>NW_028318737.1:700849-1051273 GCF_062004578.1 Staurois parvus | reverse complement strand
GCCATACTCCTGTCCTGAGTGCGGGAAATGTTTTGTAGAAAAATCAACACTTGTCAGACATCAGATTTCTCACACGGGGGAGAAGCCATATTCCTGTCCTGAGTGTGGGAAATGTTTTTCATGCAAGTCCAATCTTTCCATACATCAGAGATCTCACACAGGGGAGAAGCCATATTCCTGTCTTGAGTGTGGGAAATGTTTTGTAAAAAAATCAAAACTTGTCAAACATCAGAGATCTCACACAGGGGAGAAGCCATATTCCTGTCCTGAGTGCGGGAAATGTTTTTCAGAGAAGTCCAGTCTGCACGAACATCAGAGATCTCACACGGGGGAAAAGCCGTATTCCTGTCCTGAGTGCGGGAAATGTTTTTCAAGGAAGTTCCATCTTTCCATACATCAGCTTTCTCACACGGGGGAAAAGCCATATTTCTGTCCTGAGTGCGGGAAATGTTTTTCAGAGAACTCCAGTCTGCACAAACATCAGAGATCTCACACAGGGGAGAAGCCGTATTCTTGTTCTGAGTGCGGGAAATGTTTTTCAGTAAAGTCCAATCTTAACAGCCATCAGAAATCTCACAGGGGGGAGAAGCCATATTCCTGTCCTGAGTGCGGGAAATGTTTTGTAGAAAAATCAAAACTTGTCAGACATCAGATTTCTCACAAGGGGGAGAAGCCATATTCCTGTCCTGAGTGTGGGAAATGTTTTTCAGAGAAGTCCAGTCTGCGCAAACATCAGAGATCTCACACGGGAGAAGCAATATTCCTGTCCTGAATGCGGGAAATGTTTTTCATGCAAGTCCAGTCTTTCCATACATCAGAGATCTCACACAAGGAGAAGCCATATTCCTGCCTTGAGTGTGGGAAATGTTTTGTAAAAAAAGCAAAACTTGTCAGACATCAGATTTCTCACACGGAGAGAAGCCATGTTCCTGTCCTGAGTGCGAGAAATGTTTTTCAGAGAAGTCCAGTCTGCACAAACATCAGATATCTCACACAGGAGAAAAGGAAAAGGGTCGAAATCCTTTCACCTGTCCTGAGTGCAGGAAATGTTTTTCACGCAAGTCCAGTCTTTCCATCGGTTTTCTCACAGGAGGGAGAAGCCATGTTCCTGTCCTGAGTGTGGGAAATGTTTTTCAGATAAGTCCAGTCTTTCCATACATCAGAGCTCTCATACAAGGGAGAAGCCATATTCCTGTCCTAAGTGTGGGAAATGTTTTTCAGAGAAGTCCAAACTTTACAAGCATCAGAGAGCTCACACTTTCCTGTCCTAAATGAAGGAAATGTTCCTCACTGTCTTCATGTACATCAGGGATCCCACACAACCCTGGAGGTGTATTAGTGCCTTGAGTGCGGGAAATGTCTTCTAGATGAATGTTGCTGCCCATCCCAGCTCTCATGTGGGGAAGAAGCACACCCTGATATACACCTCAGATATACTCCATGGCTGATCTTCATCATGGAAGAAACAGTCCATAAGGAGATGAGAGGCCCCCAAAGACATGGATGAAGTGTGGGACCAGGTCGGCCATTGATGGCAGGAGAAGAATAAAAATGGAGTCCTGCCCTGTGATTGGCTGAGTATATTTTGTGGTGGGAGATTTCACAAACACTTGGAGGTCTATGGAGAACAATGTTGAATGGATGTGACCGGCATTCTCCAGCTGGGAGGAGTTTTGGCCGTATTTTATTTCTTATGATCATTGGCTCCATCTAGTGGCCATAATATCATATTGGGCTAGTTTTACTGATGGAGAGATTTCAGAAAAATCACCTCATTGTGGCCACTAGATGGAGCCGGCGATCATAGGAAATCACTGTGTTACTTAACATAAGGCCGAATGTTGTCACAGCTGGAGGAATGATTGTCTCATTGGTCCAATGAATGTTCTATAAATAGAGCCCTTGGTTTCCTTCATCAGACACGGCTCCATACTAATCCCTGAGGTCACACTCCCGCACTGTGAGGTCACACTCCCGCACTGTGAGGTCACACTCCTGCACTCTGAGGTCACACTCCCGCACTCTGAGGTCACGCTCCCACACTCTGAGGTCACACTCCTGCACTCTGAGGTCACACTCCCGCACTCTGAGGTCACGCTCCCGCACTCTGAGGTCACGCTCCCGCACTCTGAGGTCACACTCCCGCACTCTGAGGTCACGCTCCCACACTCTGAGGCCATTCTCCCACACTCTGAGGCCATTCTCCCGCACTCTGAGGTCACGCTCCCACACTCTGAGGTCACACTCCCGCACTCTGAGGTCACACTCCCGCACTCTGAGGTCACACTCCCGCACTCTGAGGTCACACTCCCGCACTCTGAGGTCACACTCCCGCACTCTGAGACCCATAAAACTTTATTTCGGTGGTATTTATTCACCGCTGGAATTTTTTTTTTTGCTATATAAATGAAAATGTCTACAAATGTTGCAAATAAATAATCTTTCTTCATAAATCTTGGCTAAAATGTATTCAGATATCTTTTTAGTAAAAAAAAAATAACCAAATTAGTTTATAACCAAAAATTATAATTTAAAAAAAATATTTTTACATTTTTATTTTTTTTTATATTATTATTTATGTTTTTTTTACACCCATAAAGACTTTAAATGCAATAATTTCTCCTTCTCTCCGGCTGCATTCCTGCAGCCATTGTGTAATATTCATTTATAATATCTATATAAGTTGTGAGATATGCCTGGCAGAGAATATACCCTCTTAATTGGATGTGAATGTGAGGTTTTGACATTGAGTGGTAACAGATGTGAATTATTTGTGTCTGGGTTACGTAATTAGGAGAGGTTTACATTTATGTTTTCTTTAGAATAGTATGTAATGTATATCTTATTTTGAATTCATATAATGAGTCTGAGAGTTTAAATTGTATTCATAAATCACGTATTCAGACAGCTGTATGTAACATAAGAACTTCAGAGATCTCTTCTTAGAGGGTCCCTGTCAGTCATGGTAATTGGTTAGTAGATTGAATAGAAACACGTGGGTTGCTACATTGGGAGGTGACCAGGGGAGGGGTTAAGGAGCCCCTGAATTTGAAACAAAGGATAATGGGAGGACTTAGTTCCTTGTGCATTTTAACCATTTGCCGCCCGGCCAATGGCCGTTTGGCGGCTTCAAAGTTGCTTCTCCACTCCGGGTGCACGCCATTTGGCGTGCTCCCGCACATGCGCCGTTTGCGCTAATGCAGAGCGGCGCAGCGGCTCGATCTGTCACCGGGCGTGTACCTCGGACACGGCCGATGACAGATCCGAGTACCGGCTCCGTTGCTGGTACCATGTGACCTGCTGTGACCAATCACAGCAGGTCACATGACAGTTGTATACAATGGATGGCTTCATTCATGATGCCATCCATTGTATACTAGTGCCTAGCTGTGAATGCTCACAGCTAATCACATGCACATGTCATGTGATTAGATGTGATCAAATCACAGCTAAGCACAAAAAAAAAAAAAGCTGAATGAATCGATTTCATTCAGGTAAATGCTTGCTTATAGCAAAGTATTTCTTTGCTATAAGCAAATTGTGTAAAAAAAAAAAAAAAATACTGATCACTTCCCCAAAGTAGTACAATGTTACTATGGTAAAATAAAAAAAAATAAAAAAAAAAAAATATATTTTTTTTTTTCATACTGTCACCAGTCAGTGTCCCTGATCACCGCCATGCCAGTTATATGATGACGCTGTACTGCACTGGTGACAGGATGTAAAAAAAAATAGTGAAAATAATTTTTTTAATTTTTTCATTTTCCGAAAAATTATGACAAAAAAAATACAACTTCAAAAAACTCGCCATGCCTCATATGAAGTACGTTGGACTGTCTACTCTGCAAAAAGGGGTCATTTGGGGGATATCTGTACTGTTCTGACATTCTTGGACCTCAAGAAATTAGATTGGCTGTCAGTACTTCAGGATTGATCAATAATCAGATCTATACCATAGTTTGTGAACTCTATAACTTTCCTACAAACTAAATAATACATCCTAATTTGGGTTATTTTCACCAAAGACATGTAGCAGAATACATCTCGGCCTAAATTTATGAAGAACAATTATTTATTTGTAAATTTTTATAACGGAAACAAAGAAAAACGTGTATTTTTTTCAACATTTTTGGCCTTTTTTTGTTAATTTAGCAAAAAATAAAAACCCCAGCGGTGATTAAATACCACCAAAAGAAAGCTCTAGTTGTGTGAAGAAAATGATAAAATTTTAGTTTGGGTACAATGTTGTATGACTGCGCAATTGTCATTCAAAGTGTGAGAGCGCTGAAACCTGAAAAATGGCCTGGGCAGGAAGGGGTAAAATTGCCCGGTATGGAAGGGGTTAAGTACGTAAGACATTCAAGGAACACAGTCACTTGCTGACTTCTTCTCTTCACTTCATTCAGACATACCTACACTTCAGACACACAAAGGAGCACATGGCATGCTTGAACAAAGGACAACACATGGCCACTTCTTAGGAGCATGTCTAGGCCAGGATCCTTCTAAGCTGAACAAAGGAACTACATCTTTCTTCTTATATCTAAGGAACAAGCAACAAATATTCTTTATTTTTATTTCATTTTAAGCTACATATCTTTTTGTATCTAAATTTACTGTTTTTATATTGACTTTGTATTTTTTGGTGTGTGATCAAATAAAGTCACACTGCTTTTTCCTAACTGGCTTCCAAAAGGATTTCTTCCCACAACCATCTACTAGTACAGGAATACTAATAGAGTTTTTTCACAACTCTTAAATTCCAACACATTGAGAAATACTGTGAGAGCTGTGATTGGTCAAGTCTGTTGGGACTAGCCCTGTACCATGTGACCTCGGTGATCATTCACAGATTTCACTAGTAGTAAGCAATGATATCAGGAAGTGACATTCTCCTTACTACTATTCATGTGATCACTTGTCTTCTGTTCATTGGTCTTCCCAGTGAATGGCTCTGCAGGGAGGGGGGATGTCAGGACAAGTCTGATGATTGGAGGAGAGAAGACTGAGCTCCCAGCACAGCTACAAAACTGACCACGCTGAGCTCTCATGCCTAGTGTGGTCAGTTTTAATAGGAAATCAGAGGGACTGGCAGGATCACCGGGGATCTCACACAAAGGAAGCAATACAGAGAGAAGAGGAGACGTCTTCATACCAGGACATGGGACAGCCGGCACAGATCAGGAATAGGACATGTTGGAGGAACATATTCTTTGAAGGAGAAGTTCAGGCAAAGCTCTTTTGTCTGTACTTCTCCTGTGGATCAGAGGAGTGCAGTTCATTCTGATCTCCTGTGACCCGTTTTCAGGTGAAGCCCGCTGTCAGCTGACGTCACTCAGCCGGCCCAGTCTGGAGAAAGATCACGCAGGCACAGGGAGAACATGCAAACTTCAGGCAGGTATGGCAGTGGTTGGGATTCAAACCAACAACCCCAGTTCTTCTAGGAGGAAGTGCTAACCATTTATATGTTTCTATAAAGGTGGGAAGTATGTAGCAGTGAATAGACCTCCCAGCAATGTTATTACCAGGCTGCAGCTAGGGGGCGCTCTAATGTGTACAGTGTGACCCCAGCAGAGGGATCCCATCTAGCCCACATTAACCCTCTCACTGCCAGAGCTGTTTCTGCATGATTTTGCACACATGGAAAATGCAGATTTTAGGCCTGAAGATGAGATAAACCCCCAAACATCTATTATTAGAGGCCCTGGAGAATAAAGTTTTGGTAATTTTCGGGGAATTCTGGATCATCATATACTAAGCAGGATTTGGCTCCCGGTGGAGAACTTTCACCCCAAGAAAAAATGAGGGTGAGGTGAGCAGAGGAGCCCATAGTAAAGGAGGAAACTCTGAAATGTTTTCTTCAGAAGGTCGGAGTTTACTGGACAAGTGAATGTAAAATACACCATCAACGCGTTTCATGGCTTCAAAGTGTCACTTCATCAGGACAGGTGTAAGAAGACGATATAAAAATAGGGAATGAAGTAACAGTCCAGTATATGGTATTATAAAGACCCGAGTCACATACAATTCATGGACAGGACTGAGATTTATAGCATTCAGGATTTGTATGATGTTAGACAAGGTGAAGAGATATATGGAGAGGATGATCAATACATGGAGAAATCAATCTATTCTATCATAGAAGGGAATCAATAGATCAATCAATGACATCAACCAATCAATAAGATCCATTTCATGGGATAGATTTATCATTCTGTGCACTGGTTATGTTGGAGGATCAAACCGTGATCACTGGATATTGGAAACATTCCTATTGATCTGATGATTGCTGGCATGGATTCCTGATTGATTATTGCTGGGAATAAAGTCCAATAAACACGCAGATTTGATGGGATTATTGATAGAAAAATCTCTTCATATTCCATGGAATAAATATGTGTAGAATAGTTTGGATTTGATGGAATAAATCTCTATAAAAAGACTTTGTGGGGTTTGTTGGTTCTTTTCTATTCCTCTCTAGGTCTGGATTTCAGGAAGAAGAGACAATTCCTCCAATTTCTAGTGGATGGTGAGGAGGGGAGAGATTTGGGGGAGTTTTGTACATACAGGAGGTAATAGAGAGAATCCGGCTAGTAATTGATGAGAGGAGATTTCACTGGAGAGTTCCATTGGTGAGAATTCAGGGCTGGGGGCACTGCTGGGGAATAGAGGGTTCTGATTGGGCCACCAGAAAATGTGTTGTATTAATCTGGGGGTGTGCACTGCTGGGGCCTGGAGGGTTCTGATTGGACCACCAGTACACGTGTCATATTAATATGGGGGTGTGCACTGCTGGGGCCTGGAGCACTTGGTGATGTAAGGTTTGGATGCAGCTGCTCGGCCATGGAAACCCATTCCATGAAGCTCTCTACGCACTGTTGTTGGGCTCATCTGAAGGCCACACCAAGTTTGGAGGTCTTTAGCTATTGACTCTGCAGACAGTTGGTGACTTCTGCGCACTGTGCGCTTCAGCATGTGCTGACCCCGCCCTGTCATGTGACGTGGCCTACCACTTGGTGGCTGAGTTGCTGTTGTTCCCAGTGGCTTCCACTTTGTTATAATCCCACTAACAGCTGAGCGTGGAATATTTAGTAGCCAGGAAATGTCACAGATGGACTTATTGCACAGGTGACCACCTATCACGGGACCACGCTTGGAGTCACTGAGCTCCTGAGAGCGACCCATTCTTTCACCAATGTTTGTAGAAGCAGTCTGCATGCCTAGGGGCTTTATTGTATATACCTGTGTCCATGGAGGGGATTGGACCACCTGAATCACATGAGAGTGGGGCCAATACAATACTTTTGGCTATATATATATATATATATACACACACACACTGCTCAAAAAATGAGAGGTACACTTTGAAAACCCATCAGATCTCAATGGGGAAAACTCTCTTGCTGAATATGTATACTGATATGGACAGGGCAATGTAAGGACGCCCCATCGTTTGAAGGAAATGAAAGTGATTGATCTACAGAGGACTGAATTCAGACACCATGAAAATCAAGGTGAAAAAATTATGCAGCAGGCGAGTCCATTGTGCTGAAATTTAATTGCAACTCAAAATGATACTCAGTAGTTTGTATGGCCCCCACATGCTTGTATGCATGCCTGACAACGTTGGGGGAGGCTCCTAATGAGACCACGGATGGTGTCCTGGGGGATTTCCTCCCAGATCTGGACCAGGGCATCACTGAGCTCCTGGACAGTCTGAGGTGCAACCTGGCGGCGTCGGATGGACCAAAACATAACATCCCAGAGGGGTTCTATTGGATTTAGGTTTGGTGGCCATTCAATGGTGTCAATTCCTTCATCCTCCAGGAACTGCCTGCATACTCTCCCCAGATGAGGCCGGGCATTGTCTGCACCAGGAGGAACCCAGGACCCACTGCACCAGGAGGAACCCAGGACCCACTGCACCAGGAGGAACCCAGGACCCACTGCACCAGGAGGAACCCAGGACCCACTGCACCAGGAGGAACCCAGGACCCACTGCACCAGCATAGGGTCTGACAATGGCCTAATAGCATTCAGGGTGCCATTGTCTGGCCTGTAGAGGTCTGTATGTTCCTCCATGGATATGCCCCCCCAGACCATCACTGACCCACCACCAAAACAGTCATGCTGAACAATGTTATGGGCAGCATAACTTTCTTCACGGGTTCTCCAGACTTCATGTCATGTCTGTCACATGTGCTCAGGGGGAACCTGCTCTCATCTGTGAAAAGCACAGGGCGCCAGTGGTGGACCTGCCAATTCTGGTGTTCAATGGCAAATGCCAATCCAGCTCTATGGTGCCGAGCAGGGAGCATAGGACCCACTAGAGGATGTCGGGCCCTCAATCCACCCTCATGAAGTCTGTTTCTGATTGTTTGGTCAGAGATATTCACGCCTGCTGGAGGTCATTTTGTAGGGCTCTGGCAGGGCTCATCCTGTTCCTCCTTGCACAAAGGAGCAGATACCGGTCCTGCTGATGGGTTAAGGACCTTCTATGGCCCTGTCCAGCCCTCCTAGAGTAACTGCCTGTCTCCTGGAATCTCCTCCATGCTCTTGTCTCCTGGAATCTCCTCCATGCTCTCGTCTCCTGGAATCTCCTCCATGCTCTTGAGACTGTGCTGGGAGACACAGCAAACCTTCTGGCAATGATGATATGTAATTCCTACACCGTTCACCTGATTTGGATGTAAATACCCTCAATTTTAAGCTGACAGTCTGCAGTTAAAGCACATCTTGTTTGTTTAATGTCAAATCCATTGTGGTGGTGTATAGAGCCAAAAATGTTAGAATTGTGTCGATGTTCCAATATTTATAAACCTGACTGTATATACCCAACAAGGACCAGCGACGTACTGGTACATCACTGGACTTTGAATGGTTATACCAGAATGATGCCTACATCTGCAGGCCTCATCCTGGTATCATTTTTTTCAGCCAGCGATTGGCTTTCATGTAAAAGCAATCCTAGTGTCTAATTAGCTGCAGGATTTCTTTAACAAGCAGCAGGAGATGATGCCCACCCCTCCCCCGCTGCCTTCCATGGCCTTCTTGGGCAGTCCTGTGCCATCGGGGGAACCTGAGAATGCAGTCAGTGTTTCTGCCAGCTGACCATAGAGCTGATTGGAGACCAGAGTGGTGCCAATCATCTCTATAGTCTAAGAAATCGGAAGCTACAAGCATTTCATCACTTCAGTTTCGCAGGATATAAACAGCGCCATTTGTAAATTGGGAAAGCATCTGATCACACTGATCTGAGATTAGATAATGTAAGGGCAGAGGAGATATCCAGAGTCTGATAGACCCCAGATTTCTCAAAAAAGAATATATGACAATGCAGTTATAGGGGATATTTGCATTCCCTGTGATAGCATTGAAAGTGATTAAAAAAATGAAAGGGACAGTGTAAAAATAATTTAAAAAATCAAAATAACTTACAAAAAAAGTACCCCCTCGGGGACCTGACCTGCACTCGTGAGCAGTGACATTGTGCCAGTGTGGAAACAGCAGTTGCACCATACATGTGAGGTATCACCACGAATGTCAGATGAAGGGCAGTAACTCTAACACCAGACCTCCTCTGTAAATCTAAAATGGTAGCTTGTAAAGGCTTTTAAAGTGTTGCCTATGGATATTAAAAATGTATGCAGTTTGTCGCCATTGCACGGGGCATGCGCAGTTTTAAAGCATGTCATGTTTGGTATCTATTTACTCGGCATATCATCAACTTTTATATTTTACCAAATAATTGGACAATATATTGTGTTTTTGTGCAATAAAAGTAAAAAAAAACTGTATTTAAAAAAAATGTTTGAAAAATCGCTGCGCGAGTACATTGTGACATAAAAAAATTGCAGCACCCACCATTTTATTCACTAGGGTGTTTGACAAAAAAATTTTTTTTTTTTTCTTTACACATAATTGTCACTTAAATGATTTATTGCTCACACAAGCCATGGGTATATGTGGAATTACTCCCCAAAATACATTCTGCTACTTCTCCCGAGTATGGGGGTACCACATGTGAGAGACAGTTTGGAGGTCTAGCCAAGTACAGGACCCCAAAATCCAATAAGCACCTTCAGGCTTTTAAAGGGCTTTATTTCCTCATTATTATGATTATTATTATTATACAGGACTTATATAGCGCCGACAGTTTGCTCAGCACTTTACATAATGGAGGGAGACAGTACAGTAACAATACAGTTCAATACAAGAGGGATTAGTGGGCCCTGTTCCTTGGAGCTTACAATCTAGGAGGGAGAGGATAGTGGTACAAGAGGTAATTAGCTGAGGGGGATGGAGTGGTAGGAAGAGTAGTGGATTCCAATATTAGCTGGGGTCGGTGCAGGCTTCCCTGAAGAGATGGGTTTTCAGAGTAGATGATAGCCTGATAGTTTGGGGTAGGGAGTTCCAGAGGATAGGTGAAGCCCTTGAGAAATCCTGGAGACGAGCATGGGAGGAGGAGACAAGGGAGCTAGAGAGTAGGAGGTCTTGCGAGGAGCGGAGAGTACGGTTTGGGTGGTATTTAGAGACAAGGTCGGTGATGTAGTTTGGGGCGGTGTTATGAACGGCTTTATACGTCAGTGTTAGTGTTTTGAATTTTATCCGCTGGGCAATTGGAAGCCAGTGGAGGGATTGGCAGAGAGGAGTGGCAGATACAGAGCACTTAGTAAGGTGGATGAGTCTGGCAGTAGCATTCATGATAGACTGAAGAGGGGATAGCCTGCGATGAGGTAGGCCAGTGAGGAGGGAGTTACAATAGTCAAGGCGAGATATAACAAGGGAGGGAATAAGTTGCTTAGTGATTTCCGAGGTTAGGAACGGCCGTATCTTGGAGATGTTGTGGAGGTTGGAAATGTTGTGGAGGTGAAGTCTACATGAGTTTGTCAGCGATTGGACCTGGGGCTGAAAGGACAGATTGGAGTCTAGGATGACACCTAGTACCCTGCCGTGAGGGCTGGGACTGATGTTAGTGTTGTTGATCTTGATGGAGAAGTCAGGGGGGGCACAGGCTGGGGGTAATACTAGGAGCTCAGTTTTGGAAAGGTTGAGTTTGAGGAAGTGGAGTGACATCCAGGCCGATATGTCACTTAGTAGGCTGGTGATGCGATTGGAAACTGAAGGGGTGAGGTGAGGAGGAGACTGAAGGGGCGAGGTGAGGAGGAGACTGAAGGGGTGAGGTGAGGAGGAGACTGAAGGGGTGAGGTGAGGAGGAGACTGAAGGGGTGAGGTGAAGGGTAGACAGATAGATTTGTGTGTCGTCGGCATAGAGATGGTAGTTGAAGCCATGGGAGTTTATCAATTGGCCAAGGGAGGAGGTGTAGATGGAGAAGAGAAGGGGTCCGAGGACAGAACCTTGAGGGACCCCTACAGAGAGAGGGAGTGAGGGGGAGGTGGTAGCATTATAGGTAACACTGAAGGAGCGCTGTGATAGATAAGAGGAGAACCAGGAGAGAGCAGAGTCTCTGAGGCCAAGAGAGTGCAGTTTTTTTTTGAGAAGGAGGGGGTGGTCAACCGTGTCAAAAGCCGCAGAGATGTCAAGTGGTAGGAGTATAGTATAGTGGACATTGGTTTTGGCGGTTAGTAGGTCATTGGTGAGTTTTAGTAGGGCAGTTTCGGTGGAGTGTAGGGGGCGGAAGCCGGACTGTAAAGAGTCAAGAAGGTTGTTGTCAGTGAGGTGGGAGCTCAGGCGATTGTAGACTAAGCGTTCTAGGAGTTTAGAGGGAAATGGAAGTAGGGAGATGGGTCTTAAGTTGTTCAGGTCGGTTGGGTCCAGGGAGGGTGTCAGGGATGCGGGTGTGACCAGAAGTGTGTGGACTGACACAGGGAAACGCAGGCTTCAGATATGGTATAAATAAGACAATTTATTAAGACTAACAATACAAATATAAACGCAGTGCACCAAACCGCAAGCTAACACAAATACATACAACAAGGTGAAACAAACCCAAACCTAAACTGATATAGATACACAGGTACATACACATATAGAGCACAACGTAGTCAGGCAGGCCGGGTCGATAACTATCGGGCAGGTAGGTACAGGAGGAGCAGGCAGAGAGTAGTCAGGTCACGAGCCGGGTACAGCAACTAACGGACAGGTAGGTACAGGGGGTCAGGCAGAGAATGGTCAGGGTCACAAGCCAGGGATCAAACAGGAGAAGTCAGCAGAGGTCAGGATCAGGCAGGGTCGGCAACAAGTCAGGCAGGAACAGGAATGCAGGTTACAAGATACAGTGGCCCATGGAAAAACACACACCAAGGCACAGACTGCAGGTCTGGCCATCCCTTAAATACACCACCTGCAATCAGCCCCAGGTGATGGCTAATTGCCGAAGTGAACCTCTGGCTGTCGAGAGCACCCGCTGGCCAGCCCTGGTACTGCAGCCCACAAGGCAGGTGAGTCCCACCACTATTGGCAAGTCCAATCCTGACAGAGGGTTTCTTAAGTATGGGAGTGATGTACACATGCTTTAGAGGGGAGGGGAAGGTACCGGTGAAGAGGGAAAGATTCAAGATGTGAGTGAGGGAGCATAGGATGGAAGAGGAGGGTGACCGTAGTAGTTGTGAGGGGACAGGGTCCAGGGGGCAGGTGCTGAGGTGGGCTTCAGAGATAATCTTAGTGACCTCTTCGGTAGTAGTGAGGTCAAGGGAGCAAAGTGTTGAGGGGGTTATTGTGTGAGGAATGCTAAGTGGGGTGGGTGTCTGAGCTGTGGCAAAGTCCCTACGAATTGCATCAATCTTGTTTTTGAAGTGGTTGGCAATCTCATGGGCGGTAAGTGAGGTACTGGGTGGAGGTGGAGGCGGAGAAAGTAGAGAGTTAAAAGTGGAGAAGAGCCGGCAAGGACTGGAGGAGAAGGTATTAATGAAGGTAATAAAGTAGGCTTGTTTGGCAGCATGAAGGGAGGAAGCGTACGTTAAGAAGGCAGATTTATAGCAGGTGAACGCTTGTTGGGATTTGGTTTTACGCCATAGTCGCTCCAGCGCACAACTATGTCATTTGAGGTTTCTGGTATGGTCAGTCTGCCAGGGTTGTAGCGGTTGGGGCCTAATGCTTCGTGATGTTGGGGGTGCGACTGAGTCTAGAGCAGCTGAAAGTGAGTTGTGGTAGACAGTAATGACCAGGTCAGGGCATGACAGGGGATGGATGCTGTCGTAAAGTTGGTCAGTTGCAGAGTGGAAGGAGCAGGGTTCCAGTTCCGGAGGTTTCTGTTGGTAACTTTGCCATTTAGAGGGATAGGTGTTTGAGAACGAGGAGACGGAGAAGGTGATGAGGTTGTGATCGGAGGGAGGAAAGGGGGCATTTGTGAGGTTGTAGGGAGTGCAAAGGTGAGAGAAGACAAGGTCAAGAGTATTCCCGTCAGAGTGAGTGGAGGACTGTAAGCACTGTGCTAGTGCAAAAGATGAGGTAATGTGGAAGAGTTGGGATGTAGCCGGGTTATTGATGTTGATAGGGATGTTGAAATCCCTAAGAATGATAGTGGGTAGTTCAGAGGAGAGAAAGAAGGGTAGCCAGGCAGCAAAGTAATCAAGAAAGCAGGACACGGGTCCAGGAGGCCGATAGATCACTGCAATCCTCAGAGAGATCGGAGAGAATAGCTGGATGCAGTGGGTCTTAAAGGAAAGGGAGGGAGGGTTAGGGAGGACCTGGAAGGTGCTCAGTGGTGACAGGAGCAGACCAACCCCAACACCTTTCCAACCACTGGGTCTGGGTGAGTGGGTCCAGATGAGACCTCCATAGGAGAGTGCTGCGGGGGAGGCAGAGTCTGTTGCTTGGACCCAGGTTTCGGTGATTGCTAGGAGGTTAAGGAAGCGGGAGACAAAGAGGTCATGGATGGAGGTGAGCTTGTTGCAGACTTCCTGACACTTCCTGACTACCTATCACAGTTTCTGAGGCCCTGAAATGCCAGGATAGCACCAACCCCCCAAATGATCCCTTTTTGGAAAGTAGACACCCCAAGGAATTTGATAAGAAGCATGGTGCAGATCTCGTTTGTTGCCACAAGTTTTTGAAAATTGAAGAAAAAAACAAAAACATATTTTGTCTTCTTTTTTTTATATCAAAACCTTGAGAAAAAAATAGAACTGCAAAATACTCACCATGCCTCTTATCAAATTCCTTGGGGTGTCTACTTTCCAAAAATGGGTCATTTGGGGGGGGTTTGGTGCTATCCTGGCATTTCAGAGCCTTCGAAACTGTGATAGTCAGGAAGTGAAATGAGGAAGTTACGCACCTTCAGGCTTTCAAAGTGGTCATTGGATTTCAGGATCCTGTATGTGGCTAGGCTCCCAAAAAGTCTCACACACATGGTACCCCCATACTCGGTAGAAGTAGCAGAATGTATTTTGGGGTGTAATTCCACATATACCCATGGCTTGTGTGAGAAATATATAATTTAAATGACAACTTTGGATTAAAAAAAATGTTTTTGTCATTTTCCAAAAACTTGTGGAAAAAAAAATAAATCTTCCATGGACTCAATATGTCTCTCAGCAGATAGCTTAGGGTGTCTACTTTCTGAAAAGGGGTCATTTGGGGGTGTTTGAACTCCTCTGGTATTTTAGCACCTCAAGAAATGTGATGGGCAGTCAGAAAGTAAAAGCTGTGTAAATTCCATTATCTATCCCATAGTTTGTAGACGCTATAACTATCACAAAGCAATCAATATACACTTACTGGGATTATTTTTAACCAAAAACATGTAGCAGAATATTTTAGTATTTTTGAATATTTTTATGATGGAAATGAGAAAATGTTTTTTTTCTCCCAAAAATTTTTGTTTATAGCACCACAAATAAAAATCACACAGGTGATCAAATACCACTGAAAGAAAGCTCAAAAGGATGTAAATTTCATTTATGTACTGCATTGCATGACCGCGCAATTGTCAGTTAAACTAGCGCAGCGCAGTATGGCAACAAAATGGTGTAAATTCCATTATCTATCCCATAGTTTGTAGATATAACTATCACACAAAGCAATCAATATACACTTATTGGGATTTTTCACCAAAAACATGGAGCAGAATACATTTTGGGCTAAATTTATGACTAACTTTGAGTTTCCTATATATTTTTTATAGCCAAAAGTAAACAATTTTGTTTTTCTTCAAAATTTTCAGTCTTTTTTTGTTTATAGTGCAAAAAATAAAAAGTGCACAGGTGATCAAATACCACCAAAAGAAAGCTCTATTTGTGTGAAAAAAGGACGTAAATTTTGTTTGAGTGCAGCGTTGCATGACCGCGCAATTATCAGTGGACTTAGTGCAGCGCTGAGTATCAAAAAGAGGCGTGGTCAGGAAGGGGGGTAAATCCTCTGGAGGGCAAGGGGTTAATCATGTCCAGCAAAAAAAAAATTAAATTTCATCATAAATTTCGTCCAGAATGTATTCTGCTCCGTGTCTTTGCTAAAAATAAAATCCCAATCCGTGTAAATGAATCGGTTTCTGTGAAAGTTGCAGCGTCTACAAATGGCGGGATAGATACTGGAATTGTATTTCTTTACTAGTGTGATAGATATTTTGGGCCTACAATAATTTTTACCATCATTGTGAACTTGTTTTTTTTTTTTAAAGAAATATTTATTGGGTTTTATGTCAATAAAAAAAAGAAAACATCAAGTCATTTGGGTGTTACAAACAGGGAGAACAGATGACATTAATGACTGGATAGACATTGCAGATGATGTACATAGAGCATTGCTGGGTTCTGCTCTCCAATGTGTGATGGAGTGAGGAGACCGGGGATCACATCAACATCTATACATCCTACAATACATCCTACAAATGTACAAAAGGGACATAAAAGAGACAAAGGAATAGGAATACAGAAGAGGGCTTAAGAAGGGGGGGGGGGGAGAAGGGAGGGATGGGTTGGAAGGAAGGGGGGAGGGGGGAGAGGAAGGGAGAAGAGGGAAGGGGGAGAAGGGAGGGCGGAAAGAAAAGAAGGGAGCTAGAAAGGAAATAAAAAGGAATCCCGATCTCTGCCATGTGGGATTATAGAGGGATAAATAGAGACATGTATAGCCAGTCCCTGCTCCTCATCCCTCCACACCCGCCCCATATACAGTCCAGGCGTGGCAGTCCCAGGAGTGCAGCTGTAGCTGTGTGAAGCCTGAATGTCCCAGTAGGAGGAGTTCTGCCCGCAGTGTGAGCTGCACTCCTGGAGGACCCTGTTCCAGTCTATGCTGCACCACCCCCAGCTTCATGATTGGCCTTCCTCTGCCTCATTGTCTGATATCAATTGTCCGTGTATTGCTACATGTTGGGGATTTCTGCTACAAATCTGAACTAGGAATAGAGAAAGGGAGAAAGGATGGCGCTCTACTTCCTGCTCTCTGTGCTTTCCATCCCCCATCAACCAATCACAATGTGTCTACAATCACCATGGAAATGATCAGATCAATGAAACGTTTGTCATAGACAGACCATCATGTGCCGATCATATACACAGACATTTGTATCACGGGAAACATACAAGAAGAAACATGTATGGAGAAAGACCCGGGAAAGTCCCAATATGTGCATTCACCAATCACTCCTTCATTCCCGATATACACACAATTCCATTGCTTCCATGTGTACACCATCAGTCACTCTTCTAGAATTGGGACATTTTATTACCACCCACCTCTTCAGTGATCCCCCACCATGCAAGTATTATCCTCACCTCCAACTGTGGGCCTAATGAGTGCTTGGAACATTTGTCCACAAAGTATTAATAATAGACCTCCAAGTGTTTGTGAAATCTCCCACCACAAATGTACTCAGCCAATCACAGGGCAGGACTCCATTTTTATTCTTCTCCTGCCATCAATGGCCAACCCGGTCCCACACTTCATCCATGTCTTTGGGGGCCTCTGATCTCCTTATGAACGGTTTCTTCCATGATGAAGATCAGCCATGGAGTATATCGGAGGTGTATATCAGGGTGTGCTTCTTCCCCACATGAGAGCTGGGATGTCCAGCAACATTCATCTAGAAGACATTTCCCGCACTCAAGGCACTAATACACCTCCAGGGTTGTGTGGGACCCCTGATGTACAGGAAGACAGGACTTCAGTGAGGAACATTTCCCTCACTCAGGACAGGAATATGGCTTCTCCTCGTGTGAGATCTCTGATGTCTGGAAAGACACGACTTCACTGAAAAACATTTGCCGCACTCAGGACAAGAATACGGCTTCTCCCTCGTGTGAGATCTCTGATGTATGGAAAGATGGGACTTCTGTGAAAAACATTTCTCGCACTCAGGACAGGAATACGGCTTCTCCCCAGTGTGAGATCTCTGATGTATGGAAAGATCAGACTTCTGTGAAAAACATTTCCCACACTCAGGACAGGAATACGGCTTCTCCCCCGTATGAGATCTCTGATGTTTGTAAAGATTGGACTTGACCAAAAAACATTTCCCGCACTCAGGACAGGAATACGGCTTCTTCCCTGTATGAGTTCTCTGATGTTTATAAAGATGGGACTTCCCTGAAAAACATTTCCCACACTCAGGACAGGAATATGGTTTCTCCCCTGTGTGAGATCTCTGATGTGTGTAAAGACTGGACATCTCTGAATAACATTTCCCACACTCAGAACAGGAATACGGCTTCTCAACTGTGTGAGACCTTTCATGTTTGACAAGATCTGGTTTTTGTGCAAAACATTTCCCGCACTCAGGACAAGAATATGGCTTCTCCCCCGTGTGCAATCTCTGATGTGTGTAAAGATGAGACTTCCGTGAAAAACATTTCCCGCACTCAGGACAGGAATACGGCTTCACCCCCGTGTGCGATCTCTGATGTCTGTAAAGAGTGGACTTCACTGAAAAACATTTCTCGCACTCAGAACAGGCATACGGTTTCTCCCCCGTGTGAGATCTCTGATGTGTGTAAAGATTGGACTTCCTTGAAAAACATTTTCCGCACTCAGGACAGGAATACGGCTTCTCCCCTGTGTGAGATCTTTTATGCCTATTAAGACGGGATCTATAATGGAACTCCTTCCCACACTCAGTACAGGAGAAGCTCTTCCCTGTTGGAAGGCCGGTCCAGTCCCGCACAGTCTGAGGTTCCTCAGGATACGAGGAATCCGATGGTCCATCTACACTGGGTGGTGCCGGATGGACATTGGAGGGAGCCGGGTTTTCTCCTGGACTATACTGTGTGATGTCCTCATCTTCTACTTTCCAGTCTGGAGACAAAGTGAGACAATCCTCGGAGGTTTTCCTCATCTCCCGGCCATGGACTAAAATACAAAGACAAAGAGGATTACTAGACAGGAGCTGATTGGTTCCCCCAAACCAGGACTCCACCCAAATCAAGCAGCTTGGTCTCTGAGGAGCTTACAATTCCACCCTCAAGGGAACTAGGAAATGGCTCCTCTGATCTCCTACCAGGTCATTTCTTTATTCATGGACCTTAGTCAGAGAGTGAGGAAACAACCACAACTGTCTTTTATAGGAGGGACAGTGATGAGGGGATTATAGGACGAGGGTCCCCACCCCCTCTATCACTCATCGCCATCTTCCCAACACAAGAAGTACTGCACTTCCTTATTTAGTCCATGATTTAGTCATGAAGAACAGCGGGGCTGAGCCCCACCAGAGGTCAGAGAGTGAGGATGGGGGAGAACAACCAAGATGAAGACTGGACTGATCCTGAAGACCACCATCATTGGGGTATTGACTCCTCCCTCATCCTGAAGACCACCATCATTGGGGTATTGACTCCTCCCTCATTATCACTTTCTGTTTAAGGGTCCAAAGTTGGAGGATGTTATCACATTATTATCACCATGTAAAAGTCTGTGCACCAATCACATCATCCGATATAAAATGTCCAGCTGGGAGGAAATGGGGGGAACAAAAGAGAATCCATATTATGTGTATATATAGCAGTGGGGGGAGGGGGAGAGCAGAAGTCAGGAGTATGTAATGTACAACAGAGTATATAGTGCAGGGGTCAGGAGGATGTAATGTACAACATAGAGTATATAGTGCAGGGGTCAGGAGTATGTAATGTACAACATAGAGTATATAGTGCAGAGGTCAGGAGTATGTAATGTACAACATAGAGTATATAGTGCAGGGGTCAGGAGGATGTAATGTACAACATAGAGTATATAGTGCAGAGGTCAGGAGTATGTAATGTACAACATAGAGTATATAGTGCAGGCGTCAGGAGTATGTAATGTACAACATAGAGTATATAGTGCAGAGGTCAGGAGTATGTAATGTACAACATAGAGTATATAGTGCAGGGGTCAGGAGGATGTAATGTACAACATAGAGTACATAGTGCAGGGGTCAGGAGTATGTAATGTACAACATAGAGTATATAGTGCAGAAGTCAGGAGTATGTAATGTACAACGCAGAGTATATAGTGCAGGGGTCAGGAGTATGTAATGTACAACAGAGTATATAGTGCAGGGGTCAAGAGTATAATGTACAACATAGAGTATATAGTGCAGGGGTCAGGAGGATGTAATGTACAACATAGAGTATATAGTGCAGAGGTCAGGAGTATGTAATGTACAACATAGAGTATATAGTGCAGGGGTCAGGAGTATGTAATGTACAACATAGAGTATATAGTGCAGGGGTCAGGAGTATGTCATGTACAACATAGAGTATATAAAAAAGTCAAAAAATGAGCGCTGGATATAATCTGAAAGGAGCTGCTAGAATGAAAAGGTAAAAACCTCTAAAACCTTCTAAAACATATAAAATAAACATGCAGTAATAAAAAATGTGACAAAAACATAGAAGATATAAATCATTGGTGACTGAGTCAAACTATGTTATTGATAGAATGTAAATGGCCGTCTGTGATTGTCTCAGTCTATAGCAGTAATCAAACATATAGTAAATAAATGAAGGCACTGAGGCGTTTGGCACAATAGAGTTGTGGGGAACATCCCAAGTTGGTGTTTCAAGGTGCAAAGAGTGAAGAAATATTCAGTGAAGGTGTATTCAGTGGGGATCCATGATGGTGTATTAGAATATATGGCTGTAGATTGTACTCACCAGAGAGCGCAAATCAATGGGCATTTGAGATAATTAGGACAACTCCTGGTCATCAGCATCAGGTTAATGGAACACCGGGACATGTGCATCAGGTTACTGGAACGCCGGGACATCTGCATCAGGTTACTGGAACGCCGGGACATCTGCATCAGGTTACTGGAACGCCGGGACATCTGCATCAGGTTACTGGAACGCCGGGACATCTGCATCAGGTTACTGGAATGCCGGGACATCTGCATCAGGTTACTGGAACGCCGGGACATCGGCATCAGGTTACTGGAACGCCGGGACATCGGCATCAGGTTACTGGAACGCCGGGACATCGGCATCAGGTTACTGGAACGCCGGGACATCGGCATCAGGTTACTGGAACGCCGGGACATTGCATCAGGTTACTGAAACGCCGGGACATCTGCATCAGGTTACTGGAACACCGGGACATCTGCATCAGGTTACTGGAACATTGGGACATCTGCATCAGGTTACTGGAGCGCCGGGACATCTGCATCAGGTTACTGGAATGCCGGGACATCTGCATCAGGTTACTGGAGCGCCGGGACATCTGCATCAGGTTACTGGAACGCCGGGACATTGCATCAGGTTACTGAAACGCCGGGACATCTGCATCAGGTTACTGGAACACCGGGACATCGGCATCAGGTTACTGGAACGCCGGGACATCTGCATCAGGTTACTGGAACACCGGGTCATCTGCATCAGGTTACTGGAACGCCGGGACATCTGCATCAGGTTACTGGAACGCCGGGACATCGGCATCAGGTTACTGGAACGCCGGGACATCTGCATCAGGTTACTGGAACGCCGGGACATCTGCATCAGGTTACTGGAACGCCGGGACATCTGCATCAGGTTACTGGAACGCCGGGACATCTGCATCAGGTTACTGGAACGCCGGGACATCTGCATCAGGTTACTGGAACACCGGGACATCTGCATCAGGTTACTGGAACACCGGGACATCTGCATCAGGTTACTGGAACACCGGGACATCTGCATCAGGTTACTGGAACGCCGGGACATCTGCATCAGGTTACTGGAACACCGGGACATCTGCATCAGGTTACTGGAACACCGGGACATCTGCATCAGGTTACTGGAACACCGGGACATCTGGTGGGCATCAGTAGGATGAGCAGCACACCATCAGGGCATCCAGGCACCAGGATTGCACTTAATCAGCCACCAGGGGGAGCCACACTTGTAGGTAAAGCCAAGTCCCCATGGATATCCTTGTAGGGACGGCTCATGACAAAGGAATCAGAGCAAAAAGAATGTCCATAGTGTAGTAACTATTAAATAATGGGGTAACAGAAGGAGATGCAATGTAACTCACATTAAAATCAAAGTGACAGTGGTTTAAAGATGGCCGCCAGCCGTTCACATGGGCCGTGCCGTGTGATGTCTATGAGGCAGCTTCCTTACATGTTTTGTGCGCCTGCATGTTATTAACCTTCTTAGCGGTTTTCCCGAGTGTAGCTCGGGGTAGAATTTCTATACCACAAGCGGTAACCCCGAGCTACACTCGGGCTTACCATGCGGCGCTGCTCTGGGGGTCCCTGCAGCACTTACCTTGTCCTTCGTTCCCACGATGTGTCCCCTGCAGTGTCCCCGGCCATCTCCTCCGGCCAATGCCGGCATCCGGCTTCTGTGTTCCGGTCCCCGTGACGTCGGGACGTACGGGCACCGCCGGCGGCGGCGGGAAATTTAAAAAATGTCATTTTTTTTTTTTTCAATTTTAAATAGTAAAACATTGCTGTTTCATCCCATTTCACATACATTTTGTCCCGAGTGCTTTGTCCTGTGCCCTGCCTGCATTTTGTCTGTTCTTTCTGCCTGGAAACTTAGAAAAGTCCATGGCGTCCAAAAAGCGTCCCTTTACGTCAAAAGCGGTTTTAGACTGGCTAGAGAACAGCGATAGTAAATCAGAACCACTTGCAGAATTGAGTGATAATGATTTGTGGGGAAATTTTCCTAAAAATTACAGCCTACAATAAAAAACTATTTCCATGCGAAAAAATGGTACCGCTTTCAGCACAAAAAATCAGAAGGAATCATACCGCCAAGGAGGTTAAAGGAAGCGTGCCTCTCCTCATGACAGTTCTTATATAGTAGAATGCGCACTTGCGCAGTACCGTCCGCTACCGCCATTTGCGCATGAGCGAAGCATGCAAACGGCGGCCATTTTATTGTAGCTCAATATGCCAGGCAACATATAGGAGAAATCCCCATTACGAGAAGACAGAGGAGAGAGATGGTCTCCACTCTCGTTGGTATTATGGACAACAATCTTAATGAAAACAGCCGAATAGAACGATAGATATCAGGCTAAATAGATACAAAGGAGGACAATCCTCAGGTATTAATATAAAATGCTAAAATAGAAAACAGGAAACAGGAGGAGTTCCATACCATATAGTCTGTGGGACTACAAGTGCCAGGGAAGAGTGGATATAGGAGATTCCTACAATGTTGCTGTGGCATCATGTGCAGATGTGCATCAGTAAAATGGGCAATAAATATATCAAGTCAAATCTAGATACAGGAGACAACTGGTATTACAGGAAACCAAATTCTGTCATATTAATAATTCATAGATAAATAATAGTCATCAAAACATAATCAAATGTGACTGATAAAATAAACAAATGGTAGTATGATCATAAAAATAACAATAACAAATGGATTAAATCGTATACTAAAAGTAATTAAATAGAAAATAATCATGAAATGTTAGTTACTGGATGTTACTGATAAAGCAGGGAAAGGGATGTTCCCATCCTAGGAATATGGACAAGTCAATAGTAGGATCTCTGATGTGACATCATAAAGTATACAGAGAGATCAGAAATAAACCTGAAGATCAGATAGAGACGTGACTATATTACATGATATAATAATTATATATGTTACTGATAAAGCAGGGAAGGGATGTTCCCATCCTTAGAATATGACCAGTCAATAGTAGGATCTCTGATGTGACATCATAAAGTATACAGAGAGATCAGAAATAATCCTGAAGATCAGATAGAGACGTGACTATATTAATATAAAAATGTTCCGTATTTTCCGGCTTATAAGACGACTTTTTACACCTTGAAAATCTTCTCAAAAGTCGGGGATCGTCTTATACGCCGGTATACGGCATGCTGACACTTTTTAGGGGGGCGGCGCGGTGCCGCCGCCCCCCCCCCTTCCTTCCAAGGGACACCAAGTACAGGGGTGGGCAGGGGCTGCTGTTTCTTACCTGGCTCCGGTCCCACGACGATCCGGTCCAGGAAGCGCAGCTGCTCCTTCATTCGGTTCGGCTACTGGATGCTCGTGTGGCTGCTCAGCTCCGCCTCCTCACCGGTAATTGGCCGCCAGGCACACAGGCGGCCAATCACCGGCAAGGAGGCGGAGTCGAACAGCTCCGTGAAAATCGAGTGAAGGAGCAGCCGGTAAGTTTGCCGTACAGAGATGCTGCTGCAACCACATATGCTGACTGCAGCAGCACCATACTGGAACAGGGGTCAGCAAGTGTCATTGGTGTCAGTGGGAGGAATAGTGCCCCATCATTGGGGCATTATTCCTCCCACTGACACCAACGATGGGGCACTTTTCCTCCCCCCCACTGACACCAACGATGGGGCACTATTCCTCCCCCCCACTGACACCAACGATGGGGCACTATTCCTCCCCCCCCACTGATACCAATGATGGGGCACTATTCCTCCCCCCCCCACTGATACCAATGATGGGGCACTATTCCTCCCACTGACACCAATGATGGGGCACGATTCCTCCCACTGACACCAATGATGGGGCACTATTCATCCCACTGACACCAATGATGAGGCACTATTCCTCTCACTAATACCAATGATGGGGCACTATTCCTCTCACTAATACCAATGATGGGGCACTATTCCTCCCACTGATACCAATTATGGGGCACTATTCCTCCCACTGACACCAATGATGGGACACTATTCCTCCCACTGATACCAATGATGGGGCACTATTCCTCCCACTGACACCAATGATGGGGCACTATTCCTCCCACTGACACCAATGATGGGGCACTATTCCTCCCACTGACACCAATGAGGGGGCACTATTCCTCCCACTGACACCAATGAAGGGGCACTTTTCCTCCCCCCCACTGACACCAATGAAGGGGCACTTTTCCTCCCCCCCACTGACACCAACGATGGGGCACTATTCCACCCCCCCACTGACACTAATGATGGGGCACTATTCCTCCCCCCCACTGACACCAACGATGGGGCACTATTCCTCCCCCCCACTGACATCAAAGATGGGGCACTATTCCTCCACCCCCCACTGACACCAATGATGGGATACTATTCCTCCTACTGACACCAATGATGGGGCACTATTCCTCCCACTGATACCAATGATGGGACACTATTCCTCCCACTGACACCAATGATGGGGAACGATTCCTCCCACTGACACCAATGATGGGGCACTATTCCTCCCACTGACACCAATGATGGGACACTATTCCTGCCACTGATACCAATGATGGGGCACTATTCCTGCCACTGATACCAATGATGGGGCACTATTCCTCCCACTGACACCAATGATGGGGTGCTATTCCTCCCACTGACACCAATGATGGGGCACGATTCATCACTCTGACAACAATGATGGGGCACTATTCCTCTCACTAATATCAATGATGGGGCACTATTCCTCCCACTGACACCAATTTTGGGACACTATTCCTCCCACTGACACCAATGATGGGGCACTATTCCTCCCAATGATACCAATGATGGGGCACTATTCCTCCCACTGACACCAATGATGGGGCACGATTCCTCCCACTGACACCAAAGATGGGGCACTATTCCCCCCACTGATACTAATGATGGGGCACTATTCCTCCCACTGACACCAATGATGGGGTATGATTCGTCGCTCTGACACCAATGATGGGGCACTATTCCTCTCACTAATACCAATGATGGGGCACTATTCCTCCCACTGACACCAATGATGGGGCACTATTCCTCCCACTAATACCAATGATGGGGCATTATTCCTCCCACTTACACCAATGATGGGGCACTATTCCTCCCACTGACACCAATGATGGGGCACTATTCCTCCCACTGACACCAATGATGGGGCACTATTCCTCCCACTAATACCAATGATGGGGCATTATTCCTCCCACTGACACCAATGATGGGGCACTATTCCTCCCACTGACACCAATGATGGGGCACCATTCCTCCCACTGACACTAATGATGGGGCACTATTCCTCTCACTAATACCAATGATGGGGCACTATTCCTCCCACTGACACCAATGATGGGGCACTATTCCTCCCACTGACACCAATGATGGGGCACTATTTCTCTCACTAATACCAATGATGGGGCACTATTCCTCCCACTGATACCAATGATGGGGCACTATTCCTCCCACTGACACCAATGATGGGGCACTATTCCTCCCACTAATACCAATGATGGGGCACTATTCCTCTCACTAATACCAATGATGGGGCACTATTCCTCCCACTGACACCAATGATGGGGCACTATTCCTCCCACTGACACCAATGATGGGGCACTATTCCTCCCACTAATACCAATGATGGGGCACTATTCCTCCCACTGACACCAATGATGGGGAACTATTCCTCCCAATGACACCAATGATGGGGCACTCTTCCTCCCACTGACACCAATGATGGGGCACTATTCCTTCCACTGATACCAATGATGGGGCACTATTCCTCCTACTGACACCAATGATGGGGCACTATTCCTCCCACTGACACCAATGATGGGACATTATTCCTCCCACAGACACCAATGATGGGGCACTATTCCTCCCACTGGTGTGCATTGGAAGAGGGGTCGTCTTATACGCCGGAAAAAAAATAACGAGTCACGTAAAAAAATAAAATAAAAAATGACATAAAATATTTTAAATCTATTTTAAGATAATAAATAGATATGACAAATGTAAAACGGATATCAAGAGTATAAATACTAGGTAGAATGAAAATATAAAGGTGGTATGTAAAGAAATGATACATGTAGGACAGAAATAAATTACCTGGTGCCGATAAAGCACTTTATATCAAGGTCGATATTGAGGCCCAAAGGGGTATGAGTATGTAATAAATAAATCCATTTGGTCTCAAGCCTTGAAACTGCTCGGCGTTTGAAAGTGCCTCTCCAATGCTTCTTCATAGTATCTATGCCTATGAATTTGAGGCAATGCGGGTTCCTGTTATGCGACTCTCGGAAGTGCAAAGATACTGAGTGTTCCTTGAAGCCCTTCTTAATGTTGCTCGGGTGTTCTCTAAGCCTATCTCCCAATCTCCTGGTAGTCCTGCCTATATACTGCTTTCCACATGGACACTCAAGGAGATATACAACGTGTGTACTATTGCACGTCATAACCGTTTGGATGTCATACACCTTGCCGGTGATGTTGGAACGGAAGCTTTTCACTGCTTTCTTATGGATCCATTATTAACACATAACATGCATCTGTTGCATGGGGAAAATCCTTTTTGGTTGAGGCATAGAGAAGGCTGTTTAGGTGGGTTGACAGTGTTGGGGGCCAGGATATTCCTCAAGGCGAGAGCCTTCCGATACGTGATCTAAGGCAGACCAGGTAACAGTGCCTAAAACTGGGTCGTTTTTAAGGATTGACCAGTTTGTCTTAATAATTCCAGCCACTTGTTTATATTGAACCGAGAAGTTTGTGATGAATGGACAAAATCTATCACTTATTGCTATTTATCGGAACAAGAAGGTCTTCTCTATTGAGGTTGCTCACTTCTATCATTTCTGTTTCCAGAGTAGCGGCATTGAAGCCTTTTTCCAAAAAACATTTTTTAAGAGTTTCTGATTGTGTGATATAGTCTTCAATTTTATCAGAATTCCGGCATATATGCAGAAACTGTCCCTTGGGGATAATATCCAGCCATCTCCTCACTGTCATGAGGAGAGGCACGTTTCCTTTGATAACATGCAGGACCACAAAACATGTAAGGAGGCTACCTCATAGACATCACACGGCACGGCCCATGTGGACGGCTGGCGGCCATCTTTAAACCACTGTCACTTTGATTTTAATGTGAGTTACATTGCATCTCCTTCTGTTACCCCTTTATTTAATAGTTACTACACTATGGAAATTCTTTTTGCTCTGATTCCTTTGTCATGAGCCGTCCCTACAAGGATATCCATGGTGACTTGGCTTTACCTACAAGTGTGGCTCCCCCTGGTGGCTGATTAAGTGCAATCCTGGTGCCTGGATGCCCTGATGGTGTGCTGCTTATCCTACTGATGCCCACCAGATGTCCCGGTGTTCCAGTAACCTGATGCAGATGTCCCGGCGTTCCAGTAACCTGATGCAGATGTCCCGGCGTTCCAGTAACCTGATGCGGATGTCCCGGTGTTCCAGTAACCTGATTCTGATGACCCGGTGTTCCAGTAACCTGATGCAGATGACCCGATGTTCCAGTAACCTGATGCAGATGTCCCGATGTTCCAGTAACCTCATGCAGATGTCCCGGCGTTCCAGTAACCTGATGCAGATGTCCCGGCGTTCCAGTAACCTGATGCAGATGTCCCGGTGTTCCAGTAACCTGATGCAGATGTCCCGGCGTTCCAGTAACCTGATGCAGATGTCCCGGCGTTCCAGTAACCTGATGCTGATGACCCGGCGTTCCAGTAACCTGATGCAGATGTCCCGGTGTTCCAGTAACCTGATGCAGATGTCCCGGTGTTCCAGTAACCTGATGCAGATGTCCCGGCGTTCCAGTAACCTGATGCAGATGTCCCGGCGTTCCAGTAACCTGATGCAGATGTCCCGGCGTTCCAGTAACCTGATGCTGATGTCCCGGCGTTCCAGTAACCTGATGCTGATGTCCCGGCGTTCCAGTAACCTGATGCAGATGTCCCGGCGTTCCAGTAACCTGATGCAGATGTCCCGGTGTTCCAGTAACCTGATGCAGATGTCCCGGCGTTCCAGTAACCTGATGCAGATGTCCCGGTGTTCCAGTAACCTGATGCAGATGTCCCGGCGTTCCAGTAACCTGATGCAGATGTCCCAGCGTTCCAGTAACCTGATGCAGATGTCCCGGTGTTCCAGTAACCTGATGCAGATGTCCCGGTGTTCCAGTAACCTGATGCAGATGTCCCGGTGTTCCAGTAACCTGATGCAGATGTCCCAGCGTTCCAGTAACCTGATGCAGATGTCCCGGTGTTCCAGTAACCTGATGCAGATGACCAGGAGTTGTCCTAATGATCTCAAATGCCCATTGATTTGCGCTCTCTGGTGAGTACAATCTACAGCCATATATTCTAATACACCATCATGGATCCCCACTGAATACACCTGAACTGAATATTTCTTCACTCTTTGCACCTTGAAACGCCAACTTGGGATGTTTCCCACAACTCTATTGTGCCAAACGCCTCAGTGCCTTCATTTATTTACTATATGTTTTATTACTGCTATAGACTGAGACAATCACAGACGGCCATTTACATTCTATCAATAACATAGTTTGACTCAGTCACCAATGATTTATATGTTCTATGTTTTTGTCACATTTGTTGTTCTGCATGTTTATTTTATATGTTTTAGAAGGTTTTAGAGGTTTCCATGTCTTAAAATGGCCGCTGCCGGCATTTTGCCCTTTTGTCAGCCGGTATTTAAGGTCTATGAGCACACACGTCCGTATCCCTATTGAAAAAGTCCGGATGTGACGAAACGCGTCCGGGGCACGTGACGTAGTGATGCACTGACGTTTCCGGAAGTGCTTCAGTGGCCATTTTGGTTTCTGGTACACGCGGTTGTTCCTATCCCTAAGGACTTCCGTTTACCACCAATGGAGGTGGCTCTGAGACTCCTTTTCTATGTAGATGCCAATTGTATTGGAGATACTGCCGATTGTGGATGCCGGTTGTATTTCTCCCATTATGGATGCAGATTTCAGCCTTTTTATATGTAAGTTGCTACAATAAAATTGTGTTTTATTTGATCATAATACTGGCCCTTGGTCTGTCTATGAGGTCTGTGGAATGTGTCCAGAGAAGGATATGCCATTTTGATGCAGCTCCATCCCACTTATGGGTTCAATGCTGGTTACATTTACCTTCGGGTAATCATGCATTGTTGCTGCGGTCAGGGGGTCTATTTTAGTTTTATTTTCACGATTGCTGTGGCACTGAGTTACCTTGTATGTGGCAGGAGAGGCACATTATGTTATCCTGAGATAATACACTATGTTTAGGTTTTGTTTATTGGAGGTCTATGAGGAATATCTGGAATCCATCACCGACCCTTTCTGGAATCTAAGCTATTTGGATCTGCTTGGAGTATTTGGATGACTGTTTGCTCTATGTGTGGACTTTAAGTTTATTCATTTTATTTATTCAAGTCTGCTATATTATTCAGTAAACTGATACGAGGCATGGAGGAGATCAGCTATGAGGAAAGATGAGAGGAACTGAATGTATTCTCTACTGAGAAGAGGAGATTAAGGGGGATATGATCTCCATGTATAATACATAAGGGGGGGATATGATCTCCATGTATAATACATAAGGGGGGATATGATCTCCATGTATAATACATAAGGGGGGATATGATCTCCATGTATAATACATAAGGGGGGGATATGATCTCCATGTATAATACATAAGGGGGGGATATGATCACCATGTATAATACATAAGGAGGATATGATCTCCATGTATAATACATAAGGGGGGGATATGATCTCCATGTATAATACATAAGGGGGGATATGATCTCCATGTATAATACATAAGGGGGGGATATGATCTCCATGTATAATACATAAGGGGGATATGATCTCCATGTATAATACATAAGGGGGATATGATCTCCATGTATATTACATAAGGGGGGATATGATCTCCATGTATAATACATAAGGGGGGATATGATCACCATGTATAATACATAAGGGGGGGATATGATCTCCATGTATAATACATAAGGGGGGATATGATCTCCATGTATAATATATAAGGGGGGATATGATCTCCATGTATAATACATAAGGGGGGATATGATCTCCATGTATAATACATAAGGGGGGGATATGATCTCCATGTATAATACATAAGGGGGGGATATGATCTCCATGTATAATACATAAGGGGGATATGATCTCCATGTATAATACATAAGGGGGGATATGATCTCCATGTATAATACATAAGGGGGATATGATCTCCATGTATAATACATAAGGGGGGATATGATCTCCATGTATAATACATAAGGGGGGGGGGATATGATCTCCATGTATAATACATAAGGGGGGATATGATCTCCATGTATAATACATAAGGGGGGATATGATCTCCATGTATAATACATAAGGGGGATATGATCTCCATGTATAATACATAAGGGGGATATGATCTCCATGTATAATACATAGGGGGGGGTATGATCTCCATGTATAATACATAAGGGGGGATATGATCTCCATGTATAATACATAAGGGGGATATGATCTCCATGTATAATACATAAGGGGGGATATGATCTCCATGTATAATACATAAGGGGGGGATATGATCACCATGTATAATACATAAGGGGGGGATATGATCTCCATGTATAATACATAAGGGGGGATATGATCTCCATGTATAATACATAAGGGGGGGATATGATCTCCATGTATAATACATAAGGGGGATATGATCTCCATGTATAATACATAAGGGGGGATATGATCTCCATGTATAATACATAAGGGGGGATATGATCTCCATGTATAATACATAAGGGGGGATATGATCTCCATGTATAATACATAAGGGGGATATGATCTCCATGTATAATACATAAGGGGGGATATGATCTCCATGTATAATACATAAGGGGGGGGGGATATGATCTCCATGTATAATACATAAGGGGGGATATGATCTCCATGTATAATACATAAGGGGGGATATGATCTCCATGTATAATACATAAGGGGGGATATGATCTCCATGTATAATACATAAGGGGGGATATGATCTCCATGTATAATACATAAGGGGGGGGGGGGATATGATCTCCATGTATAATACATAAGGGGGGATATGATCTCCATGTATAATACATAAGGGGGATATGATCTCCATGTATAATACATAGGGGGGGTATGATCTCCATGTATAATACATAAGGGGGGATATGATCTCCATGTATAATACATAAGGGGGGATATGATCTCCATGTATAATACATAAGGGGGGATATGATCTCCATGTATAATACATAAGGGGGATATGATCTCCATGTATAATACATAAGGGGGATATGATCTCCATGTATAATACATAAGGGGGGATATGATCTCCATGTATAATACATAAGGGGGGATATGATCTCCATGTATAATACATAAGGGGGATATGATCTCCATGTATAATACATAAGGGGGGATATGATCTCCATGTATAATACATAAGGGGGGGGGGATATGATCTCCATGTATAATACATAAGGGGGATATGATCTCCATGTATAATACATAAGGGGGGATATGATCTCCATGTATAATACATAAGGGGGGATATGATCTCCATGTATAATACATAAGGGGGGATATGATCTCCGTGTATAATACATAAGGGGAGATATGATCTCCGTGTATAATACATAAGGGGGATATGATCTCCATGTATAATACATAAGGGGGGATATGATCTCCATGTATAATACATAAGGGGGGATTGCTGTAGGAAAGTCCTGGTTTCTTTCTTGGATACACAGAATATAACTGGATATAACATTTATAGGGAAAGTTGATCCAGGGAATATCCGATTGCCTCTCGGGGGGTCAGGAAGGAATTTTTCCCCGGCAGGAGGAGATCGGATCGTGCTTTGCTGGGTTTTTGCCTTCTGGTGGATCAGCTGTGGGTGTAGGATTATGGCTTTTATTTTTAATGGTTCAACTAGATGGATGTCTTTTTTCAGCCAGACTAACTATGTAACTATGTAGGTCCCACACCGCTGCCTCCCATCTCCTGAGCCTGCACTCAGTGACTTGGGTCTGAGACACTACAGACATATCCCTCCACCCGGCACAGCCAGCAGATAACAGAGAAGGTCCCCTGGAAGAGTCAGGCACAAGGCAGGAGACCCCAGTCACATGTCCTGGGTGCCTACATTATGCAATGCTTAGAGTAAAAATCAACATTTTGCTGCCAGCTGAACCCCAGAACCTCCATAAATCCAGTCTAGATACATAAATTGTGTCTGCAGCACAGAGAAGGAAGATTATCCGAGAGAAATCCAGGAATACAGGACGGGGAACACAGCTCAGGAAAGTGACCAGGGGATTACAGGCTGATATCACCCAGTCCCCGCCCTACTCTGGACCAATCAGTGAGCAGTATGGGTGGAGGAATGGATTTAGTGTTCATGACCCACCTGTGCTGATCTCTGTAGGAGTGTCCTCCTCTATAAATGTCCCCGTTATTCCATCCTCCTCCATAGACTGCTGATCATCCCTCACATACGCCTCTTCTTCTTCTGCTTTCACCTCAAATTCTATATCGATTGGATCTCCACTCTAAATCAAGGAAATGAGAGAAAATATCATCTGTAAAATGTAAGATCACATACAAATTCCACATATCATCTCCACAAGTCCATGTTCTAGATGCTCAATCCCACCAACCTTGCAACAATGAGGGATGGTGTGACCTTCCTGTGTGGAATCCCGGGAATACAGAGGACGGGGACATCTCTCTGGTGGGTTCCCATGACTGGATCCATCTGTAGGAAACACACACACTGACTGAATCCATTGTTTCTATGTGTTTATCAGATGATGGGGGATCTAGGTGGATCCTCCGTACTGCTCTCTCCTTTACAATAAAGTCTCCTCTTACCCGGTGATGTGAGGGGCGGCTGATTGTCCATCATGACGTCCTTGTAGAGATCCTTGTGTCCTTCTAAATACTCCCACTCCTCCATGGAGAAATAGACAGTGACACCCTGACACCTTATAGGAACCTGACACACACAATGATACAGTCACCATCCAGACACATCCCTTGTCTGTTACTGGAGAATGTCCCAGAATTCCCGGCACCGCTCACCTCTCCTGTCAGCAGCTCCATCATCTTCTTGGTGACTTCTAGAATCTTCTGTGTCTTCTGTCTTGTAGGGATCAGGGATGGAGGTGGGGGGATGGTGATGGGATTCTGGATTCTCGAGGATCTTGTGGTCATACGATGAGATCTCCTTCTTGTGTCATTGTCGGTAGATTTCTTCATGACTCCTGTACAGTTCTATGTGATACAAATATAAGTCTCACTCTCCCATAATCCCTCACTTCTATGGTCAGCTCTAGATTTATTCTCCAGGGATTGGCCACAATGTGCCGACTCAGCAAAGGACAGACATCTCCATCCAATGATATGATGACAATGGGGTCAGATTTATAGCTCCTTCTAGAAGTCATATAATAGAGTCACTAATGGTTTACTAGTAAGGCTCACTGACCCACCAGGAAATGTCACCCATGGATTTAGTGGTCAGTGGGCGTGGCATGCTGGTAATCATGGGTCTCTCTGATTGGACTAAAGCTGAGATTGTTCTCTTCTATAACCAATGCCGCCATCTTGTGCTATAACCAAATCTCATAGAGTCCGGACACTTTATGTATTCATAGTACTTGTGTGGATGTCGTTATTGATTACAGAACATCAGAAGACTTCAAGTGACTCTGAATCCCTCCCAGTGTACAGCCCAGTCAGATTTAACCCCTTCATTACACTCACCTCTCCAGTCAGCAGGCTGAGGATCTCCAGGGTGAGCTTCAATATCGTCTCATTCCGGGGAAATTCCTTCCTTACAATCTTCACAAAACCCAAAGTCTGCTGATTGTCCATCATGACGTCCTTGTAGAGATCCTTGTGTCCTTCTAAATACTCCCACTCCTCCATGGAGAAATAGACAGTGACACCCTGACACCTTATAGGAACCTGACACACACAATGATACAGTCACCATCCAGACACATCCCTTGTCTGTTACTGGAGAATGTCCCAGAATTCCCGGCACCGCTCACCTCTCCTGTCAGCTGATGGACCATCATGGTGGTCAGTTCCAGAATCTTCTGCTCTTTCTCCCTCTCAGGTATTAGAGAATGAGATGGAGGCACCATGGTGAGGCTCTGGGTTCTGCTCCATCGTCCTGAGATTGGCTCCCCACTAGACTTCTTCTTTACAACATAATCCTACAGATCAGGAGACAAATAAAACAATATCAACCACCTGACATCATCTAAATGTGTGCAAAAATAAAATGGTCTATTGACCAGAATAGACAAGAGTGATGTCATGTGACCTCCCAGAATCCACCTCACCTCTCCGGTCAGGTCTGTGTTTTATTAATAGAGATCAGAGTGATGTCATGTGACCTCCCAGAATCCTCCTCACCTCTCCGGTCAGGTCTGTGTTTTATTAATAGAGATCAGAGTGATGTCATGTGACCTCCCAGAATCCTCCTCACCTCTCCGTTCAGGTCTGTGTGTTATTAATAGAGATGAGAGTGATGTCATGTGACCTCCCAGAATCCACCTCACCTCTCCGGTCAGGTCTGTTTTTTATTAATAGAGATAAGTGATGTCATGTGACCTCCCAGAATCCTCCTCACCTCTCCGGTCAGGTCTGTGTTTTATTAATAGAGATGAGAGTGATATCATGTGACCTCCCAGAATCCTCCTCACCTCTCCGGTCAGGTCTGTGTGTTATTAATAGAGATGAGAGTGACGTCATGTGACCTCCCAGAATCCTCCTCACCTCTCCGGTCAGGTCTGTGTATTATTAATAGAGATGAGAGTGATGTCATGTGACCTCCCAGAATCCTCCTCACCTCTCCGGTCAGGTCTGTGTTTTATTAATAGAGATAAGAGTGATGTCATGTGACCTCCCAGAATCCTCCTCACCTCTCCGGTCAGGTCTGTGTTTTATTAATAGAGATAAGAGTGATGTCATGTGACCTCCCAGAATCCTCCTCACCTCTCCGGTCAGCAGGTAGATGATCTCCAGGGTGAGGTTTAGTATCCTCTCAGTCATGTGACTCCGGTCCTCCTCCATCCTCATTGGTGCCATCATGTGATCTATACAGGTCTCCTTGTAGACGGATAACTTTGGGAAATGAAAGTAAGAATGATTTGGATGGTATTGGTCACACAATAATAGGATGTGGATGTGAGGGGGGAATAGGAGGGTTGCTGGACATTGAAGAACTACTCCCCCCCTGGGAAGACATTTTGTTTGGACTGTTTAGTGTTTACTACAATTTTGAGGTCCGGGGCCCCTTTTCTCTGTTGGGTTTGTTTGGTCTCTGAACTGGTTTTGATGAGTTTTAGATCTGCAGACAAGGAATGATAAATCTGATCCTTCCTATGACTAGTTTGCTCTGAGGCAGTGCTGTGAGGTCAATGTCGGCTCATCATGCAGGGATGGTCACTTTACATCACCCGACGCCCGGGATATGTAGTTCTGGGGGCCGGGCAAGTATTGTTTTTAATCTTTATCCCTGCTGAGGACAAGCCGCAGGGCTCTCCTTTCAGGTGCCAGCCTCTGCCACCCCGTCTGTGTGATCCTCTCCTGTACCTGCTATGCTTCCCCGGCTCTGCTTGCCCATCTGTGGGCCCGGGTCAGCGGGTGTCGGAGGGTAGAGGGGGCGGAGGAGAGCGGACATGTTCACTCCCTTCTTGTCCTGACCCAGAAGTGACGTTATGACAGATTTCCCGACCATCGAGGCCGGCAAAGAATGTAATGCGGTGCGATGTGCTCTACATTACATCCAATGGAGTACAGGGGAGACATTGGGGGTCTTTTAGACCCTGGATGTCTCAATAAAGAGAACCTGTCATCAAACGTCATCTCATAGAGGACTTTGTCCCCTTAAGTAAAAATGTTTTTTTTAAATGCAAAGAATTAAAGTTATAACCAAGTACATAACTCCTCCCTTTAAAAAATTTTAAGGCCCCCCTCCCCCACATATATGCACACCCAAACGTAAGAGCACACGCTGGAGCGCCTACACGTGATAACATTGATTGTGATACACGTTACATATCGCCGGTCACACCAGAATGAGAGGATAATTCTAGGAGCAGACCTCCTCCGTACTCTATACTGATGACCTAGAAGGGGCTATAAATGTGTCCCCTATAGATAATACCGGGGACTAAAGGTTGTCACCATTTCAGCACACACAACTTAAGGTTTGACATGTTGGATATCTATTTACTCGCTGCAACCTCGGCTTTTATATTTTTACACATAAATGGGTCATTTATTGCTTTTTTGTGCCCTGAAATTAACTTAAGTGTATTTTTTACTGAAATTTGGCATTTCCTAGACTTTGTGATAATATTTTGTGACATAAAAAATTGGAACTGCCACTATTTTATTCTCTAAAGTCTCTACTTTCAGAAAATCGATATTTTGGGGGTTTTGTGTCAACTTCAGGATAAAATGATTTTTTAAACGTGCAAAAATGCAAAAATGGCTCTGGGAGTGAAAGGGAAAAAGGATAAGCAGGACACTCCCCTTTCCTGAGGAGCAGCCAATCGGTTCTCATTACACTGTAAGGAATCTCCCCTCCCTGCTAGTCCCCGGGTGCGGTGCTGGAGACAGGCGGGGGAGGGGAGGAGGAGATAAACAGCTCAATGTTACACATATTAAATGTTTTAGTCGCTATAAAGCCCCATTTATTTTTTAACCCCCAGATATTCCTAAAAGAGCCTCAGATTTATATACATTTTCTGTTACAAAGGAATGTTTCCTTCCTCCTGAGCAGCAATGTAAGGGGCTCTATGCTCCATACTCCTGACCCCGGCACTCCATCATTGTGTTGGCTGCATAGTGTAATGATTGCCCATTGGCTGCCTGTGTAGTGTCATCATTGCCCTTTGTAGGCCATGTATGGTCAGGATGGTCCTTGTCTTGTCTATTTATTGTCAGTGCTGTTTGTTTAGAGGACCATATTACTAGAATTTATCTCCACAATGAGGAGAATGTTCCGGCCCCCGGAAGTGGGGGAATGTTCTGCCCCTGAAGGGGTTCATCTGGGTTCCCACACTATATATGTGTGTATCATCATCTGCTGGAGATAAAAGACATCACAGTGACTGTCAGGAATGGACTTGCCAGTAATGGTGGGACTCACCTGCCTTGTGGGCTGCAGTACCAGGGCTGGCCAGCGGGTGCTCCCGGCAATCAGAGACTCAACCTTGCATCCAGCCAAACACCTGAAGCTGATTATGGAGGTGTATTCAAGGGATGGCCAGACCTGCAGTCTCTGCCTTGGTGTGTGTTTTTCCTGGGCCCTGTATCTTGTTACCTGCATCCCTGTTCCTGTCTGATTCGTTGCTGACCCTGCCTGATTCCGGACCTCTGCTGACTTCTCCTGTTTCATCCCTGGCTTGTGACCCCGACCATTCTCCGCTTGCTCCTCCTGTTCCTACCTGCCCGATTGTTATTGACCCGGCCTGCCTGACGACGCTTGCATTGTATGTACTGTTATCTGTGGGTGGTTTGGTTTGTTTGCACTGTGTTATGTTTTAGTATTGCACTGCATTTATGTTTGTATTGTTAGTCTTTAATAAATTATATTGTTTATAACTTATCTGAAGCCTGCGTTTCCCTGCGTCAGTCACATACCTCTGGTCATACCCCGGAGCCCTGACAGTGACTATGGAGGAAGAGGACGGACGTGACTATGGAGGAAGAGGACGGACGTGACTATGGAAGAAGAGGACGGACGTGACTATGGAGGAAGAGGACGGACGTGACTATGGAGGAAGAGGACGGACGTGACTATGGAGGAAGAGGACGGACGTGACTATGGAGGAAGAGGACGGACAGGACTATGGAGGAAGAGGACGGACAGGACTATGGAGGAAGAGGACGGACAGGACTATGGAGGAAGAGGACGGACAGGACTATGGAGGAAGAGGACGGACACGACTATGGAGGAAGAGGACGGACGTGACTATGGAGGAAGAGGACGGACAGGACTATGGAGGAAGAGGATGGACATGACGGTGAGGTTACTGGGTGTAAATAGGAAATAACATCTTATTACCTCCTCTGCTGCCACGTCCACCAATGTCTCTGATCTGCTTCCTCCCAACTCACCTCTCTGTCTACCTGACATCACTTCCTGTCTGTACCTGACATCACTTCCTGTCTGTACCTGACATCACTTCCTGTCTGTACCTGACATCACTTCCTATCTGTATCCCATAGAGAAGTCCTGTCTGGGGAGAAATGAGATCACCATCTTGTGGAGTTCAGAGGAACTGCAGCCCCAAGAAACATCCCCTAATAACCATTCCTGCATTGTATCTACCTTACAGAGATACCAGGGAAGATCAAAAAGAACTAAAAAAAGTAAGAAACAATAAACCTAACTCTTATGCAACCAACTGTTTAAATAATATATTTTACTACAGATAGAAAAGACTTAAAGACACAGAACACAAGATAAAAACAAAATACATAATAAAACAGAGACCTCCAAAACAGATCTTTTTGGGTAAAAAAAATGCAAAAATACATCCTAAAGTATAAGAATATCTATCAATCCACTGATAATGAAGATGTTAGACATAAATGACAAGGATGTAATGGTCACAGAGGAATGGTGGTGGAGATCTCTCAAAGTAAGAACACTTCCTTGAATGGTTCTATAAATAAAGAATGAATCCTGGAGGGAATAAAGCTGTAAAGCAATAAATAATATATAAACTGGGCCATCCACTTCATCCATAAAGACATTGTGATTGAAGATCTTCTAGATCACATAGAAGGAGGACTCATCCATGATTTCATACATTTGTTTGGAAGGATAGAACAATCCTCAGAAGGGAACATGTAGGATGACAGGAAAGGCTCCTGACTGGTGAGATCCTCCAAACATAATGATGACATCCATGAACTGGAGCGAGCTCGTTGGGGTGATAAAGCCAATCTGGAAACACTGTGTAGACGTTCTCCAAGAACTCAGCACACTCCAGGTGTGGAGAAAGTCTCCAGGTGGGTTTAGCCTGTCATTTATCATAGGTAGAAATGTCCACACATGGACTTCCACAGGGACCCCGAGACTACATATAGATCTTGTACAGTGTCCCCTGTAATGAATTGCTTCCCCATCGGCCTATAGCAGAATGACAGCTGAGCGGGATCTCTCCCATCCTGGGTGGACATCATATGAAGTCCTCCAAGTCTAGTGGCTCTGCTATATCTTGATATGTCACCTGCTGTGTCCACCAAATGACAGATCATTTTATCTGGCCAGCCCAGTACCATGTGATTGCTATGACCAATCACAGTGATCACATGACAGTTGTACACAATGAATGGCTTTCATTCATAGCCATTCATTGTGTACTATTGTGATGATCTCTGTGATTTGTCTCTGGCTCACTACCTCTACTGGAAATTTATTCCAAGCATCTACTACTCTTTCAGTAAAATAATACTTTCTGAGATTAGTTGTGAACTTTCCTCCAGTTAGTTGGAGGTCATGTCCCGTGTTCTTCATTTTGGTTTCATATTGAAAATCCTGCCCTCCTGAACCTTATTCACTCCCTTGTTGTATGTAAAGGTTTCAGTCATGTCTCCCCTTTCCCTTCTCTCCTCCAGACTGGACATGTTACGTTCCTGAAGTCTCTCCTGATATCACTATTTGTATTCCCCGTCTCTGGACTCGTTCTATCTTATCAATACCTTTATGTAAGTGAGGTCTCCAGAACTGGACACAGTATTCTACATGAGGTTGCTGGTGACCCCTCTAGTGATAGATCTATATAGAGGAATCAGGACCTCCTTCCTCCTGCTGGTGACCCCTCTAGTGATAGAAAGATCTATATAGAGGAATCAGGACCTCCTTCCTCCTGCCGGTGACCCCTCTAGTGATATAAAGATCTATATAGAGGAATCAGGACCTCCTTCCTCTCGCCGGTGACCCCTCTGTAAGGGAATTCCCGTGAGACGGCTGCTGATTAGACGTGCGCATGTGCACAGAAATGCACGATCATGCACGGTGAAGATTGGCTCCAGGTGGACTATTTAAAAGGTGCCTTTGCCTGTGCTGAGTGCTGACTGGTCTTCAGCTGTTCCCTGTTTCCTGCTCGTTCCTGTGTGTGATTTCCTTGTTGCTGACCTGGCTTGTTCCTGACCTGACTCTGATTACTCCCCTGCTTGATACTGGTTCCTGACTTCGGCTCTGCTCCTGACTTTGGCTTGCTTATGATTTGGTACCTTGCTGTCCGCCCATTAATGACCCCGGCTATTCCTATGACATTGCTCCTGTCTCCCATGCCTGCTTCCTGCCTTGCTCTGGTGCACACCTGGTGATCTACCATACCAGCTCTGCATATCACTACTGTGCCTCAATTGGAGGTTCATCAGTCTTCCAAAGTCTCCAGCTGCAAGAGCTGAAAACAACATCTGCTGGTGCTCTTGTCCCCCTGGTCCCTAGACACCCTCTGTTCCTCTTCCAGTGGGGTCAGGGCTAGTGACACAAGTAAGGCCGACCTCGTCATTTCAGTCCCCCATCAGGTACATGACAGTACCAGTCAGCCAATGATGGAGTCTGAAAGGGAGGCCTCTGCAATAGGGGACATCTGTCAATCAATCTCTGCCTTGTCTTACATGGTGCAGAGGTTGCAAAAGAATCCTTGAGCACATGGAAAACCAATTACCAACCAAGTCAGATGTCTCAACAGCCATGGGTCCTTCTGCAGTCTCAGACATAACTACCCAGAGAGGGCTCAGCATGATTCATGACCCCTCTAGTGATATAAAGATCTATATAGAGGAATCAGGACCTTCCTCCTCCTGCTGGTGACCCCTCTAGTGATATAAATATCTATATAGAGTAATCGGGACCTCCTTCCTCCTGCTGGTGACCCCTCAAGTGATATAAAGATCTATATAGAGTAATCGGGACCTCCTTCCTCCTGCCGGTGACCCCTCAAGTGATATAAAGATCTATATAGAGGAATCGGGACGTCCTTCCTCCTGCCGGTGACCCCTCTAGTGATATAAAGATCTATCTAGAGGAATCATGATCTCCTTCCTCCTGCCGGTGACCCCTCTAGTGATATTAAGATCTATATAGAGGAATCAGGACCTCCTTCCTCCTGCCGGTGACCCCTCTAGTGATATAAAGATCTATATAGAATAATGAGGACCTCCTTCCTCCTGCCAGTGACCCCTCTAGTGATAGAAAGATCTATATAGAGGAATCGGGACCTCCTTCCTCCTGCCGGTGACCCCTCTAGCAATATAAATATCTATATAGAGGAATCAGGACCTCCTTCTGTGATGATTGTGTGCAATAGAGGCATAGACATTGTACATGACAGCCATCTTGTTAGGTTTCAGCCATGTTCCCTTCTGTCCTCCCTCCTCCCTTTGTCCATGGAATGCATAGCTACAAGTTGACGGAGGTCAACAGGATCTCTTATCCTAAATAAAACACAGATAGATCAGCTCCAGGGCTGTAAACCTCTAATTAGTCTGGTTCCAGGGGGTTTGCTGGAAAACCACTTCCCTCTGCCCGGTTGTAAAACAATAACTCAGTCAGTCATGACCTGTTAGGCTATTAGGGCTAGAGCGTGCCATAAAACGTACATTCCACAAGAGTCATTTTTCATACAATTTATAAACTTCAGCAGGAACTGGGCACATTAATATGAAGTATATATACAGATGGATCATTTTATTATGAGTCACACAAGACCTTACATTACTATGTTAGTGCCTACAAGAGAGAAGAAGCAGTCTCTTTCCTCCTGGGTGACAAGGGTACGCTATGTTTGGTATCTTTGTGTTCCGAACAGGGGCGGACTGACAACTCATGGGGCCCCTGGGCAATAGGGGATCATGGGGCCCCTGTGTCCTTGCCCAAACTCAAAAAAGCCTATGAAAAAGGTACCAGGGGAATCTCATGGGGCCCCCTACTCACCCCGAGCCCTCGGGCAGTGCCCGAGTTTCCAAATGGTCAGTCCACCCCTGGTTCAGAATATATTTCTAAATATTAATCTGCCAGTTGCAAGGATGCTACCTGTACCTATTGAAGGTTATTGACCTTAGTATAAAATTGTAAGGGATTTGGTCATAACCTTGGTTACCGCCTAACACCCATCCCCAAACTGGATGATTGGTCATTTGTTCTCAGGAGACACCCCTTTAATATGGTAGAAAAAGACTGACAGCCTGGAGAAGACAGCTCTCATTTAACATCAATCAGAAAACATATAACAGACTTGAGAGCCAAGGCAATCTTTTTATTCGGACAATTGGACTCTGCTCAAACCAAGGATATTGCAAGTATTCTGCCTTCTGAACTCCTTTCTTTTATTTCTCTGTTGTCTTATTGCTCTCTTTATATCTTTGTTACATCTTTGTTTGTAAATATTTTTATTGCACCATTTTGACCTTTTTAGTAATAAATCCTATTTTCTGAAAAGTGTTGAACTGTCTCTAAAGCTTTTAATGCAAACTAAAGAATCTCTGACCCTGAAAGAGTGCTCCTGTATGTGATAATCCTCTGAATATCCCTGTCCCTGGAAGAATGTTCCTGTATATAATAATCCTCTGAATATCCCTGTCCCTGGAAGAGTGTTCCTGTATGTAATAATCCTCTGAATATCCCTGTCTGAGGTGACAGTGTGTATTACAGACACTTATACTAATATCATAGTGTTACTGCTAAGATTTGTGAGTTTCCTCCTTCTCTGTACAAAGGTGGTGGTGGCAGTGTGAAGGGTTAATTGCGTAATTAACCAGTAACAATCGTTCTCAGGCTGCTGGCACATAGATTGTAGTCCCACAAGCTGGAAAATCTTTGTTCAGGGCGCAACTGAGAGTGGCATTGTTACGCAAGTGGCAGATCGGCTGGTCCTTCGGTCACGAGTTGGTAAGAAGGGCTGAGGTCGGATGCCGTATTCTGTCATACCTTCCTCCCGCTGGTGACCCCTCTAGTGATGCATCCTAGAATTCTATTCGCTTTCCCCACTGCCTGGCCATGCTGTTTGTTCATTTTGCAATCATCTGAAATAAGTACCCAAAATCCTTTTCTTCTGAAGTGCTGGCCAACACTGTACCTCCAATGTTGTACTTTCTCAAGGGATTCTTTTTTCCTGGGTGCATTATTTTAGATTTGAAATATTGAACTGCAATTTCCACTTTTTTACCAATCTTCCTGCAATGCTAAATCCTGTTCCATGTTACAGACACCTCCAGGGATATCCTCCCTATTACACACCTTTGTGTCATCAGCAAAGAGACATCCCCTTACCCAACAACCCTTTAGTTCTATCACTTACATATATATTACATAGAACAGGACCAAGTACAGAACCTTGGGGTACACCACTAGTGACTGCTCTCTGTTCTGAGTGAACCCCATTTACAACCACACTCTGGTATCTATCATTTAGCCAACTACACATCCACTGAACCACCCAAAGGCTAAGTCCTAGCTTGTCCAACTTCTGTATTAGATCATTATGTGGAACTGTATCACATGCCTTGCTGAAATCAAGATATTCTATGTCCACAGCACCACCCTGGTCCAAATCCTTGGTAATATAGTCAAAAAGTCCAATCAGTCGAGTCTGCCATGGTCTGCCCTCAGTAAAGCCATGCTGCCTTGTTTATTTAAATATTTATTGATTTTCAAAATATTAGGAAATTTAAAATCCACAATATAAATTCTCTACATTTATATAACAACAGTATCTAATTTAAACATTCATTTCCCATATTTTCCTTATTTCTCCCAACCCCCCCACTAGCAGCTCCATAGTCACCCCCCCCCCCCACCCTAACCTCCCACCCACCCTACCCTACATCCACCGCTCTTTGGCAAGAGAAAAAAGAGGCTCTAAATCGTGCTCTCATCATAAGGGGGCAAGAAAAAGAGAGGCCTTACTCTCGTCCATTCACACTTGATCTAAACTCTTCCCATTTTTTCCATTTCGCCTGATATATCCCCATACCATCTTCCTGGGCATAAAACAGTTTCTCTAATCTTACAATATGGTCCATTCTAACTATCCAGTCTTGTTTTTTTGGAGCTTCTAGTTGACGCCAAAATTTTGGAATCAATCCCTTGGCTGCATTTAGAAAATACCATATTCCTGATTCTTTATATTTATTTACTGCTATTTCTGTATTATGTAAAAGGCAGGTTCCAGGGTCCAGACTAATATCAATTTCCGTAATCTTTCTAATTTGGTTTACCACTTCTCTCCAGAATATTTGTATCTTTGGACATTCCCACCATATGTGATAAAACGTGCCTCGCCAACAAAAAGGTGACTTCTCCCCACTCATCTTATGTTCTATACTCGGTGTTATATTTCCTCTTGTCAAACATTTAAAATTCATTTCCACCTCCCGTGAACTTATATTCTCGTGAACCAACCTAAATATTCTTTTTTGTTTAACCTCATCTATCTCCACACCCAAATCTCTTTCCCATTTTTCTATATACATTAGTTTTTTTCCACCTTTATCTAACTCAGTGAGAATTTTATATATCCTTGCCGTACCGTGTCTCCCATCACCTCGTGCTCCCAACAGCTTCTCAAACAAGTTCCAATCTATACTCGCTCTCAAAGGCTTAGGCAATTTCCCCACAAAACATTTTAATTGATTATATCTCCAACCATCTATCCTAGTGAAAATCTTTCCCTCTTCCTTTTTCAAATCTTTAAGTGTTCTCAGTTCTACTCCTTTCATTATATCTCTCAATTGGGCACTCTCATTTGTGATACATTTTCCTGAAACCTCCTCCCTACCTGGTGGGAAGAACCCTGAATTTTTCAATGGCATCAATAATGAATTAAATTCCCACTTTAACTGTCTGTGCATTTTATCCCACACTCTTAACACATTTAAAGTATACACACTTGTGCTTTCTTTTAATCCCCTATACTCTGTAGGCATCCATATACTCCTACTTAAATCATTACCACTAAGTGAGTTTTCCACTGTGACCCAACTTTTCCCTTTTGCATTATATGTCCAATCAAATATTCTAGCCAAAATAACTGCATTATAATATCTCTTAAAATCAGGGACTCCCAATCCGCCATTCTCTTTATTTCTAGTTATCACTTCATAAGATACTCTAGGTTTTTTATTACTCCAAATAAATCTTGTCATCATCTTTTTCAGTATCTTAAATATACCTCAGGCAACTTAATAGGGACCATTTGAAATTTATATAGGATTTTGGGAACTACAACCATTTTTATCAAATTTATACGTCCCAACCAGGACCGATTTCCTCCCCCTAATCTCTTTAGTTCCTCTCTAATTTTGTTTAACATTACTATATAATTTGCTTGATACAAGTTTTTATAGGCCGAAGTGAGTTTTACCCCTAAATACTTCAATTCTCTCTCTCTCCACACAAAGGGAAACTCCCCTGGTATCCCCATTTTTTCTTTATTTGAAAGGTTTATATTTAATATCTCTGTTTTAGACGGGTTTATTTTTAAGTTTGACATCTCTCCATATTCCTTCAAAGCCCTCATTAAATTAGGGAGCGTTATCCTAGGATTTTCTACATAAAACAGTAAATCATCTGCAAATGCAGCAACCTTATGTTCTATATTTCCCACCCGTATTCCTTTTATGTCTACATTTTTCCTTATTGTTGCTAATAATGATTCCAAAGATAGAACATATAACAATGGGGACAGTGGACAGCCCTGTCTTGTTCCATTTGTCAACTCAAAAGATTCCGATAGCTCCCCATTTACCATTACCACTGTAGAGGGGTTCTTATATAACTTTCCTATCCAAGTTCTCATTCTATCGCCCACTCCTAAGATCTCCAATGTGTCCATCATATATCCCCATTTGACTCTATCAAATGCCTTCTCTGCATCCACTGAAAGAGCCACCGCTGGCGACCTTCCCTTTCTACTTTTCTGGATAAGCAACAGTGATCTCTACCCTCTCACCCCTGAACAAAACCCACCTGATCTTCATGTATCCATTCGGGCATTAAATCTTTCAATCTATTTGCCAAAATCTTTGCATAAATCTTCGTATCTATATTCAGCAAAGATATTGGTCTATAGCTTGAACATTGGATGGGATCTTTTCCTTCCTTGTATATGAGGACCGCCTGAGCCTGCAGTGATTCTCGTCTCATATCCATCTCTTCTCCCAAGGCGTTAACATAGGACTTCAATTTAGGTATTAACAGTTCACTATATTTTTTATAATATCTAACAGTATATCCATCTGGTCCTGGGCTTTTACCTATCATAGATTTTTTTAATGCTATCTTTATTTCTTCATAGGTAATTTCAGATTCTAAGGAATTCAAAAGATCTTCATTTAATTTCGGTAGTCCTGCGTTTTTTAAATATATTCTTCTTTTTTCTACGTTTATTATTCCATCTTTACGTGTTGAATCTTGAGGGGCAATATTATAAAGTTTGCTATAATAATCCCTAAACACCTTTGCAATATCTTTAGTTGAGTGCACCAGTTCTCCGTTGAGGATTTTTATTTTCTCTATGTAATTCCTATTTTTCTTTTTCCTCAAAGCTCTCATCAAAAGCTTTCCTGATTTATCACCCCATCTATATCTTTCGCATAATACTTTGTTAAAGACTCTCTTCTTCTCTTCCTCCATCATAATCTCTAATTCCTCTTTCTTTTCCTTTACCTTCTGCATTATCTCTTTCGTTATATTCTTTTTATGCAATTGTTCAACATCCGCCAGTTCTTTTAGGAGCCTACTGATCTTCTCTCTCCTTTCCCTTTTCTTTCTAGCCCCTATTGCAATAAGAATTCCCCTTATGTAGACCTTATGAGCCTCCCACACTGTAGCCTCAGATATCTCTCCCGTTTAATTTTCCTCAAAATATCTCTTAATTTCCTCTCCAACCTTTCGCTCAGTCTCTGGATCCATTAGGAGAGACTCATTCAACCGCCACATCAAACCACCTGGAGGCTTTCTTCCCCATCCTATTTTCATTACAACTGGGGCATGGTCTGAGAGTGACCTTATCTCTATTGTCACTCTAACCAAAGACTCTATTAATCGATGATCTATCAGTATGTAATCCAGTCTAGAATACATCTCATGGGCCCTTGAGAAGAAGGAATAGTCTCTATCGTTCATGTGCATAATTCTCCAACCATCCACTAACTGATACTCCCTTATCTCTTTCTTTAGTACTCTTAGGGACTTACTACCCTCTCTTTGTATAGATGAAGTAGTATCCATTTGTGGGTCCATACATAAATTGAGGTCCCCAGCTACTATCAAATACCCCTTTCTAAAATCCATCAATCTTTTTAAAATTATTTTCAAGAATCTTTCCGGCTTCTTATTAGGACAATAAATATTAGCAACTGTACATTCAATGTCTTCTATTTTACCTCTTAGAAATAAAAACCTCCCCTCCGGGTCTGTCTCTCTCTCTTCCAACTCAAACCTTATATCTTTTGCAAATCTTATAGCTACCCCCTTTGCTCTCTTAACCGGGGAATCTGCATAGTACCATAATGGGTAATATCTAGAATTCAACTTTACATTTGACTTTAGTTCAAAATGCGTTTCCTGTAGGAAAGCCACTGATACTGCTCTATGTTGTAGTTCCTTATATAATTTAAATCTTTTTCCTGGACAACACAACCCGTTTACATTATAAGTTATAAATCTTAGATCTTTCATTTCCTTTATATCTTTTCCCTTCTCTCTATCTTATCCTCTCTCTCTCTGCCCCAATTACTCTTCTCTTCCTCCAAACTATACAGCCTCTTATCTTTCCTCCATCCCTCCCTTATCCCTCTACCCCCCTGTCCACCTCTCCCCTCCCTCCCACCCTTCCCATCCTTTAGGCTTACGTTTTGCCTATACATCTTTTGCGGGGCCAAACCCACCATAGATTACCTCCTTGGGGTTGAACTCCAACCATGGACAGATCCCCACACCTCCCACCACCTCAGATACCCCAAAAGTATTTCCATCATCAATTCAAGATGTTCCACCTTTCTTAAGGTCCCAACGGAGAAAAGAGAGAGAGAGGGTGGTGTCAAGCGTGATAAGAGGAAAGAAAAAAAAAAATTCTTTCCCCTTCTCTTTCTTTCTCCTCTCCCTCAATTCTCTATCTCCCTCTTCTAGCAAACTGCCACTCCTCTCTCTCTCCACCTCCCAAACCACCCTCTTCCACCTCCCAACCAGGGACTTCCATCCTTTGTAATTCAAGTCTATCACAGAAGTTTCTTAAGTCCTCAGGAAATCTCAACTGGGCTGTAACTCCATTCTTCCATCCAATTAGGCACTCTGGCATACCCCATCTATAGTGCACCTTTTGCTTTATCATCTGCTCTAACAGGGGTTTTAGGGTTCTTCTCCTCCACAATGTCTCTGGTGTTAAGTCTGCAAAAATCTGTATATTCATTTCTCCATAATTAATACTTGATCTTCCCTTGGTCTTTCTCCATACTTCTTCTTTATCCTCCCATTTCTGAAATTGGACTATTATATCTCTTGGTTTCTCTTTTCCACTTCCTTGTTGATTTTTTCTATTCCTGAAAACACCTTCCAGGTTAATCTTTTCTGTTTGTGATCTATCCATAATGGAGTTTAATATTTTACAGGTCTCTTGTTTCTTCTCCTTTTACCACTTCCGGAACTCCTCTCACCCTAATGTTGTTTCTCCTTTCCCTATTTTCTTGTACTTCCATTCTATATAACAGCTTTTTTTGATCTTTCTTAATTTCCATTGTCCTTTTCTCCAGATCAGAAATATATTGAGCATGGCTTTTTGAACTCTTTCCTCTGTCTCCTCCACCCTCGATAGCATCCGGCCCAAATCATTTTGTATACTTGTCATTTCATGTTTTAATGTTTTTTCTAAGTTCTTGAACATATCTGCCATCTCTTTCTTGTTTGGAATTTGTAATTCACTTTCACTTTCCAATTTTTCTGTAAGATGTTGACTGTTATATTCTTTTCCCAAGGAGAGTCTAGGGCTACCTTCTATACTCATTTCCATTTCACATTTTTCACCAACGCTTTGAGATCTATCTGGAGTCACATTTCCTTGAGATGTATATTTTTTTATCGTGCCAGTTTGAGACCCCTTTGGGCCACTATTTTTAACATTTTTATTTTGTCATCTCTTCTATGCATTCTTTTTCTTTCTTCAATAGGGGGAACACAAAGATTGATAACAATATATACCAGGGACTCCTTTTTTGTTCTCTTTTTTTTTTCTTCTTCAAGTTCTCTACTTAGTATTTCTTCCAGGCTACTTTAATCTCCTCCTCTCGCTCCGTCAGACCCCCCAGGGAAACCCCCTCTCTCACAACTCCTCCTTTGCCTTTAGACAACAGAAACAGTCATTTATGTATCACAATAATCCATCCAGGCTGCTCTCACTCACCCTTCACAGCTGCAGCTCTAGCAAGTTCCTCGGTTGTCACATTCCATAGCTCTCTTCAGGAGGGGGGGGGGTTTCCTCCAGGTTTCTTCGTTTTCACTCCTCTGTAACAAAGTCACCTCCATTCAGGGGGGGGAGGGAGGCATCTTGCTGCATACTTCTCCCATAAGAATGTCTCATGTACTGGGAGGGGAGCAATCCGACGTCTTCCTCTCCCCTCTCAGCTCTAAAGACCAGCCGGCTTTTCCCCTACCCAGTAGTTCTCTGCGGCTGACACGTGGTCAAGCCGAGCCTGCTCGTTTCCTCGGCAACCCTGCTCTCTGCTCTCTCTCCCCTAGGACGGGTCTCCAGCCTGTCTTCAATCCAATGGCACCGTTCACTTCCTACTCATAGCGCCCGGAGCCACGGCTTCAGCACGGAACCCACCATACTCTGGTAGGTCCCCCCAGTCCCTGCTCTCCAGTATCTGTATCCGAGGCGGTGGGGAAGGACGGAGAGCTTCCACACCACGCTCTCCTACACCGCCATAGTTAGGCTCCTCCCCCTCGGTTTTGTAAGTTGGTAATATTTTGAATTTGATTCATTGGGTGAGCGGAAGCCAGTGGAGATGACAATTCAGCAGAAGAGGCCATAAAGGAAGAGGAAGGGGAGGGGGTGGAGCAGACAGATGTGGCAGAATCACCACCAGGTTTTTGGAGGCATGGTGGTGGAACAAGCTCCAGAACTGAACCCTGTCCTGCATCCTTCCCAGCTGCTAGCAGAGTCACCCAGTGTGCCGTGATGGATATGTACCATCCCTGACTGTGCCTGCTGGACCACGTGTCAGTAATGTGGACCTTGCTGCTGACCGCCTTGTCCAACAAGGCCAAAACATGACCTTCCACATGATGGTACAGAGCTGGAATGGCCTTGTATGAAACAAATTGTCTTTTCAGAACCTGTCACTGTGATACAGAACATTCTGCAAATTCCCGGAAGGGGGAAGAGTCCACCAGATGGAAAGGCAGCAGTTGTAACGCAGCAATTTGGCCAGGATAGAATGTGGATGGCTGGGACAGTCTTTTTTTTCACGGTTCAGTAAATGGGGTAGTGAAATGTTCCTGCTGAAATGAACAGGTGGTGTCCTGCTGTCAGATGGGCCACCCACTGCTGTACCATCACTCCTCTCAGTGGAGGCTGTTGAGAAGACCTGACGTTTTACAGTAGAGATCCCAGATGAGGAGCAAGGAGAAGTCTGCACTTTTTCTGGGTCTTTCAGGTGCTGTTACCAGCGGGCTGCATGGCAGCTCATCATACGTCTTGTCAATCATGTGGTGCCCAAGTGGCTGGTGTATTGGCCACGCTTGGTCTGCTTCAGTCAAAGACTGCAAACAGCAATGCTGCACATGTGTTGAAGAAAGCCCCCACCAGAGAACTTGTGGAAGTCTGCATGGAGTCAGCAGCGCCCCCCACCTGTGGAGCTCTGTCGTGTGATGCCATTGGTTGGCTGCCCTTATGCCTGTCCCTGGAGGACCTCCTGCCTTGTTGGAGTTCTGCCTCCTCCTCACTTTCCTCCTCTGTTCTCTCAGGCACCCAAGTATGGTCAGTGACCTCATCATCCCCTTCCTCCTCATCAATGGAGCCAACTTGGCAGTGTGCTGCGGCTGGGGGAACAGGACTGACAATTTCTTTTCCCTCACTGGCGCCCCCTCTCTCTAGGCTCACGTCACTCCTTTCCTCATCCTGGGAACCAACATCACAGCATTCAGATTGCTGCACAGCCTCCAGCAGCATGGGACTGACACTATGATCCAATCATTCTGGTGACTCCTCCATGCATGATGGTGGGGCTACGGAAGGAGCAGCTGTGGTGGACAAGGAGCCGGAGGAACAGGCCACTTTGGCAGCTGTGGTGGAAGGCAAAATAGTATGATCCTGGGTGACAGAGGATGAGGATGACTGACTTATCCACTCCACCACCTCTTCTGCATGTTGTGGATCAATAATACGGCCAGCACTTTGGCCAATCATGGCTCTTCCTGAGAACTCAGCTGTTATTGGCCAAAGCATTGCACCTGATCTGTGGTCAGGTGCAATGCTTTGGCCAATCACAAAGCATGTTTTACATTATTTGGGCACACGGGCAAACTTCCTGCATAATGGTGAACACGCAAACGGCTAATGTTTGAGTCGATCTTATGTTTGACACAAACCGTCATCCCATCCATACTCAAAATATTATTCTCTGTGGATCTACTGTTTCCACTTTACACCTACTTCATTGATCTTGTGGTGTTTGCCAGTAAATTAAGAATACTGAACCATGTGCATACTGTGAATGTGAATACTGAACAACAAAGTGCTTTGTGCTCAAGATTCAGTTCCCTGCAGATCTACTGCTTCCACTTTACACCGACTTCATGTATCACTACCGCAGAAGGAGCTGAATGTTGCCCCTGGTTCCCCTTTGCTTTTCCCCACAGCAAGGCAAACACACACACTTCTGCTCGTTGTCTCCAATGACCAGTCTAGGGGATGTTTTGTGTTTGGAGTTTATTGTAGAACTGGGGATAGGGATGGGGAATGTAGTCGGATCCTCCAGAATCAGAACTCTTCACACTGAGGACATCTAGCTGATCTCTTAGTAGAAGACTTGTGAAGTCTCGGCTGACAGTAGATAGCAGACTTCTCAGTAACAAATAGCAGCAAGTAGTTGTAGGAGAGCGAAGTCCCATTAGCAGTAGCAATACTTGGACAAGCTCTGCAGAACACTAGGCAGGGCTCCCTTTCTCAGACCCAGGCTGACTATTAAGCACCAGAGGGGTAACAAGCACACAGAGCCCCCCAGATCTCTCAGAGTTTGCACTCACAGGTCCAAGGACAGAATGGTTGCCTCCTTCCAATCTTCCAAGCCACTCTCTCCAGTGATACCAGACAGAGCTTTGGCAGACAGCTCCCCTCAGTCAGCTTACTGTAGAATCAGGGTCACTCTCTCTAACTTCAGGCCCTCAGGTCACCCACCCGAGGCCACATAACAGCAAGTGCCAGGCGAGGCAGCCTGCCTCCAGCCTGGCTGGTACAATCCTCTCCGAGGAAAGACACTGAACCCATGTGCTCTCAGAGTATAAATACCACTCCCAGCATGCAATGGGGCCACCCTCCCCTGCAATTGGCCAGGACTGTATCCATATTCATGCCGGTCATTTGTCTAGCCAATTCCCATGTTCTGGAAGACTCTCATAGCTTCCTGAAGGCAGGAAGAACTCAGACAAACTCCAACAGAACCAAAGCAGCATGAGCAGACCTGACTAATCAATCACAGCTCTCTGTAAATCAGAATACCGACTGAATTTACCTGACAGCCTCTCTGGTGAGCAGAGAAACACAGCTATGCTTTACCTGACTCTACACATCCTAGACCTGACCAGGAGGGGCGCTACATTCATTCATCTCATCAGATTTGCTGCTATAGGAAATCATCTCAAATCCTGTGCAAATCCATGGAGACCGACAATATTGTGTGCTCAGTATAGTGTTCTCTGCAAGTCCACCGCTTCCACTTTGCATCTACTTCAATCAACTTATTTTACTCCAAAAATCCACCAATCAGTGAAAAGTTGATAAGGTGCGAAAGTGCTCCGCCCTCCAAATTGTGTTGGCTGTAGTGTAGCCACGCCTTCTTCCACCTCTTGTACACGGGATGGTGAGGGCGCCCCCTAGTAGTTCTTCCCAACTCACCACACCAATAGGACTCCCAGCTTTTCAGCTCCCAGAGTCAGAAACATCCTTCACACTCTCCTCATCTCCGATGGTAAAGGAACCGGATCCTCCTCGCTCACTCCTGCAAGTCTGCTGCGGGTTCTGTCAGTCTCCCTCCTAGACTCCGCCTCCAACCGCCATTCCAGCAGGAGCTCCGCCTCTAAATACACACTCAGGGAGGAGAGAAAGGGGAAACCGACATCGTGTGACACCTTTTATTACATGGAAATACGAAAATCAACGGGACTAATGCAATCACATTTACTGCAAAATCAATGGAGCCAAGATGTGTCCCCCGAGCAGTCATATATTTCTGTCCCCCTTGGTGGGAGTGGAGGTGACCCCTCTATAAGGATCTACAGTCCATAAACACCCAGCACAAGGCCGGGGTCACACTACCAGACGCTTCTCGGGGCTGCAGTTCCTCTGAGCTCCACAAGGTGGGGATCTCACTTCTACCCAGACAGGAAGTCTCTATAGAAGACAGACAGGAAGTGATGTCAGGTACAGACAGGAAGTGATGTCAGGTACAGACAGGAAGTGATGTTAGGTACAGGCAGGACGTATAGAGGAGACCTTGGTGGAAGTAGCAGCAGAGGAGGTAATACGATGTTATTTTCTATTTATACCCAGTAACCCCCCGTCATGTCTGTCCTCTGACTTCTACCCAGACAGGAAGTTCCATGAATAAGGAAGTAGAGAGTCCACATTCCAGGATCTGGCAGCAGAGGAGGTAATATGTAGATGAACCCCTTCAGGGGGAGGAGTTGATGATAATATATTTGCTCCCAAAGCTGGCCTACATGGTTCAGTTTTATCGTTCAGCCAGCGGGATGACCATAACAACTGAAGTGATTCCCCCATCCACACATTGGAGGTGGATGGGGGAATCCTCCCCGCTGCACTCTTGTATTCTGACAATGGGGGGACTCCTCCGCTCTCAGAATACACGGATCAGCACTGAAGCTATTGGCTGCAGCCGCTGGGGGAGTGGCTTTTAACCCGGCAGTGGCCACACATGGTTGGAAATGTGAGCGATCCCTGCTGAACCAGCTGAATTTCCATGGATCTATGGTCACCTTCAGTGACTTCCTCCCCTCCCCCTCATCTCCTTCATGATGGAGACTATTGTCTGCTATTTACACTCCGGTCCTCCGCACGTCACCTGATCACATGACAGCTTACTTCCACAGATTCCGGACAGATTTCTGGATGGTAAAGGTCAAAGTTCACTCTTCAGTTTAGGAGAGGTAGGACGCACCCAGGAACAAGGATTTGGTTTATACAGGAGCCTCATATAGAGGACCCCTCAAATCTCCCCATCCAAATGTCCCTCCATCCAGAGTCTATATGTCCTATGACATCATACTGACCTCACAGCTCCTCCTCCCAATGTCCCTCCATCCAGAGTCAGAATCCTATGACATCACACTGACCTCACAGCTCCTCCTCCCAATGTCCCTCCATCTGATTTTTTCTGATGCTCTTAGGATGTGGGGTCCCTTGGTATCCTCACATGTAAAGTGGGACTGTTGGTCCTGCGTTGTATGTAATGACATCAGAATGCTGCAACAAGCCTATACCCTGCGTAGTGTGGGGGTCCTGTGGGGGGGGGAAATTATACCTCAGCCTGAAGTGGGGCTTTAATAAAATGGAGACCTGAATGGAGAGGTGAGGAGGATTCTGGGAATATCATTTGATGTGACTATTTGTGTTCAGATGTAGAGTTTTCCTCCTGTGAAGTCTGGAGATCATATGACATCACATTGCCTCCACCTCCCTCCCTGATAGAAGAGAGAAAGAAGAAGAAGATTCTAGAAGTCACCAGAGAGATCACTGAGCTGCTGACAGGAGAGGTGAGCGGTGCCGGGAATTCTGGGACATTCTCCAGTAACAGACAAGGGATGTGTCTGGATGGTGACTGTATCATTGTGTGTGTCATGTTCCTATAAGGTGTCAGGGTGTCACTGTCTATTTCTCCATGGAGGAGTGGGAGTATTTAGAAGGACACAAGGATCTCTACAAGGACGTCATGATGGACAATCAGCCGCCCCTCACATCACCGGGTAAGAGGAGACTTTATTGTAAAGGAGAGAGCAGTACGGAGGATCCACCTAGATCCCCCATCATCTGATAAACACATAGAAACAATGGATTCAGTCAGTGTGTGTGTTTCCTACAGATGGATCCAGTCATGGGAACCCACCAGAGAGATGTCCCCGTCCTCTGTATCCCCGGGATTCCACACAGGAAGGTCACACCATCCCTCACCATCATCAGGTAGATGATGACAATTATTGGTAGTTGTGATTTATACACAGCATGTTTGTTACAATGAATGTTTTATTATATCTTTCAGAGTGGAATCCTCGGGGATGATAATATTGATGTTAAAGAAGAGTATAAAGAGGAGGATGAGGAGTATGGAGTGATGGAGGAGTTTTCAGAAGGACACAAGGATATGATGGAGCCACCTAATACCAGGAACCCACCAGAGAGATGTCCCCATCCTCTGTATTCCCGGGATTCCACACAGGAAGGTCACACCATCCCTCACTATTACAAGGTTGGTGGGATGGAGCATCTAGAACATGGACTGATGAAGACAATATGTGGATATTTTATGTGACCTTATATTTTACAGATGATATTTTCTCTCATTTCCTTGATTTAGAGTGGAGATCCAATCGATATAGAATTTGAGGTGAAAGCAGAAGAAGAAGAGGCGTATGTGAGGGATGATCAGCAGTCTATGGAGGAGGATGGAATAACGGGGACATTTATAGAGGAGGACACTCCTACAGAGATCAGCACAGGTGGGTCATGAACACTAAATCCATTCCTCCACCCATACTGCTCACTGATTGGTCCAGAGTAGGGCGGGGACTGGGTGATATCAGCCTGTAATCCCCTGGTCACTTTCCTGAGCTGTGTTCCCCGTCCTGTATTCCTGGATTTCTCTCGGATAATCTTCCTTCTCTGTGCTGCAGACACAATTTATGTATCTAGACTGGATTTATGGAGGTTCTGGGGTTCAGCTGGCAGCAAAATGTTCATTTCACCATAGACATTACTAGACCTAGGCACCTGGGGTGTGTGCTTTGGGTCTTCTGCCCCATGCCCGGGTCTAGTAAGATCTCTGACCGATCATTTCTCCCAGGGTTCCTTGCTCTGTGGTCTGCTGGCTGTGCCGGGTGGAGGGATATGTCTGTAGTGTCTCAGACCCAAGTCACTGAGTGCAGTCTCAGGAGATGGGAGGCAGCGGTGTGGGATCTCTGCAACTTGTCTACAGTAAACATTTAAGCTTCCACTGATTACTGAATACCAATATTATGAGTCCTGACCCTTACACTGTATAAATTTATATTGTACATTCCATACTCCTGACCCCTGCAATATATACTCTATGTTGTACATTACATACTCCTGACCCCAGCACTATATACTCTATGTTGTACATTACATACTCCTGACTTCTGCTCTCTATCTTCTTCCAACTGCTATATATAAACATAGGAAAACATTGCTATTGGAGTCAATACTCCAATGATGGTGGTCTTCAGGATCAGTCCAGTCTTCATCTTGGTTGTTCTCCCCCCATCCTCACTCTCTGACCTCTGGTGGGGCTCAGCCCCGCTGTTCTTCATGACTAAATCATGAACTAAATAAGGAAGTGCAGTACTTCTTGTGTTGGGAAGATGGCGATGAGTGATAGAGGGGGTGGGGACCCTCGTCCTATAATCCCCTCATCACTGTCCCTCCTATACAGTTCTGGTTGTTTCCTCACTCTCTGACTAAGGTCCATGAATAAAGAAATGATCTGGTAGGAGATCAGAGGAGCCATTTCCTAGTTCCCTTGAGGGTGGAATTGTAAGCTCTTCAGAGACCAAGCTGCCTGATGTGGGCGGAGTCCTGGTTTGGGGGAACCAATCAGCTCCTGTCTAGTAATCCTCTTTGTCTTTGTATTTTAGTCCATAGCCGGGAGATGAGGAAAACCTCCGAGGATTGTCTCACTTTGTCTCCAGACTGGAAAGTAGAAGATGAGGACATCACACAGTATAGTCCAGGAGAAAACCCGGCTCCCTCCAATGTCCATCCGGCACCACCCAGTGTAGATGGACCATCAGATTCCTCGTATCCTGAGGAACCTCAGACTGTGCGGGACCGGGCCGGCCTTCCAACAGGGAAGATCTTCTCCTGTTCTAAGTGCGGGAAGGGTTTCTGTTCTAAATCCAAACTTACTATGCATAAAAGATCTCACACGTATCTTGTCATACATCAGAATCTGTATTCCTGTTCTGAATGCGGGAAATGTTTTGTAGAAATGACAGATCTTGTCATACATCAGAGATCTCACACGGGGGAGAAGCCGTATTCCTGTTCTGAGTGTTGGAAATCTTTTTCAGTGAAGTCTAATCTTTATAAACATCAGAGATTGCACACTGGGGAGAAGCCGTATTCCTGTTCTGAGTGCGGGAAATGTTTTTCACAGAAGTCCTATCTTTACACACATCAGAGATCTCACACGGGGGAGAAGCCATATCCCTGTCCTGAGTGTGGCAAATGTTTTTCAGACAATTCCCATCTTTACAGACCTCAGAGGCTGCACACCGGGGAGAAGCCGCATTTCTGTCCTGAGTGTGGGAAATCTTTTTCAGTGAAGTCACATCTTTACACACATCAAATTTCTCACACGGGGGAGAAGGCATATTCTTGTCCTGAGTGCGGCAAATGTTTTTCAGGGAAGTCCCATCTTGACACACATCAGAGACTGCACACAGGAGAGAAGCCTTATTCCTGTTCTGAATGCGGGAAATGTTTTTCTGATAAGTCCAATCTTTACAAACATCAGAGATTGCACATGGGGGAGAAGCCGTATATCTGCCCTGAGTGTGGGAAATGTTTTTCAGTGAAGTCCAATCTTAAAAGACATCAGAGATCTCACACAAGGGAGAAGCCACTTTCCTGTCCTGAGTGAGGGAAATGTTCCTCACTGAAGTCCTGTCTTCCTGTACATCAGGGATCTCACACAACCTTGGAGGTGTACTAGTGCCTTGAGTGCGGGAAATGTCTTCTAGATGAATGTTGCTGGACATCCCAGCTCTCATGTGGGGAAGAAGCACCCCCTGATATACACCTCAGATATACTCCATGGCTGATCTTCATCATGGAAGAAACAGTTCATAAGGAGATGAGAGGTCCCCAAAGACATAGATGAAGTGTGGGACCGGGTTTTCCATTGATGGCAGGAGAAGAAGGAGAAGACCTGTCATTGGCTGAGTACATTTTGTGGTGGGAGATTTCACAAACAATTAAAGGTCTTTTTTTTAAACAAATTATTGGACAAATGTGAGTAGCATGTGTCCAGCTGTGACGAATATCGGTTGTATTGTATTCATCCAGTGATGACATTAAGTATCATAGGAATTCGCTCATCTAGAAACTGAAAGCAGTTATTTTTTTAAATCATTATAAACGATTTGACCAACTCAGTAAACAGTCTAATAGCATTTGTGATTTACCCCCATTCCCAGAGATGGAAGATACATGGCCATCACCGGGGGAATTGCTGGGAAAATCTGTTATGAAGAGACCCCTAAATGTCAGGAGACTTTCATTTAAGGAGTGGAATTACACTATATTGCCCCAAGTATTGGGCCCGCCCTCCAATCATGTGATTCAGGTGTTCCAATCCCCTCCAATCATTGGATTCAGGTGTTCCAATCCCCTCCAATCATTGAATTCATGTGCTCCAATCCCCTCCATGACCACAAGTGTATACAATCAAGCCCCTAGGTTTAAGGATCTAGAGAACCTCCATTGTGTTGATGTACGACATTTTAAGTATTAAGTTAGCTTTTTGCAGATATATTAGAAGTTTAATGAAACTGTTTTAGTTTGCTGAAGGATGTATAAACAATGATAACATGACCCTGAGGTTTTCTTTGCCCGGCTATTTCTCAGAAAGCTAGCCAAAACAGTTTATACCAAGAAATGTATATGTCATGTTTCATGTAGTCAGCTCATGATGGAAACTTACAATTACAGTTTTAGAACTCGCTCCCCCCTCCCTTATTATTTCTGTATCCTATATAATCTTAGTAATGTCTAATAAACTTTGAACATCTCTGAACATAAGCTGCCGTTATTTCCGTGTTCAAGGAGTGTTCCCAGAATTCTGCTGATAGACCAGGAATCTCTCCACAGACTGGGGGTCTCTGAGGGGACAAGAAAATCAATCCTTTCACTTACCTGACCTAAATCCAACAGAACACCTCTAGGATATCATGTTTTGGTCCATCCGACGCCACCAGGTTGCAACCAAACCGGATATCGTATGTACTCTCCAGCGCCTCAGGATATGCACAGCCAAAAGGGAAGCCAAGGGAACCAGGACAGCGACAACCAAAGGAAATGCTTCAGGGGTGCAGCCCTCCTCAGACGGGGAGATCAGCCACTAGATAGAGAATAAACAGGTGCGCACACACCTTGTGCATTATCCAAGGTTTATTGAAAGGAGTGAAAAATAAAACCATACTCACAGGTGAAGCATGTATCTAAAAAGCGTTTGCATAATGACGATGGCCACAACGGCAAGCAAGGTGTTCCAAGTGTCAGTGCGGTCAAATGGCTGACGCGTTTCAGGGATGAATCCCTTTCCTCAGAGCTCCTGACCACCCTCTGATGCAGATGTGTAATGGATGGATGATGGGAGTCTTGCTGGTGATATCTCATTAGGAGCCTCCCCCGACGTTGTCAGGCATGAATACAAGCACATGGGGGCCATACAGACTACTGAGAACCATTCTGAGTTGCTGCAATGACATTTCAGCACAATGGTATGACAGGCGGTGCCACCTGTAAGACTCGGCATGTGAAGGTAACATTGCCGCACTGTGAAGCTAAGCATGGAGGTCACAGCAATGTGTACTCACCCAATCAGCTGCTTTCTTCATTTAGAGGTAGGTGATCAGGGGGCGGGTCTGTGACATCATCCTCTTCTAAGCCCCTCCCATCTGACCGTGCCCATTACTCTCCATGGCATGCCGAGCAGAACTTGGTTTTCATGTGTCTGCGTTGGGCTGATTTGTGGTCACCATGGATTGAATTATTAGGTGTAAACCAGGCAGATGGCTTGTTCTGGGGATTGTCAGTGATCACATGTCCTGTTATATGGATTCAATATCCATCGTCTGACATCCTAACAGGAGTTCTGTCATTTTTCAGGATGTCAGGAAAAACATGTCCTCTGTCAGTAAATGTTCATGTTGTGTCAGTAATAAAAGTCACGGAGGGTTGGGAACCCTGCAAGGGGGGCAGAGATATGTGACTGCCTAGTCCAGCCTTTCTCAGCCAGGGTTCCTCCAAAGGGTTCTAGGGCTTCCTTGTCACTTCATTGGGCTGTATATGGAAGTGTCACCGACCAGCCGTTTCTGGATACACAGCTTTGTCATCATTGCACACACACACCATTTTGTTTTTCATTCAATACATTTTTTATTATAATTTCACTTTTAACAAGATTGCAGAAAAAATTCAGGAAACAGTAAAATAAGGAATCCGATTGGTCAGGAAGATCCCTTGTCTGGAATGTGGGGGCGGAGTCATTATTATTGGTGTACAATACAATACACAACGTGTTCCATTATTATAACAAAGTATTGTAGAAAAGATCCCAACAGGTGACATGGCTGAATGAATGCTGGTCATATTAGTCCATCTATTCTCTAAGTGGGGTGGTATCTATTGGGCCAATCCCTTTTACAAACCACACATAATATCGCCCTTCAAAGTGAAAACAGAAACGATTTGCAGAAAATCAAAGAGTAGAAATATTTTCCGGTGGATCCCCTCTACCCAGACCCCATATGTAGACATAGAACAACAAGCTGTGTTCCCTCTCGTGCCGCACTCCTCCAACCACCCAAACCCACACAGAAGCAAAGGGAAATAATGAGGAAAGTTCCCCCCTAGTTTGGGGCGGAGTTCTCCTTCCCCCTGTTGGGGGATGGGAGAAGGATGGACTGAAGACAGAGAGACGCTTCGGGGTCACCACTGTTCTGTAGAGCCTTGAAATGAAGGACATCAACTTCAGAAGTTCTTGTTGTCTGTGTAAAGTTCCCCGATAACGAGATCTGGGCTCTCCCGGCTTCTAGCTCTGTAACCCGCTATATCATTATCAGGAAACGCAACTCCGACACCCAAGAAGGACTGAAGTTGTGTCCTTCATTTCCAGGATCTACTGACCACTCTGCACCCCGACATTTACTGCACTTCATCCATGTCTTTGGGGGCCTCTCATCTCCTTATCAACTGTTTCTTCCATGATGAAGATCAGCCATGGAGTATATCTGAGGTGTATATCAGGGTGTGCTTCTTCCCCACATGAGAGCTGGGATGTCCAGCAACATTCATCTAGAAGACATTTCCTGCACTGAAGACACTAATACACCTCCAGGGTTGTGTGGGACCCCTGATGTACAGGAAGACAGGACTTCAGTGAGGAACATTTCCCTCACTCAGGACAGGAAAGTGGCTTCTCCCCCGTGTGAGATCTCTGATGTGTGGAAAGACTGGACTTCTGTGAAAAACATTTCCCGCACACAGGACAGGAATACGGCTTCTCCCCCATGTGAGATCTCTGATGTCTGTAAAGAGTGGACTTCTGTGAAAAAAATTTCCCACACTCAGAACAGGAATACGGCTTCTCCCCCGTGTGAGATCTCTGATGTCTGTAAAGAGTGGACTTCTGTGAAAAAAATTTCCCACACTCAGAACAGGAATACGGCTTCTCCCCTGTGTGAGATCTCTGATGTTGATGAAGACTGAACTTCTGTGAAAAACATTTCCCGCACTCAGAACAGGAATACGGCTTCTCCCCAGTGTGAGATCTCTGATGTTTATGAAGACCGGACATCTCTGAAAAACGTTTTCCACACTCAGAACAGGAAACTGGCTTCTCCCCCGTGTGAGATCTCTGGTGTATGTAAAGATTGGACTTCCTTGTAAAACATTTCCCACACTCAGAACAGGAATATGCCTTTGCCCCTGTGTGAGATCTCTGATGTGTGTAAAGATGGGACTTCTGTGAAAAACATTTCCCGCACTCAGGACATAAATATGGCTTCTCCCCCGTGTGAGATCTCTGGTGTATGTAAAGATTGGACTTCAGTGAAAAACATTTCCCACACTCGGGACAGGAATATGCCTTCTCCCCCGTGTGAGATCTCTGATGTGTGTAAAGTTGGGAATTCAGTGAAAAACATTTTCCACACTCAGAACAGGAATATGGCTTCTCCCCCGTGTGAGATCTCTGATGTCTGTAAAGACTGGACTTCTCTGAAAAACATTTCCCACACTCAGGACAAGAATATGGCTTCTCCCCCCTGTGAGATCTTTTATGCACATTAAGATGGGATTTATAACTGAAACATTTCCCACACTCAGCACAGGAATATGGCTTCTCCCCCGTGTGAGACCTTTTATGCACATTAAGACGGCATTCATAAAGGAAACCCTTCCCACACTCCGTACAGGAGAATGTCTTCCCTGTTGGAAGGCCGGCCCGGTCCCGCACAGTCTGAGGTTCCTCAGGATACAAGGAATCCGATGGTCCATCTACACTGGGTGGTGCCGGATGGACATTGGAGGGAGCCGGGTTTTCTCCTGGACTATACTATGTGATGTCCTCATCTTCTACTTTCCAGTCTGGAGACAAAGTGAGACAATCCTCTGAGGTTTTCCTCATCTCCCGGCAATGGACTAAAATACAAAGACAAAGAAGATTACTAGACAGGAGCTGATTGGTTCCCCCAAACCAGGACTCCGCCCACATCAGGCAGCTTGGTCTCTGAGGAGCTTACAATTCCACCCTCAAGGGAACTAGGAATTGGCTCCTCTGATCTCCTACCAGGTCATTTTTTTATTCATGGGCCTTAGTCAGAGAGTGAGGAAACAACCAGAACTGTCTTTTATAGGAGGGACAGTGATGAGGGGATTATAGGACGAGGGTCCCCACCCCCTCTATCACTCATCGCCATCTTCCCAACATAAGAAGAACTGCATTTCTTTATTTAGTCCATTATTTAGTCATGAAGAACAGAGGGGCTGAGCCCCACCAGAGGTCAGAGAGTGAGGATGGGGGGAGAACAACCAAGATGAAGACTGGACTGATCCTGAAGACCACCATCATTGGGGTATTGACTCCTCCCTCATTATCACTTTCTGTTTAAGGGTCCAAAGTTGGAAAATGTCCAGCTGGTAGGAAATGGGTGTAACAAAGAGAATCCATATTATGTGTATATATAGCAATGGGGAGAGGAGGGAGAGCAGAAGTCAGGACTATGTAATGTACAACATAGAGTATACAGTGCAGGGGTCAGGAGTATGTAATGTACAACATAGAGTGTATAGTGCAGGGGTCAGGAGTATGTAATGTACAATATAAGTTATATAGTGTAATGGTCAGGACTGATAATATTGTTATTCAGTAATTAAAGGTCCTTAAAGGGTTGCTTGTCTCCCATCTCCTGAGACTGCACTCAGTGACTTGGGTCTGAGACACTACAGACATATCCCTCCACCCGGCACAGCCAGCAGATAACAGAGAAGGTCCCCTGGAAGAGTCAGGCACAAGGCAGGAGACCCCAGTCACATGTCCTGGGTGCCTACATTATGCAATGCTTCTAGTAAAAACCAACATTTTGCTGCCAGCTGAACCCCAGAATCTCCATAAATCCAGTCTAGATACATAAATTGTGTCTGCAGCACAGAGAAGGAAGATTATCCGAGAGAAATCCAGGAATACAGGACGGGGAACACAGCTCAGGAAAGTGACCAGGGGATTACAGGCTGATATCACCCAGTCCCCGCCCTACTCTGGACCAATCAGTGAGCAGTATGGGTGGAGGAATGGATTTAGTGTTCATGACCCACCTGTGCTGATCTCTGTAGGAGTGTCCTCCTCTATAAATGTCCCCGTTATTCCATCCTCCTCCATAGACTGCTGATCATCCCTCACATACGCCTCTTCTTCTTCTGCTTTTACCTCAAATTCTATATCGATTGGATCTCCACTCTAAATCAAGGAAATGAGAGAGAATATCATCTGTAAAATGTAAGGTCACATAAAAGAACTCCACACATTGTCTATATGAGTCCATGTTCTAGATTCTCCATCCCACCAACCTTGTAACAGTGAGAGATGGTGTGACCTTCCTGTGTGGAATCCCGGGAATACAGAGGACGGGGACATCTCTCTGGTGGGTTCCCATGACTGGATCCATCTGTAGGAAACACACACACTGACTGAATCCATTGTTTCTATGTGTTTATCAGATGATGGGGGATCTAGGTGGATCCTCCGTACTGCTCTCTCCTTTACAATAAAGTCTCCTCTTACCCGGTGATGTGAGGGGCGGCTGATTGTCCATCATGACGTCCTTGTAGAGATCCTTGTGTCCTTCTAAATACTCCCACTCCTCCATGGAGAAATAGACAGTGACACCCTGACACCTTATAGGAACCTGACACACACAATGATACAGTCACCATCCAGACACATCCCTTGTCTGTTACTGGAGAATGTCCCAGAATTCCCGGCACCGCTCACCTCTCCTGTCAGCAGCTCCATCATCTTCTTGGTGACTTCTAGAATCTTCTCCATGTTGTGTCTCTCAGGGTTTAGGGAGTCACATGGAGGCACTGTGATGGTCAGATGATCACCTGACTTCAGAAGAGGAAATCTCTGTATTGAGGAACCAATAGGAATATCATGTTAGACTCCCAGAATCCTCCTCACCTCTCCGGTCAGGTCTGTGTTTTATTAATAGAGATGAGAGTGATGTCATGTGACCTCCCAGAATCCTCCTCACCTCTCCGGTCAGGTCTGTGTTTTATTAATAGAGATGAGAGTGATGTCATGTGACCTCCCAGAATCCTCCTCACCTCTCCGGTCAGGTCTGTGTTTTATTAATAGAGATGAGAGTGATGTCATGTGACCTCCCAGAATCCTCCTCACCTCTCCGGTCAGGTCTGTGTTTTATTAATAGAGATGAGAGTGATGTCATGTGACTTCCCAGAATCTTCCTCACCTCTCCGGTCAGGTCTGTGTTTTATTACTAGAGATGAGTGAAGTCATGTGACCTCCCAGAATCCTCCTCACCTCTCCGGTCAGCAGGTAGATGATCTCCAGGGTGAGGTTTAGTATCTTCTCAGTCATGTGACTCCGGTCCTCCTCCATCCTCATTGGTGCCATCATGTGATCTATACAGGTCTCCTTGTAGACGGATAACTTTGGGAAATGAAAGTAAGAATGATTTGGATGGTATTGGTCACACAATAATAGGATGTGGATGTGAGGGGGGAATAGGAGGGTTGCTGGACATTGAAGAATTACTGCTCCCATGGGAACACATTTAGTTTGGACTCAGGGAGTTACAAATCCTATCCCCCGACTCTCGGGACATGTAGTTCTGGGCGCTGTGCAGTTTGTGTTCTTACATTTATCCCTGTTGCAGGCAAGCAGCAGGGCTTACTTAAGAAAGTGATTGGTAGACTCCGGGGGGGGGGGCAGGCTGCAGCTGGGCATGATCAGTGTCTGTGACACTTGCTCAGACAGCACACTTCCCCCCTCCCTCCCCGCATAGACGGGGGAGGAGAGAGATTCTGTTTTGCTCCGCCTCTTCCCACCCCTCTGCTCTGTGACTGCCCCGTGGGCGGGAAATTTGAAGATCCATCCGGTTGTACAATTGGCGATGTCTGAGCCTGCAGAGAGCAGCCTGGGGGTGAGCGATCTCTGCTCTACCATGGAGCTTTCCCCACCTCCTTCCCTTCTCTCCTTATCTACCTCCCCCCTCCCTGTTCTTCCAGGAGCTTCACACTTCACTATTCCATGTCCAGTTAGCAGCTGAGCTCTGACATAAGGGGGGACCCCGCTGAGCTCTGACGTAAGGGGGGGACTCCGTTGAGCTCTGACGTAAGGGGGGGGGACCCCGCTGAGCTCTGACGTAAGGGGGGTGGACCCCGCTGAGCTCTGACGTAAGGGGGGTGGACCCCGCTGAGCTCTGACGTAAGGGGGGTGGACTCCGCTGAGCTCTGACGTAAGGGGGGTGGACTCCGCTGAGCTCTGACGTAAGGGGGGTGGACTCCGTTGAGCTCTGACGTAAGGGGGGTGGACTCCGTTGAGCTCTGACGTAAGGGGGGTGGACTCCGCTGAGCTCTGACGTAAGGGGGGTGGACTCCGCTGAGCTCTGACGTAAGGGGGGGACTCTGCTGGACACTGACGTAAGGGGGGGGGACTCTGCTGGACACTGACGTAAGGGGGGGGGACTCTGCTGGACACTGACGTAAGGGGGGGGGACTCTGCTGGACACTGACGTAAGGGGGGGGGACTCCGCTGAGCTCTGACGTAAGGGGGGTGGACTCCGCTGAGCTCTGACGTAAGGGGGGTGGACTCCGCTGAGCTCTGACGTAAGGGGGGGGGGACTCTGCTGGACACTGACGTAAGGGGGGGACTCTGCTGGACACTGACGTAAGGGGGGGGACTCTGCTGGACACTGACGTAAGGGGGGGGACTCTGCTGGACACTGACGTAAGGGGGGGGACTCTGCTGGACACTGACGTAAGGGGGGGGACTCTGCTGGACACTGACGTAAGGGGGGGGACTCTGCTGGACACTGACGTAAGGGGGGGGACTCTGCTGGACACTGACGTAAGGGGGGGGCACTCCGCTGGACACTGACATAAGGGGGGCACTCCGCTGGACACTGACATAAGGGGGGCACTCCGCTGGACACTGACATAAGGGGGGCACTCCGCTGGACACTGACATAAGGGGGGCACTCCGCTGGACACTGACATAAGGGGGGCACTCCGCTGGACACTGACATAAGGGGGGCACTCCGCTGGACAATGACATAAGGGGGGCACTCCGCTGGACAATGACATAAGGGGGGCACTCCGCTGGACAATGACATAAGGGGGGCACTCCGCTGGACACTGACATAAGGGGGGCACTCCGCTGGACACTGACATAAGGGGGGCACTCCGCTGGACACTGACATAAGGGGGGCACTCCGCTGGACAATGACATAAGGGGGGCACTCCGCTGGACAATGACATAAGGGGGGCACTCCGCTGGACACTGACATAAGGGGGCACTCCGCTGGACACTGACGTAAGGGGTAAAGATGGGGACTTTTATGCAAGGGGGGACTCTTATGTGAACATGGTGCTCATCCTGACTGCTGAACTCTCTATGTTGTGTTTTGTACTTACTCCTGGCCCCTGCACTCTCTATGTTGTGTTTCTGTACTTACTCCTGGCCCCTGCACTCTCTATGTTGTGTTTTGTACTTACTCCTGGCCCCTGCACTCTGTATGTTGTGTTTTGTACTTACTCCTGGCCCCTGCACTCTCTATGTTGTGTTTTGTACTTACTCCTGGCCCCTGCACTCTCTATGTTGTGTTTTGTACTTACTCCTGGCCCCTGCACTCTGTATGTTGTTTTGTACTTACTCCTGGCCCCTGCACTCTCTATGTTGTGTTTTGTACTTACTCCTGGCCCCTGCACTCTCTATGTTGTGTTTTGTACTTACTCCTGGCCCCTGCACTCTATATGTTGTGTTTGTACTTACTCCTGGCCCCTGCACTCTCTATGTTGTGTTTTGTACTTACTCCTGGCCCCTGCACTCTCTATGTTGTGTTTGTACTTACTCCTGGCCCCTGCACTCTCTATGTTGTGTTTTGTACTTACTCCTGGCCCCTGCACTCTCTATGTTGTGTTTGTACTTACTCCTGGCCCCTGCACTCTATATGTTGTGTTTTGTACTTACTCCTGGCCCCTGCACTCTATATGTTGTGTTTGTACTTACTCCTGGCCCCTGCACTCTATATGTTGTGTTTTTGTACTTACTCCTGGCCCCTGCACTCTATATGTTGTGTTTTTGTACTTACTCCTGGCCCCTGCACTCTCTATGTTGTGTTTTGTACTTACTCCTGGCCCCTGCACTCTCTATGTTGTGTTTTTGTACTTACTCCTGGCCCCTGCACTCTATACATTATGTTGTATGTAGACCTGACTAAGATGTTCATTGTCCCAACAGTTGCTGGTTGGAATGAAATCCTTCTTTAAGGTCGGCTCATTAAGGCAGTCCATACATTACTCATATTGTTCATCCAATCAGTGGGCTGAACAGAAAACAAAATGATCCAATCCTGGAGGACACTGGAGCTTGGTTTGTCTGCTCAGCATGTGCTTGTACTGAGCACCCAAGTGCTCCCATGTGCATCAACCTTCATATTCTCCACCCTGGCAAAGTCATTTCATGCTTTATAGGGACATCCAGCCATTGACAGTCCTTCGTGATAAAACGTCTCATTCAGTAATAGAACAATAAACACCGGATTTATATATGGTTTGGGTTCAATTATTATTTTTATCAGGACAAGTAGATTGTCATGAGGACAAGTAGTTTGGGACCCCGATTTAGTCCCTTGGACAAATAGTTTTTTGAAAAATTTCCACATCGCTGGGACTGCTTAACATTTAGTACATTTTCAAGGTCATGGGTCCTCGGCTTGCTGGATCAGAAATCCCCTTTTCTCTGTTGGGTTTGTTTGGTCTCTGAACTGGTTTTGATGAGTATTAGATCTGCAGACAAGGAATGATAAATACGATCCTTCCTATGACTTGTTTGCTCTGAGGCAGTGCTGTGAGGTCAATGTCGGCTCATCATGAGGTCCAGGAAGGGGAACTTGATGACTTTTGATTGGAGTTGCTGGATAATCAGGATAATTGCCCGATATCCGGCTGCAAGGCTCCAATCCCCGGCAGCCTGCTGACTGACAGGAGTGATGTCACTGTCACTCTCTTCAGTAAGAGAAGGGATTGGATTGGATAGCAGGAGGATGCTGCTGGTAGAGCAGGGAGAGCTTTGGGGGAGGACTCTGTTCTCCTCCCTCCAATGGCAGCTCAGTGTGGGTAGGAGGGGGACACCAGGGGAAGACCTTTGGTTGCCAAATATACTGTAATATCCAGGACATTGTACAGAGTGGTGGTGGGTTCCTGGTGTGCTGAATTCCAGCACCGGGCACTGCCAGAGCCTGTGTCATGGGAAGGTAAGGGACTGTCTCCGGAAGATGTATAGCACTGACCCCTGACTACCTTTTAGTCTATGCTGAGCATACAGACCTCCTTTAGAAACAAGTGCCCACCAAGGGGTGAAGAACTGTCCTTCATTCCACTTGGACAATATTATTTGACCAGTGAGATGGTAAGAAGGTGAAGGTCGCCTTCTTTTCTTGGCTGGAGTTCTGTAAGGAGGACTGAAAGTAAGTTCAGGTAGGAGGACCATCATAGACCAACAGCCCCTCCCTAACTCAGCGACTCCCTGAGCCATAGTACCTCCTCTTCTCTCAGAGATCTCCTATCAAGGACCCAAAGTCCTTCAGCTACTCTACCCCCTCAGAGAACTTGAACTCCACTACCCTCCAAGGGGCCCCAAAGTCCTCCATCCTCTGTACCCCCAAAGAGACCCCTCAGCTCCCCTTCATCCATCAGAACCCTTAGAGGACCATATTACTAGAATGTATCACCACAATGAGGAGAATGTTCCGGCCCCGGAAGTGGGGGAATGTCCTGCCCCTGAAGGGGTTCATCTGGGTTCCCACACTATATATGTGTGTATCATCATCTGCTGGAGATAAAAGACATCACAGTGACTATGGAGGAAGAGGATGGACATGACTACGGAGGAAGAGGACGGACATGACTATGGAGGAAGAGGACGGACATGACTGGAGGAAGAGGACGGACATGACTATGGAGGAAGAGGATGGACATGACTATGGAGGAAGAGGATGGATGTGACTATGGAGTAAGAGGATGGACATGACTATGGAGTAAGAGGACGGACATGACTATGCAGGACGAGGATGGACATGACTATGGAGGAAGAGGACGGACATGATTTTGGAGGAAGAGGACAGACATTACTATGGAGGAAGAGGACGGATATGACTATGGAGGAAGAGGACGGACATGACGGGGGTTACTGGGTGTAAATAGAACATAGCATCTTATTACCTCCTCTGCTGCCACTTCCACCGTCTTCTTGCTGGTTCTTACTGTATGGAACTTCCTGTCTTTATTCCAGATGACTTCCTGTCTGTACCTGACATCACTTCCTGTCTGTACCTGACATCACTTCCTGTCTGTATTCCATAGAGACCTTCTGTTTGGATATAAGTGAGATCACCACCTTGTGGATTTCAGAGGAACTGCAGAAACAATTGAGTACTGTCTGTGATACTTTTTTTTAATTTGCACTAACATACAATTTTGAGGACAAGCTTTCGGGGTATGTCCCCTTATTTAAGGTCCGAGCAGCACTGCTTGGACCTTGAAGAAGGGGACATACCCCGAAAGCTTGTCCTCAAAATTGTATGTTAGTGCAAATTAAAAAAAAGTATCACAGACAGTACTCAATTGTTTCTGTCACAAGTGCACTAATACGGCTACAATCATCTCAAGCAAAGAGGAACTGCAGAAACATCTCAGAATATCCATTCCTGTATTATATCTACCTTACAGGGCTACTGGGGAAGTTCAATAATAATAATAATAATAATAAATAGCTCTTATGTTTAATAAAGATATTTTATTACATATAGAAAAGTCTTAAAAACACAGAACACAAAAACCCAATGTATAGTTAATAAAACAGATACCACCAAAACTGATCCTTTTGTTGAAAAAAATGAAAAAATAATCCTAAAGTATAAAAATAATATCAATCCACTGATAATGAAGATGTTAGACATAAATGACAAGGATGTAATGGTCACAGAGGAATGGTGGTGGAGATCTCTCACAGTAAGAACACTTCCTTGAATGGTTCTATAAATAAAGAATGAATCCTGGAGGGAATAAAGCTTTAAAGCAATAAATAATATATAAACTGGGCCATCCACTTCATCCATAAAGACATTGTGATTGAAGATCTTCTAGATCACATAGAAGGAGGACTCATCCATGATTTCATACATTTGTTTGGAAGGATAGAACAATCCTCAGAAGGGAACATGTAGGATGACAGGAAAGGCTCCTGACTGGTGAGATCCTCCAAACATAATGATGACATCCATGAACTGGAGCGAGCTCGTTGGGGTGATAAAGCCAATCTGGAAACACTGTGTAGACGTTCTCCAAGAACTCAGCACACTCCAGGTGTGGAGAAAGTCTCCAGGTGGGTTTAGCCTGTCATTTATCATAGGTAGAAATGTCCACACATGGACTTCCACAGGGACCCCCGAGACTACATATAGAACTTGGAGGTACCTGTAACATGAACAGGAGTTGGTGTTGCTGGAAGACTGGTCAGAGCAGTGGAAATTGCAGTTCAATGTTTCTGAATCGTGGGCTGGGGATGGGTAGCGGGTATAAAGCTCCCTGGGATGGGCACACTTTCAGGGACAGATACCAGTCCAGTGATGTAGTGTCACACAGTGCAGTGTTTATTGGTGCTGATTACAGGTGCTGTACAATGTTCCACAAAGTAACGGCAAAAACCTCAAAACCAAAATCCTAGCCGTGTCCCGGCACTAACTACACAAACACGATTCCTGACTATCAGGGTACTGGGGCAGTGGACATTTTTTGTTCCGTTGAATTGTTGGGGAGGAGACACACTGGACACCCTGGCTGCCATTGTGCAATATGCTGGGTGTCCGGTGCGCTCCTGTACCTTTGAAGAGGGGTGGGCTCCCTCAGGTTCACATTCCCTTGGTCTATACATTAAATACATGTGCCTCTACTATGGGGGCTCACAAAATGTGTAGAGTTAGGACTACAGAATATCGGGGTGCCGTGACGAGTCTCTGTAGCTTACAATGTGATTGCAAATGTGTGCTAACTAAACCCGTTTTAACGCATACTGTTAGACGGGGTAATTTGGTTTGTTTGCAGGATGGCTGGCAAGTTGAGCCGGGAACGTTTCTCTTTTGTTGTGTGACATGCGTTGCCCGTTCAAGTGCTCCTTGCTGTGAAGGCCAGTTATAGACTGGGGCAGTGGCCATTTCTTGTCCTATCAGGGTGAGCAAGCCTAGTGCTTGTCAGTCTCCAAAGATGCAGTTTTACAGCTTCCACTAACCTTCCATCTCTCCCAGACATGCCTTGTCTGTTCCCAGGTATGAGAGCTCTGACTGCATGTTTCTGGTGAGTATAAATTACACCTGGGGAGAGGTGTGAAACCTGAGCTGGACCAAGGATCAGAGATCCCTATAAGTGTATGAGAGGAGCCTGGGAGATGTGTGAACCCAGAAGAGGATTTTCCCAGCTCCCTCTGAGACACTCTGCTACATATCCCCCCTTGTTTCATCCCCAGGGTTGGGACAGCTGTGACCCAACAGGAGTGAACCCGGGACCAGGCATCTACATTTCCCATCTTAGCCCCTGGTCTGTGTTTTACCATGAAGGAATAATCTTGAGGAGCCAAAAACCACCAGTTCACTTATCTATTTGTCTCCTTCTTTTGGGCCATCCATTGAGGGGATCATGGTCAGCTATCAGGTCAAACTCACCCTAACAAATAGTATCTTAGAGCAGCCAAGGCCCACTTTATGGCTGAACATTTCTTTTCAGTTACTGCATATTTCTTTCCATGTTCATTACATTTGTTTTCTGCTCAGGTACACTACAGGGTGTTCTTCCCCATTGTGTACCTGTGAAAACACTGCCCCAATACCAACATCAGATGCATCCGTTTGTACCACATAAATCCTTGGAAAAATCAGGGATGTACAGTACTGGGTGTGCACAAGGGGGCCCTCTTCAGGACTTGGGAAGACTCTTCTGCCACTGGGTACCATCTTACCATTACCAAGTCTTTCCCTTTTGTAAGGTCAGCCAGTGGAGCTGCTAGAGTTGCTAAATTTTGGACAGACCTCCTATAGTACCCCACAATACCAAGGAAGGTTCTGACCTGCTTTTTGTTTGCAGGACATGGCCATTCTTGGATGGCTTCTATTTTGTTTTATGACGTCTTGTCCAATAGTGTAGCCCAAATATACAGCATTTGCCATAAAACCTTCCTTGAAGAGAGAATCCAAGACCACCTGGACAAGGGGCAAGCGAGATTCCCATTCGGTGCTATGTATCACTATGTCATCCAGATAGACTGCTGCATTCTGTTGAGGAGGTCCTAGGGTCCTGTCCATAGCCCTCTGAAGTGTTGATGGGGCATTTTGTAAACCAAAAGGCATTTCTTTATATTATACGAACCCTGAGGGGGTCACAAATGCAATCTTTTCACTGACACTTTCAGTCAGGAGGATTTGCCAGTATGCTTTCGTCAAGTCCATAGTGGTCAGGAAACAGCCCTTCCCAAGCCTGTCCCTGAGCTCATCTACCTGAGGATAGGGTACATGGTAAATTGTGTCACTGAATTAATCTTTCTGAAGTCATTACAGAACCTCAAAGCACCGTCTGGTTTTGAGACTAAAATGATAGGACTAGACCAGTCACTATTAGACCCCTCAATGATGTCTAGCTCCAGCATCCTCTTGACTTTGTCACTGATGTCCTTTCTCCTGGCTTCAGGAATCGGTATGGTTTGAGTTTGTCACGGACCCCAGGTTCAGTAATATCATCCTAAACCACTGAAGTCATACCAGGTAACTCTGAAAATGTTTCTCTGCTCCTTTTCGGGAACTCTCTAGCTCCCTGCTTTTGGGAACGAGACAGTCTGTCTGGAATTGTGACTTCAGGGACTAGAGGGGACTCAGTACTCCCAGGAGTTACAGGGGCAGACCCCACAGTCAGTGCCACCCTTTCCTTCCAGGGGTATAACAGGTGTACATGGTATATCTGCTCAGGATTTCTATTATCCGATTCATATACTTTGTAATTCACCTCCCCAACTATTTTAACCACTTCAAAGAACCCTTTCACTTAGCCAGGAACTTGCTTTCAACAGTGGGGACCAACACCAGGACCCGGTCACCAGATGAGAAAACCCCATTGTATATTCTTTGTTGGGCTTCCTGGGTGTGAACTTTGTGTTCTTCTACAATAGACGTGATCGCTGTAATCCTGTCCTGCATATGATATACTCAATGACACGTTTGTAGGGTGTCTGCTCCCCCTCCCAGGTTTCCTTGGCTATGTCTAGGAGCTCTCGAGGATGTTTCCCATAGAGTAACTCAAATGGAGAGTACCCCTTAGAGGACTGGGGAAGCTCCACCATGCCATCAGTATGAGGGTGTGTCAGGGATAAAAACACGCCCACAGCGACTAGATAACCGAGGCGTGCACATGTGTGACTGGGGTACAGAGGGAATGAGGGGGACTCTGAGCATATAAGACTGGTCATGATAAACTTTCACAGCCCGCACTACCTCTGGTCACCACTAGAGGGAGACTCTCCAATCCAGCTGACTGACCACACACAGGCAGATACAAATCTTTCATACAATCTTCTGCATTCTAAGGGTTGGGGAGCAGTCTAGCAATTGGCTCACCCTTCTAGGATTCCTCCAGCTATCCTACAGCTGAGTGTCGTTAGGAGGAAGTGGGCGTGGTGCTGCACAGACAGTGTGTGGTGTATGCTGTGTGAGGTCCTGCTAGGCCTCAGTCTGAGCCAGGGACTACATTTCTGGCACTACCCAGGAGAGGATGGCCGAGCCTGGCCATGATCCAGGAGGAGGGACCCCTGGGGCTCCTAGTACCGGTCCTGACATGCCAGCTATTGAGGACCTGGGAAAAGGCCCTAAAGGAGGGGAATCGTATGCGGATTATCGGGGCCGTGTGGCCGCCCATGTGGCAAGGATCGGCAAGGAGGAAGACAAGCTGGTCAGAATGAAAAATGACCTCAGGAAGTTCAAGTCATCTTATGATCGTGTGTGGAGCACGAAGCTGCAAGCTATGAAGCCTGAGCTGGAGCGTATGGAGCAGGCAGTGCGCCAGCAATGTGATCTAATGGAGACCCTGAAAGCATCCAGCGGTTTCATGCGGGAGAAATACATGAATGAGGAGCGTTTCAGGCAGGCCCGTGACAGATCCCTAGCGGTCGCGAGGGGCCAGATCGGAGAGGCGGTGTCATCCGGGGACCTGTCAGACCCCCAGGTGAGGTTGGAGAAAGCAGCAAAGTTACTTCTCAGCGTGCTGGAGAATGTTTGAAAGTGGAGGGTGAGTCGGAACCCATCCCCCCTCAGCAACAGCGGCTAGATTGGGGTACCCAGGTGGAGCAGGAGGAGGAGGTTGGTGCCATGGAATTTGTGACTGCATTAGAGTCCCCCCTGCACGGACGGCAGTTCGCATTTTCAACTGATGACACTGGTGATGAGGCAGACAAGTGCCCTAGGCCACTGAAGCCAAAAAAGACTGAGAAATCGGTTTTTGTAAAGCGGGAAAAACTTCCCAGCAAGCTGTAAAACAGTTGCAAATCGCAGGAGGGGAAGGTGGTGAAGCCGCAGTTGAAAGCCTCTCCAGCTGCGGGGACTGTAAGTGATGTGTCGGACACTTGTGTGGTTGTGTGTGACAAATCTGCAGCAAATGCAAATATTGATATTATGGGTGCTTCATGTGAGGCCAGTTTGGTTGGTGCAGTGTCTGCTGCGGCCAGTATAGCCCCATCCCCAGCTGCAGGCCCAGTCTCCGCCCCAGCTGCAGGCCCAGTCTCAGCCCCAGTCTCAGCCCCAGTTGCAGGCCCGGTCTCAGCCCCAGTTGCAGGCCCGGTCTCAGCCCCAGCTGCAGGCCCCGTCTCAGCCCCAGTTGCAGGCCCCGTCTCAGCCCCAGCTGCAGGCCCCGTCTCAGCCCCGGTTGCCAAGGGAGCCCTGAGCTATTCAGCGGCTTTAAAAAATAGACAGGGGGTAGCAAGACCAACGGAGGGTCAGGCAGGGGTATCACCACCAACTATAAAAAGAAGGAACGTTGTCCAGCTAAAATGGGACAGAGGAAGCACCACCCCAAATAGAAGAGATGTTGTTGACAGAATTCTGGATATGGGCTTCAAAGCAGTAGACATATTTGCTTTTATAGCCCCGGTGGGGACCGGCGAGTATGACGTGTCATTTGTGAAGCCGGAGTGCCTAGACTTGTTCTGGCAAAAATATGAAAATGAGTGGAAGGGGACCCCCAGGTAGGAGGGCCTGGCACCAAAAGTTATTTCTAGGCAGCCCCTTGTCAAAAACATTACAATCCTGGTCAGGATGAGTCGATCCCCTCGGCGGATATTATTGTATGGCTAAATCGGTTTGGGGAAGTGTTAGCACCCCTTAGGAAAATCTTGGACGATCGTGGGATCTGGACTGGGGGATGGTCGGCGACCGTAAGGCTGCAGGTGGAGAATAACATGGTGAAGCATCTCCCATCTTCGACCTTCCGCGCAGCCCAGACAGCACGGGATTCACTTTTAGGTGAGGTAGAAGTGAGAGTAGAATAGATAGGTTTTTTTTAAAGGGGGACTCCGCTTTCTCGGCACCTGAGTGTCAGGCGGTGGAGTTTTCCGACCACCTTTTGTTAACTGTGATTTTGAATGCCTCAGATACACCGCTGAAGGGAAGGGGTGTCTGGAGGATGAATTCGGCTCTGCTGGAGGACGAAGAGGTGAGACGATCCTTTGAGGAGTTTCTTCGGGCTCAGGAGACCATCCTGGATTTCTGCGGCAGTAAGTCGGAATGGTGGGAGCTTACCAAAGTGCGGATTGGCAGGTTTTTCAAGGCCCTAGGTAAGAGGAAACAACTTGAGAAATACATTGCCTATCAGCAGTTACGGAGAAAGCTTGACCGCCTTGTCTCAGAGGGTGGAGATTCTGGGGCAATCTCAGAGGTTAAGCTTCTTTTGAAGAAGTATCAGTATGATCGGCATGCCTCTTTGGTTCTGGAGAGGGACTATGGGAAGTACCATTCACCCGACCCTTACCAGAATTGTAAACGGAGCATAGCAATTAAGACGATCAGCGGCCTGAGGGATAGTACAGGATCCCTGACGAAATCCAGGTCAGGGATCTTGGAGGTTTCAAGGGCTTTTTTTGAGGATCTTTTGAAAGAGAAGCACCTTGACCGGGCAGGGATGTCAAGCTTCCTGGACTCTACACCAGGTTTGGAGAATAACACCCCGCCCACAAGTTTGACAAGTGAGATCACAGCTGAAGAGGTTGCCAAAGCGATAGACAGTCTGGCCATTAAAAAGACACCGGGGCCAGATGGGTTGACAGCGGAGTTTTTTAAGACTTTTAAATCTAGCTTGGCACCTCACCTAGCAGAGGTGTTTAACTGCTGTCTGGATGAGGGTTCGCTCCCTCCCTCCATGAGGAAGTCAGCTGTGATCTTGCTGTCAAAAGGTAAGGACCCTACGATGATTGAGAATTGGCGCCCCATTAGCCTGCTCAATGTCGATAGAAAGATCCTGGCCAAGATCCTTTTCTGGCGCTTGTCGTCAGTGGCAGACGGTCTACTTTCGCAGCAGCAGCACTGCTCAGTCCAGGGCAGGAGTACTTTTTCAGCTGTGTTAGCTGTCCGGGAGGCTCTGGAGCGGTGCAGGGCTGATGGCTGTGGGAAGTACTTGCTGGCATTGGATCAAGCTAAGGCTTTTGATCGGGTCGACCACAAGTACCTCTGGCATCTCCTTGACAGGTATGGCCTGGAGGGGAGGTTCATTGGATGGCTTCAGGCTTTGTACGGAGGGGCTGAGAGCTTCATGTTGATCAATGGTTGGATTGGGCGGCCCTTTGAGGTCGGCTCGGGGGTGCGCCAGGGGTGTCCGCTGAGCCCTCTGCTCTATGCCTTTGCCATCGACCCCTTCATTAGAAGGATAGATGGCGGGGTGTTGGGCGGGGTGCCGGTGGGCACTACTGGTGAGCCACCTTTGAGGGTCGTGGCTTATGCCGATGATGTATCTGTATTCATCTCTGGGACCGGTGAGGCGCAGGAGGTGGTCTCGGTGATGGAGCAGTATGCAGAGGCATCAGGCTCCAAGATTAATCATGACAAGTGTGAATTTTTCTGGATGGGCAGGGAAGGTGAAGGCTTCGAGCTTCCGGATGCCTTCCCTGAGCCCCGACAGAAGGTAAAAGTGCTAGGCATCGAATTTGGCCCTGACGACTACAGCAAAACAAATTGGGAGTCCAGGTTGGCAGATGCTGATGTTAAAGTGAAATGCTGGAAGGGGTGGCGGCTGTCCCTAAGGGAAAGGGTTGACCTAATCAAGACTTACTTGGTCCCTGTTTTCTTATACGTCAGTTTCGTTTGTCTCTTGCCAGAGTCTCTCTACACAAGGGTTTACAGCTGCTTCTTCCAGCTATTATGGGGGAACAGACTGAACCTTGTGAGGCGGGATGTGACTTATCGATCCAGGCGGGAGGGTGGCCTAGGTATGGTCAACCCAGTTGTTTTCTTCTCTCTGATGTTTATTAAACATAATCTTGGTAGCATGTTAAAAGAGAGACCGCCTGCATGGGTAGGCCTTTTCCAAGTCTGGTTTAAGCCTTTTCTGAACTGTTGGGAGAGAGGCGGGCCAGTGAGAAGCTTGAGAGTCAGGCATGGTAAGCTCCCGGCTTATGTCGCTCCGTGCTTGAAGATACTGAGGCGGTGGTGTGTGACTGCGGAAGAGGTCAGATCACTCCCTGGGAGACTCCTGAGGGAGAGGGTCGTGGCCTCTGCGTTTCATGCACCATTGGCCTTGAAGGATTGCCCGGGCCATATTTTGCGGGAGGGGCTACGTTTGATAAATATGGAAAGGATTCCCTTGAAGTTTAGGGACCAGGCCTGGCTTGCGTTCCACGGCAGGCTCTATGTGAGGGGAAACCTGAAGTACCGTTCTCTGGATAACCGTGGTTGTCCGAGGACAGAGTGTGGGGGTGAGGTGGAATCTATGGACCACTTCTTGCTTCAGTGTCCCTTTAACATAGAGGTGTATAAAGAGGTGGGGAGGGCTCTAGACATCCCCTTCCTACACTGCATGTCTTATGCAGAGTGGGTATATGGGGCATTGGAAAGTCATACTGGTTTTGATTTGAACACTCTTTTTCTAGTTTGTCTAGTGACCCGTTACTACACATGGAATGCACGGTGTCAGGTTTCCATTCGGCAGAAAGTCCTTCCTGTTCAGGTGGTGGTGTGTGACATCCTTGGTGAGGTTGGGAAAATTCGGGGTCTAGAGAAAGACAGGTTGCGGCAAAGGACCTGGATAGAGGCGTGGAGGAACATCAGGCCTGTAGCTGCAATCTGTTGATCTCTTGGTGAGGTTGCTTTCCTGTTTTTCCTCTTCATTCACTCCCCTAGATTTTGCTAAGAAGTCTTTTTGAAGAAAGGCTATGTGCACCTGAAGGTCTAGGTTCCTTAGCTTTGGTTGAGTAGACAAGTAGTGTTTTTTTAAAGCCCTAAAGGCTGTTGTTGTTTAGAGGAAGTTGCTTCCCCTACAAGTGGAGGATGAATTTAATGCTTGATAAGTAGGCCATAAAGGTCTTGGTGATGTTTTTTTACTTTTTTTTCTGCTTCTTACCTGCCCAGTTAGTAAAGCCATACAGGCTGTTATTATTCAGTAGAAAGTATATATCTGATTTAGGGAGATGTATCCTGTTCTTGTTTTTGTTTATGTTTCCAGCTTATTGAATACTGTATGTATTTATTTATTTTTTGTATTTTTGTATAAAATGAAAGCCGGTTGCAAGATTTTATTTCAATAAAATATTTCCAGCTATCCTACAAGCTAGAACCCCGTTGTTAATCACTCTTCTACTATCCACACACCCCCACACCAGACACACCACACACGGTAGCTTGCCACCACCCAACAGTTTGTCCACAGACTGGTCTGCTGGGCCACCACACACAAACAGATCTCCGTTTAGCAGATCTGCTACTTTACAATCTGCAGGCAATCTGCCAACACACAGTACAATTGCATACAGATTTTCAATGAACTTAGACCGAGCACATAGACACTACAATACAACAATCTCTCTGGAGATATGAGCCCGAGCTTAGTGCACAGAAGTCACTTATTAATTTTAGATTTATTATCCTGGAAGTGAGCGGTGCATAAAATATATACAAAGAAAAGGAATTACAAAAAAGACAAGAAGACCCACAGAGTTGGCTATTCACTAGGAAAATAAAAGGGATAAAAACAGAAATAAACTTTATCGAGGTTTATCCTGTGACAGAAGCATGTCAGAATTGTCTGCAATTCCCCAATTGTACTGGTTCCATAGGAATCACCCCGTCCATATCTCAGGCTCCTCAATTTATTGAAATTTGAATGTGGGTGGGACTTTAGCCCTTGTCCAATCAACCCTGGGGGATGTTTCTGTATCAGCCTACAGGACGTTCTGTGTTCTGAAGTGACCTGGATCCAATGGACCAGGAATGACTCTGATCATTGGGTCAGAGATAGGATTTTTGACACCAGCGCGTCAGTCCGATCGTGACAGTACCAATCACTGTTCAGCTGTCACAATCAGGTGCCATTTTTGTGTGTTTCCCCGGGATTCTACAGAGGATACATATTCAGTTTTATATGGACATGGAGCCTAAAATGTGTCCAATCAGAAGGAAGTATTTTCATCTCTCTGCAACTAATATTTTAGCTTTTATGAGAGATGAAATAGATTCCTCTGATCTGTTGGTATAAATCAGAGCTGGCAGACATTTTGGAGCCTTCACCTGATCAGCCTACAGCTCTTGTTTCAGGTTCAGGAAGGTGAGAAATCCATGTCTACATGGATGAGTTGTATTGACATCTTGGTGTCTCTCCTGGCCTAGAAGCAGCTCTGTCCTTTCACATGCTAATTGGTGACCATATGTCTCTGACTGATGACTAAATACTGTATCTCTAATAACACGGAATGAAACTAGATCTACAGTCACATCCTTCTACAGATCACGTCACATCTCAGCTACTGGCAGAACTACCCGACTCTCACATTTACATTACAAATATATTTCTACATCATTATCATATCTCCTCTGAAGGATCTCGTCTCCAAGGAGAATACATGTCATGTTTGTAGTCATTCCTCATAACTGAGGTCTTCCAATCAGTCAGAAATTCTCCAATCAGTCACAAATGTAAGGGACCACTGCTCTGACCACTGATAGAAGGGAATTCTCCCATTGGTCCCTAATGTAAAGAACTAATAATTTAATCTCTGATGTAAGGGGGATCCTTCTCCCATTGGTCACCAAAGTAAGGGACCACTACACTGACCACTGATATGAGGGTCCTTCTCCCATCGGTCACCAAAGTAAGGGACCACTACACTGACCACCAATATAAAAGGGTCCTTCTCCCATTGGTCACCAAAGTAAGGGACCACTACACTGACCACTGACATAAGGGTTCCTTCTCCCATTGGTCACCAATGTAAGGGACCACTACACTGACCACTGATATAAGGGGTCCTTCTCCCATTGGTCTCCAATGTAAGGGACCACTACACTGACCACTGATATAAGGGGATCCTTCTCCCATTGTTCACCAATGTAAGGGACCACTATGCTGACAACTGATGTAAGGGAATCCTTTTCCCATTGGTCACCAATGTAAGGGACCACTACACTGACCACTGATATAAGGGGTCCTTCTCCCATTGGTCACCAATGTAAGGGACCACTACACTGACCACTGATATAAGGGGTCCTTCTCCCATTGGTCACCGAAGTAAGGGACCACTACACTGACCACTGATATAAGGGGATCCTTCTCCCATTGGTCTCCAATGTAAGGGACCACTACACTGACCACTGACATAAGGGCCCCTTCTCCCATTGGTCACCAATGTAGGGGACCATTGCACTGACCACTGATATAAGGGGTCCTTTTCCCATTGGTCACCAATGTAAGGGACCACTACACTGACCACTGATATAAGGGAGTCCTTCTCCCATTGTCACCAATGTAAGGGACCACTACACTGACCACTGATATAAGGGAGTCCTTCTCCCATTGGTCACCAATGTAAGGGACCACTACACTGACCACTGATATAAGGGGTCCTTCTCCCATTGGTCACTAATGTAAGGGACCACTACACTGACCACTGATATAAGGGGTCCTTCTCCCATTGGTCACCAATGTAAGGGACAAATACAATGACCACTTGGGATGATCTCTGGGTTTAGTTGTCGGAGAGTAGGGATGAGACGACAGTACAAACCAAACTTTGCCTGTTCCGGGTCCCGTGTTTTGCAGGAGCCGATCATCACATATAGAAGAGACATTTCTACCACTTCTATATATAACAGCTTCCCGCTGTCACTGGTGCCTGAGGAAGACATGGATGGGTACAGCGGCCACACCCCCAGGAATCAGTGATGTCATTGGGAATCCCTGCCATGTAAGGAAGGGGGGCGGGGATAGCAGTGACATCACTGACCAAATATGGTCACTGGTCACATTTGGGTAATAAGGTCCCACCATCCCTGTCCCTTCACTTATGTAGATGATGACAGTTTAGGGAGCTGTCATTGGGCTGGTGCTATTGTCGGGTACTATATACCCCATACTCATTCACATGGGGGGACGGTATATGGGGGCCCCTTGTTATTAAAGGGGGTTTCCAGAATCCAATATAACCCCCACCCACAGATCCCCACAGCCACCAGCCAAGGTGACAAGGTGCTATGCCTGGGGGAATCCCCCCTGGTAAGGTGACCCCCATGTTGTGGACATGTGGTCTGGTATGGATCAGGAGGGGGGGGGCACACTACAGCCTCCTCTGCACTCTGTATGGTGGGCTGTATATGATATACTGCTGACCCCCGCACTCTGCGCCGTTATTGAAGGGTGTGAGGTGTCACCGAGGAGCAATGTTCTATATTGAAGTTTGCCGTCATTGCACCGACACACACAATAGTTTTTGTTCAATAAATGTTTTATTATAATTTTACATTTAACAAGATTGAAGCATAAAAATCAGGAAATAGTAAAGGAAGAAATCTGATTGGTCAGGAAGATCCCTTGTCTGGAATGTGGGGGCGGAGTCATTATTATTGGTGTACAATACAATACACAACGTGTTCCATTATTATAACAAAGTATTGTAGAAAAGATCCCAACATAGAAAATGGGGGAAAGGAGGAAATAAAGGCGGATATGAAGGGGAATCTGTGTACGGGGAACACCTTAACAATCACCACCATTTTATTCTCCAGGGCCTCTGATGTCACAGAATAGATGTTTGGGGGTTTATCTCATCTTCAGGACCAAAATCTGCATTTTCCCATGTGTGCAAAATCATGCAGAAACAGCTCTGGCAGAGAGAGGGTTAATGTGGGCTAGATGGGATCCCTCTGCTGGGGTGACATTAGAGCTCCCCCTAGCTGCAGCCTGGTAATAACATTGCTGGGAGGTCTCTTCATTTCTCTGCTCCATACTTCCCGTCTTTATAGAAACGTCTCCTGACATTTGGGGGTCTATTCATAGAATGTTTGTATAGCAATTCCCTCAGTGAGAGTTCATGTCCATTCCTCCTGTGTGAATGGGGGAACCAATGTTATTAGGATCACATCTGAGCTGCTGGAATGTCTTCCATTGATGGAAAATACATTGAAAACTTCTCCTGCCATCAATGGCCGACCCGATCCCACACTTCATCCATGTCTTTGGGGACCTCTGATCTCCTTATGGACTGTTTCTTCCATGATGAAGGTCAGCCATGGAGTATATCTGAGGTGTATATCTGGGTGTGCTTCTTCCCCACATGAGAGCTGGGATGTCCAGCAACATTCATCTAGAAGACATTTCCCGCACTCAAGGCACTAATACACCTCCAGGGTTGTGTGGGGCCCCTGATGTACAGGAAGACAGGACTTCAGTGAGGAACATTTCCCACACTCAGGACAGGAAAGTGGCTTCTCCCCCGTGTGAGATCTCTGATGTTTGGAAAGATTGGACTTCTGTGAAAAACATTTCCTGCACTCAGGACAGGAATATGGCTTCTGCCCGTGTGAGATCTCTGATGTGTATACAGACTGGAGTTCTGTGAAAAACATTTCCCGCACTCAGGACAGGAATACGGTTTCTCCCCTGTGTGAGATCTCTGGTGTATTTTAAGATTAGACTTTTGTGAAAAACATTTCCCGCACTCAGGACATGAATATGGTTTTTCACCAGTGTGAATTCTTTTGTGCTCATTAAGATTGAATTTAGAAGAGAAACATTTCCTGCACTCAGGACAGGAAAATGGCTTTTCCCCCGTATGAGATCTTTGATGTCTGTAAAGACTGGACTTGCTTGAAAAACATTTCCTGCACTCTGGACAGGAATACGGCTTCTCTCCCGTGTGAGATCTTTGATGTCTGTAAAGACTGGACTTCCTTGAAAAACATTTCCTGCACTCCGAACAGGAATGTGGCTTCTCCCCCGTGTGAGATCTCTGATGTGTTTTAAGATTAGACTTTTGTGAAAAACGTTTCCCACACTCAGGACAGGAATATGGTTTTTCACCAGTGTGATATCTTTTGTGCTCATTAAGACAGAATTTAGAAGAGAAACATTTCCCACACTCAGGGCAGGAATACGGCTTCTCCCCCATGTGAGATCTTTTATGTACATTAAGCTCTGTTTTCCACCATAAACCCTTCCCACACTCAGGACAGGAATACGGCTTCTCCCCCGTGTGCGATCTTTGATGTATGTAAAGAATGGACTTCCTTGAAAAACATTTCCCACACTCAGAACAGGAAAATGGCTTTCCCCCTGTGTGAGATTTCTGATGTGTGTAAAGATCGGACTTCTTCGAAAAACATTTCCCACACTCAGGGCATGAATACGGCTTCTCCCCTTTGTGAGACCTCTGATGTATAAGTGTTGATTTTTCTACAAAACATTTCCCACACTCAGGACAGGAATATGGCTTCTCCCCCATGTGAGATCTCTGATGTGTGTAAAGATGGGACTTCAGTGAAAAACATTTCCCGCACTCAGGACAGGCATACGGCTTCTCTCCTGTGTGAGATCTTTTATGCTCATTAAGCTTGGATTTATAACGGAAACCCTTCCCACACTCAGTACAGGAGAATCTCTTCCCTGTTGGAAGGCCGGCCCGGTCCCGCACAGTCTGAGGTTCCTCAGGATACAAGGAATCCGATGGTCCATCTACACTGGGTGGTGCCGGATGGACATTGGAGGGAGCCGGGTTTTCTCCTGGACTATACTGTGTGATGTCCTCATCTTCTACTTTCCAGTCTGGAGACAAAGTGAGACAATCCTCGGAGGTTTTCCTCATCTCCCGGCCATGGACTAAAATACAAAGACAAAGAGGATTACTAGACAGGAGCTGATTGGTTCCCCCAAACCAGGACTCCACCCACATCAGGCAGCTTGGTCTCTGAGGAGCTTACAATTCCACCCTCAAGGGAACTAGGAAATGGCTCCTCTGATCTCCTACCAAGTCATTTCTTTGGACCTTAGTCAGAGAGTGAGGAAACAATCAGAACTGTCTTTTATAGGAGGGACAGTGATGAGGGGATTATAGGACGAGGGTCCCCACCCCCTCTATCACTCATCGTCATCTTCCCAACACAAGAAGTACTGCACTTCCTTATTTACTCCATGATTTAGTCATGAAGAACAGCGGGGCTGAGCCCCACCAGAGGTCAGAGAGTGAGGATGGGGGGAGAACAACCAAGATGAAGACTGGACTGATCCTGAAGACCACCATCATTGGGGTATTGACTCCTCCTTCATTATCACTTTCTGTTTAAGGGTCCAAAGTTGGAGGATGTTATCACATTATTATCACCATGTAAAAGTCTGTGCTCCAATCACATCATCCGATATAAAATGTCCAGCTGGGAGGAAATGGGGGGAACACAAGAGAATCCATATTATGTGTATATATAGCAGTGGGGGGAGGGGAGAGAGCTGAAGTTAGGAATATGTAATGTACAACATAGAGTATATAGTGCAGGGGTCAGGAGTATGTAATGTACAATAAAGAGTATATAGTGCAGGGGTCAGGAGTATGTAATGTACAACAGAGTATATAGTGCAGGGGTCAGGAGTATGTAATGTACAACAGAGTATATAGTGCAGGGGTCAGGAGTAGGTAATGTACAACATAGAGTATATAGTGCAGGGGTCAGGAGTAGGTAATGTACAACATAGAGTATATAGTGCAGGGGTCAGGAATATGTAATGTACAACATAGAGTATATAGTGCAGGGGTCAGGAGTATGTAATGTACAACATAGAGTATATAGTGCAGGGGTCAGGAGTATGTAATGTACAACAGAGTATATAGTGCAGGGGTCAGGAGTATGTAATGTACAACATAGAGTATATAGTGCAGGGGTCAGGAATATGTAATATACAACATAGAGTATATAGTGCAGGGGTCAGGAGTATGTAATGTACAACATAGAGTATATAGTGCAGGGGTCAGGAGTATGTAATGTACAACAGAGTATATAGTGCAGGGGTCAGGAGTATGTAATGTACAAATTATATAATATAAGGGTCAGGACTTACAGTATTAGTATTCTGTAATCAGTGGATGCTTAAATGTTTACTGTAAACATGTAGAAGTGATCTGGGATTAAACCATCATGAAACAGATTAGATTTGAGGTGAGAAAATCCTTGGACAGAGGGGTGGTGGAGGAATTGGTATGCTTGGACAGAGAGGTGGATGTGGTATACTTGGACAGAGGGGTGATGGTGGACTTAGTATGCTTGGACAGAGCCGTGGCGGTGGACGTGGTATACTTGAACATAGGGGAGACTCTCGACGTGGTATACTTGGACAGAGGGGTGGTGGTGGACATGGTATACATTAGCACTATGTATACGGTCCTCACTCACTCTGATGGGAATACATTAGACCTTGTTTTCTCCCATCTTTGCACTCCCTACAACTTCACAAACACCCCCTTTCCTCTCTCTGATCACAATCTCATCACCTTCACAGTCTCCTCGTCTTCAAACACCTATCCCTCCAAGCAGCCAACAATTACCCGCAGAAACCTTCACAACTTGAACCCGGCTCCTTTCCACTCTGCAACTGACCAACTCTATGACAGAATCTCTCCCCTGTCCTGCCCTGACCTGGCCACTGCTGTCTACAACAGTTCACTGTCATCCACATTAGACTCACTTGTTCCTCTAACAACACGAAGCATCAGGCCCCGACCATTACATCCGTGGCAGACTGACCACACCAGAAATCTTAAACAACATAGTTGTGCGTTGGAGCGATTGCGATGTAAATCCAAATCCCAAATCTGCTTTCTTCGCATACAATTCCTCCCTTCATGCTGCCAAACAAGCCAACTTTGTCACTCTTATTAATACCTTGTCATCTGTCCTCATCGTCTCTTCTCTACTTTTAACTCTCTACTTTCTCCTCCTCCACCCAGTACCTCACTCACTGCTCACGAGACTGCAAATCATTTAAAAAACAAGATTGATGCAATTCGTAGGGACATTTCCACTGCACAGACATCCATCCCACTTAGCATACCTTATACTAAACCTCCCTCAACACTTTCCTCTTCTGACCTCGCTACTACCAAAGAGGTCACTAAGGTTTTCTCAGAAGCCCGTCTCACTACCTGCCCCCTGGATCCTTTCCCCTCACAACTACTACTGTCACCCTCTTCTTCCATCCTATGCTCCCTCACTCACATCTTCAATCTTTCCCTCTCTAATGGTGCCTTCCCCTCCCCTCTAAAGCATGCGCACATCACTTCCATACTTAACAAGCCCTCCCTGGACCCCACCAACCTGAACAACTTAAGACCCAACTCCCTGCTGCCATTTACCTCTAAACTCCTAGAACGCTTAGTCTACAATCGCCTGAGCTCCCACCTCACCGACAACAACCTTCTTCACCCTTTACAGTCTGGCTTTCACTCTCTACACTCTACTGAAACTGCCCTACTAAACCTCACTAATGATCTACTAACTGCTAAAACCAATGGCCACTACTCCGTACTCATCCCAACCAATGGTCACTACTCCGTACTCCTCCCAACCGATGGCCACTACTCCATACTCATCCCAACCAATGGCCACTACTCCGTACTCCTCCCAACCGATGGCCACTACTCCATACTCATCCCAACCAATGGCCACTACTCCGTACTCCTCCCAACCGATGGCCACTACTTCATACTCATCCCAACCAATGGCCTCTACTCCGTACTCCTCCCAACCAATGGTCACTACTCCGTACTCCTCCCAACCAATGGCCACTACTCCATACTCATCCCAACTAATGGCCACTACTCCGTACTCAGCCCAACCAATGGTTACTACTCTGTACTCAGCCCAACCAATGGCCACTACTCTGTACTCATCCCAATCAATGGCTACTACTCTGTAATCATCCCAACCAACGGCCACTACTCCGTACTCATCCCAACCAACGGCCACTACTCCCTACTTATCCCAACCAATGGCCACTACTCCGTACTCATCCCAACCAACGGTCACTACTCCCTACTTATCCCAACCAATGGCCACTACTCCGTACTCATCCCAACCAACGGTCACTACTCCATACTCATCCCAACCAATGACCACTACTCCGTACTCATCCCAACCAATGGCCACTGCTCCCTACTAGTCCCAACCAATGGCCACTAATCTGTACTCATCCGAACCAATGGCCACTATTCCATACTCCTCCCAACCAATGGCCATTAGTCCATACTCCTACTACTTGACCTCTCTGCAGCTTTTGATATAGTTGACCATCCCCTCCTCCTCAAAAAACTCCACCCTCTTGGCCTCAGAGACTCTGCTCTCTCCTGGTTTTCCTCCTACCTATAGCAGCGCTCCTTCAGCATTACCTATAATGCTGCCTCTTCCTCTTCACTCTTTCTTTCTCTGTAGGGGTCCCTGAAGGTTCTGTCCTTGGACCCCTTCTCTTCTCAATCTACACCGCCCCCTTGCTCACTTGATAAACTCCCATGGCTTTAAGTACCATCTCTATGCTGATGACACACAAATATATCTTTCTACCCCTAACCTCACCCCTTCAGTCTCCTCCTCACCTCACCCCTTCAGTCTCCTCCACACCTCACCCCTTCAGTCTCCTCCTCACCTCACCCCTTCAGTCTCCTCTCGCATTACTAACCTACTAAGTGACAAATCGGCATGGATGTCATTCCACTTCCTCAAACTCAATCTTTCCAAAACTGGGCTCTTAGTATTCCCTCCAGCCCGTGCCCCTCCCCTGACTTCTCCATCAAGATCAATAATACAACCATCAACCTCATGCCAGGGTACTAGGTGTAATCCTAGACTCCCATCTGTCCTTTCACCCCCAAATCCAATCACTGTCCAAATCTTGTAGACTTCACCTCCACAACATCTCCAAGATACGCCCGTTCCTAACCTCAGAAACCACTAAGCAACTTATACACTCCCTTGTTATATCTCACCTTGACTATTGTAACTCCCTCTTCATTGGCCGACCTCATCGCAGGCTATCCCCTCTTCAGTCTATCATGAATGCTGCTGCCAGACTCATCCACCTTACTAACCGTTCTGTATCTGCCACCCCTCTTTGCCACTGGTCTCCACTCAGTGTCCTCCACCCCTCTCTGCCAATCCCTCCACTGGCCTCCAACCCTCTCTGCCAATCCCTCCACCGGCCTCCACTCAGTGTCCTCCACCCCTCTTTGCCAATCCCTCTACTGGCCTCCATTCAGTGTCCTCCACCTCTCTCTGCCAATCCCTCTACTGGCCTCCATTCAGTGTACTCCATCCCTCTCTGCCAATCCCTCCACTGGCCTCCACTCAGTGTACTCCATCCCTCTTTGCCAATCCCTCTACTGGCCTCCATTCAGTGTCCTCCACCTCTCTCTGCCAATCCCTCTACTGGCCTCCATTCAGTGTACTCCATCCCTCTCTGCCAATCCCTCCACTGGCCTCCATTCAGTGTACTCCATCCCTCTCTGCCAATCCCTCTACTGGCCTCCATTCAGTGTACTCCATCCCTCTCTGCCAATCCCTCCACTGGCTTCCCATTGCCCAACGGATAAAATTCAAAACATTAACAATAACATATGAAGCCATTTATAACTCAGCCCCAAATTACATCACCGATCTTATCTCTAACTATCACCCAAACTGTACTCTCCGCTCCTCACAAGACCTTCTACTCTCTAGCTCCCTTGTCTCCTCCTCCCATGCTTGTCTCCAGGACTTTTCCAGAGCTTCCCCCATCCTCTGGAACTCTCTACCCCAATTTATCAGACTATCGCCTACTCTGCTCACTTTTAGGTAATCTCTGAAAACCAACTCTTAAGGGAAGCCTATCCTGCCCTCAGCTAATAATGGAATCTTCTACTCCTCCAACCAGTCCATCCCCCACAGTTACTATCTTTTGTACTACTAGCCTCTTCCTCCTAGATTGTAAGCTCCAAGGATCAGGCCCTCCTATCCCTCTCGTATTGAACTGTATTGTTGCTGTATTGTCTCCCGTCATATTGTAAAGCGATAAGCAAACTGTTGGTACCATAAATCCTGTATAATATTAATAGTGCAGGGGTCAGGCGTATGTAATGTACAACATTGAGTATATAGTGCAGGGGTCAGGACTATGTAATGTACAACATAGAGTATATAGTGCAGGGGTCAGGAGTATGTAATGTACAACATGGAGTATATAGTGCAGGGGTCAGGAGTATGTAATGTACAACATAGAATATATAGTGCAGGGGTCAGGAGTATGTAATGTACAACATAGAGTATATAGTGCAAGGGTCAGGAGTATGTAATGTACAACATAGAGTATATAGTGCAGGGGTCAGGAGTATGTAATGTGCAGCATAGAGTATATAGTGCAGGGGTCAGGAGTATGTAATGTACAACATAGAGTATATAGTGAAGGGGTCAGGAGTACGTAATGTACAACATAAAGTATATAGTGCAGGGGTCAGGAGTATGTAATGTACAACATAGAGTATATAGTGCAGGGGTCAGGAGTATGTAATGTACAACATAGAGTATACAGTGCAGGGGTCAGGAGTATGTAATGTACAACATAGAGTATACAGTGCAGGGGTCAGGAGTATGTAATGTACACCATAGAGTGTATAGTGCAGGGGTCAGGAGTATGTAATGTACAACATAGAGTATATAGTGCAGGGGTCAGGAGTATGTAATGTACAACATAGAGTATATAGTGCAGGGGTCAGGAGTATGTAATGTACAACATAGAGTATATAGTGCAGGGGTCAGGAGTATGTAATGTGCAGCATAGAGTATATAGTACAGGGCACCAACCTTGCGCATTACCTCAGTAACCAAAGTTTATTAATTGTAAAATAATACTCACAAACAGCGAATAAAATCAGGCATATAGGTCCTCAAAAGGACCTGAAAAGTAGAAAGCCAGCGCGGATCCCATCGTGGGGGTAGATACTCAGTACAGCTGAGTACAGCTCTGATGAAGAAGGATGCCCTTCGAAACGTGTCAGCTGTATCTACCCCCACGATGGGATCCGCGCTGGCTTTCTACTTTTCAGGTCCTTTTGAGGACCTATATGCCTGATTTTATTCGCTGTTTGTGAGTATTATTTTACAATTAATAAACTTTGGTTACTGAGGTAATGCACAAGGTTGGTGCGCTTCTCATTTTTGTTTCGATTTGCAGTATTGGTCGGGCTTCCCCAGCCTTATTTGGAGCTGCACAACTCTACATGCATTGGTGGTCGATCTTTCCAGGTCTGGTTCCATCTATTCGCCACCCACCTGAGTCCTTGAGCGCAGATAATTTCGCTTATGATCTGTTATATAGTGCAGGGGCCAGGGGTATGTAATGTACAACATAGAGTATATAGTGCAGGGGTCAGGAGTATGTAATGTACAACACAGAGTATACAGTGCAGGGGTCAGGAGTATGTAATGTACAACGTAGAGTATATAGTGCAGGGGTCAGGAGTATGTAATGTACAACATAGAGTATACAGTGCAGGGGTCAGGAGTATGTAATGTACAACATAGAGTATATAGTGCAGGGGTCAGGATTCATAATATTGGTATTCAGCAATCAGTGATGGCCTAGATGTCCACGAGACAAGGTGCAGAGGTCCCACACTGCTACCTCCCATCTCCTGAGTCTGAATCCATTGTTTCTATTTGTTTATCAGATGATGGGGGATCTAGGTGGATCCTCCGTACTGCTCTCTCCTTTACAATAAAGTCTCCTCTTACCCGGTGATGTGAGGGGCGGCTGATTGTCCATTATGACGTCCTTGTAGAGATCCTTGTGTCCTTCTAAATACTCCCACTCCTCCATGGAGAAATAGACAGTGACACCCTGACACCTTATAGGAACCTGACACACACAATGATACAGTCACCATCCAGACACATCCCTTGTCTGTTACTGGAGAATGTCCCAGAATTCCCGGCACCGCTCACCTCTCCTGTCAGCAGCTCCATCATCTTCTCTGTGACTTCTAGAATCTTCTGTGTCTTCTGTCTTGTAGGGATCAGGGATGGAGGTGGGGGGATGGTGATGGGATTCTGGATTCTCGAGGATCTTGTGGTCATACGATAAGATCTCCTTCTGGTGTCATTGTTGGTAGATTTCTTCATGACTCCTGTACAGTTCTGTATGATACAAAGAGGTCTTACCTGTCCATAATGGACAACAAGAGGAAGTACTTGGTATAGAAGAGTCCAATGTTTGGTGAAAGGATTGGTGCAAAGCTGAAGGTTTTGGTTCTGTTAGTCATGATGCCATCAGGTGGTCTGACATTGAGCTGTACAATAGAGATGGTCTGCATCCCTCACACAAGGGCGCTCAGCTCCTTACTATGGAATTTAGGAGGTTTTTGGACATGCATTTAAACTGAGAAATGGGGGCAGAGATGTCATTGTTGAGGATCATTTCTGTCCCCAGCAGGCTGAAACAAATGTGAGGTTGGTGTTGCTCAGGACGGGGCTGATGGGGTCACTTCAGTTACAGTTTCTGCTGGTAAACATAAAGCAGTAGATGGCAGTGCTTGTCATGTCATTGCACTAATGCTCCGAGTTTAGGCAACAAGCTTTGTGAGCTGACAGCTCTTATGTCTAGGGACCGCTTGGACCTTCTTGTAATTACAGAGACGTGGTTCAAGGATTCAGATGACTGGGAAGTAACTATACCAGGGTATACACTATACAGGAAAGACAGAGTAGGGGGGAGGGGAGGTGGAGTTGTCATATATGTCAGAAATAGCATAAGGAGAACATTAATTCAAACAACAAATGAAATACTGGAAACCCTCTGGGTCTGCCTTCCAACCAGAGAGGGATCTTCCCTTAGAATTGGTGTCATATACAGACCCCCAGGACAGACTGAAGATTAAGATGACTTCTTGATTGATGAGATAACTCAAATGGCAATGAAGGGGGAGGTTTTCATTATGGGTGACGTCACCACGCCTGACATTAACTGGAATTCTCAAACAGCTATTACAAGCAGGAGCAGGATGTAATGGAAGAACTGAATGGTGCCTTTCTAAAACAGTAAAAAGTCCAACAAAAGGTGATCATATTCTAGACCTAGTACTGACAATGTTGAAGTGGGAGAAAATGTGGGTTCTAGTGATCACCAATGTCTTTGGTTTGATATTAAATTAAGAACTGAAAAATCAAAAACAAAAGATTTAGATTCCATATAGACAAATTTTGATGAAATGGGTCAATTTCTAAAAAATGAGTTGAAAGGTTGAAGTAAAACAACCGGAGTAAGTAATCAGTGGGCACTGATAGAGTCTACCATCCTGGAGGCAACTAGATTATATGTCAGGCAAGTTAGTAAGAATAAACAGAAGAAAAAACTGATAAAAAAATATACAAAAAGGAGGCCAAACACATTATCAGCGCTGCCAAAGCACAGAAAGAGGAGGAAATTGCTAAATCTATGAAGAAAGGAGATAAAACCTTTTTTAGGTACATTAGTGATAGAAAAAATATGATGGGATCACTAACATGAAATCTGGGCACCACACCTGTGTTGGGGGAGACCTGGATGTAGCAAACCACTTAAACAATGACTTTTGTCTTCTCAGAAATAAATTATACTAACAATAATAAGTTGAGAAATCATATTGGTTCCAGTAATGATGGATCATTTTTAGGATTTCCGGAGACAGAGGCAGCAGAGGAACTGGCTCAGTTAAAGGTTAATTAATCAATGGGCCCTGATGGATCATCCCAGAGATCTCAGAGAACTTCGAGGTCTAGTTGTTGGACCACTAACTGATCTTTTTAATCAATCTCTTCTAACAGGAGAAGTGCCCCATGACTGGCGGACAGCTAATATTGTACCGATCCACAAGAAGGGCAGCAAGGTAGAAGCCGGCAATTACAGGCCAGTGAGTCTAACATCGGTGGTAGTCAAGTTAATGGAATCACTCCTGAAAGGAAGGATCATTGATCATCTAGAAACACACAACTTGCTGGATCCAAAGTAGCATGGCTGTACGGAGGGCAGACCAGGGCATCTGATTGGGTTTTTTTTACTATATTACCAATGATTTGGACCAGGGTGGTGCTGTGGACATAGAATATCTTGATTCCAGCAAGGCATGTGATACAGTTCCACATAATGATCTAATACAGAAGTTGGACAAGCTAGGACTTAGCCCTTGGGTGGTTCAGTGGATGTGCAGCTGGCTAAATGATAGATACCAGAGTGTGGTTGTAAATGGGGTTCACTCAGAACAGAGAGCAGTCACTAGTGGTGTACCCCAAGGTTCTGTACTAGGACCTGTTCTATATGTAAGGGATAGAACTAAAGGGTTGTTGGGTAAGGGGATGTCTCTTTGCTGATGACACACAAGGTGTGTAATAGGGAGGATATCCCTGGAGGTGTCTGTAACATGGAACAGGATTTGGCATTGCTGGAAGATTGGTCAAAAAAGTGGAAATTTCAGTTCAATGTTTCTAAATGTAAAATAATGCACCCAGGAAAAAATAATCCCTTGGGAGTGAAGAACATCGGGGGTACAGTGTTGGCCAACATTACAGAGGAAAAGGACTTGGGTACTTATTTCAGATGATTGCAAAATGAGCAAACAGTGGGGAAAGCGAATAGAATTCTAGAATGCATAACTAGAGGGGTCCATAAAGGAGGAAGGAGGTCCCAATTCCTCTATATAGATCTTTATATCACTAGAAGGGTCACCGGCAGGAGGAAGGAGGTCCTGATTCCTCTATATAGATCCTATCACTAGAGGGGTCACCGGCAGGAGGAAGGAGGTCCCGATTCCTCTATATAGATCCTATCACTAGAGGGGTCACCGGCAGGAGGAAGGAGGTCCCAATTCCTCTATATAGATCTTTATATCACTAGAGGGGTCACCGGCAGGAGGAAGGAGGTCCCGATTCCTCTATATAGATCCTATCACTAAAGGGGTCACCGGCAGGAGGAAGGAGGTCCCAATTCCTCTATATAGATCTTTATATCACTAGAGGGGTCACAGGCGGGAGGAAGGCGGTCCCGATTCCTCTATATAGATCTTTATATCACTAGAAGGGTCACCAGCAGGAGGAAGGAGGTCCTGATTCCTCTATATAGATCTATCACTAGAGGGGTCACCGGCAGGAGGAAGGAGGTCCCGATTCCTCTATATAGATCTATCACTAGAGGGGTCACCGGCAGGAGGAAGGAGGTCCCGATTCCTCTATATAGATCTTTATATCACTAGAGGGGTCACCGGCGGGAGGAAGGAGGTCCCGATTCCTCTATATACCGTATTTATTCGAGTATAACGCGCACACGTGTATAATGCGCACCCCTAATTTTCGATTAAAAATCGGTATAAAATTTTGTTTCACTTTTCCTCGGCTCAGACCAAGCATTGTAATTAACAAACGTTGTTGAACACGTGCGGCCATGATAAAAATCATTTATTGACAAGGTAAACACAATACCGACATAAAATTACCGGTAACAATATTTATTTAAAATGCTTCAAAGTCAGATTCATCATCATCAGATACACTAAAGAGTTGTTCCCATTCTTCTAGAGTTAATTTATCATCAGTGTCCCAGTTGGCAGGAACATCTGTTTCTCCAGCTTCTTCGCTTTCTTCTGAGTCTGAATTCCACAGCAGGTCGTCTTCTGTGCCGTCCATTTTATTGCTGATGCCTGTCTTTAAAAAACTCTTGATGATCATTTCTTTTGGCATGTCTTCCCATGATGTTTTAATCCAAGATGTCACGAGAGATAGGCCAGGTTTCTTGAGGTTTCCTTTTGCAGTCAATTCTTTGTCTTCGGATTTCATCCAGGTAATCCACTTTTCCCTGACTCTGTCTTTGAAGGGTTTGTTTAAAACAACATCGAGTGGCTGAAGAATAGAGGTTAGTCCACCTGGAATCACAGCTTGAAATGTCTTTAGACTTTTCAGTTTGTCTTTCACAGTGTCTGTCAGGTGTGAGCGGAGCTGGTCCCATACAAGCATGGATTTCTTCAGTAGTGCGCCTGGTCTAGTATTCCAAACTTTATTTAACCATAACATGATGCCCTTCTCATCCATCCATCCTTTAGGATGACAATGGATCACGACACCTGGTGGAAATTTAACTCCTTTTGGAATAGTCTTTCTTTTAAAAATCACCATTGGTTTAAGTTTAAAACCGTCTGCCATACAGGATAACGCAACCGTAAAATGAGTTTTCTCATGGCCTGTGGTTTTAATCTGGACTGTGTGCTTCCCTTTGCTGTCAATTGTCCTGTTGCCTGGTAGGTCAAAACACATGGGGGTCTCATCCATATTGCCTATCTGTGAAAGTTCAAAATTAATCTGCTTGCGTTGGTTGATTATAAAGGTATGGAATGAAGTTATCTTCTCTGCTAAATCACTTGGCAGCTTCTGCGCTATCTTTGTTTTCTGGCGTATTACAAGTCCGTGCCTTTTCATAAACTTTTGTGTCCATCCATTAGAGGCTTTGAAGGTTGAATCTTTGCAAAACTTTTGGGCTTGAAGTCTAATGTGGAGTGATGTGACAATGTACCCACTACTTCTTTGGTCAATGATCCATTCATAAAGTTCCTTCTCCATGTCTGGGTACATGGCTTGTCTCCCTCGTTGTGCTTTTTTGGTTTTATTCATATCTTTCAGGACGACTTTTTGTTTTCTCCATTCTCTAACATTCGTCTCTGGTACAGTGAATTCTCGGCTAGCTGCTCGATTTCCGTGAATTTCAGCATGACCAACAACTTTGAGCTTGAATGAAGCGTCATATGCAGAACGTTTTCTCTTGATTCCCTGAGTTGCCATCTAACGGGTACCAGTATATCAATAAATAATATGAAGAACACTACACTGAATATGATTATAAAATGAAGAACACAGCAAAACAGCAATGCTTACCGTAACGTGTGGGCGAGGAAAGGAAATGAAGAAGCGACCATACGAAATGAAGAGGCACAGGGGACGTTTTTTCTTCTTCTTTCTTTCTACAGTGAGCGCATGTGCCCTCAATGGACCGGCCGCCACTGCGTCACCCCACCAGTGCATCTCGCCAGTTCGGGCCGCCCACTGTACGCGACAAGGGGACGTAGAAAAAAAAAACGATCCCCTGTTTTCGCCGCCCCTTAAAGGGGCGGGGCCGGCACAGGGGACGGTTTTTTTTTCTTCGCGTACAGTGAGCGCCTGCGCCCTCAATGGATCGGCCGCCACACACCAACCCTCGTTTATAACGCGCACCCAAACTTTGATTTCTTTTTTTGGTTTAAAATTTTGCGCGTTATACTCGAATAAATACGGTAGATCTTTATATCACTAGAGGGTTCACCGGTGGGAGGAAGGAGGTCCCGATTCCTCTATATAGATCTTTATATCACTAGAGGGTTCACCGGTGGGAGGAAGGAGGTCCCGATTCCTCTATATAGATCTTTATATCACTAGAGGGTTCACCGGTGGGAGGAAGGAGGTCCCGATTCCTCTATATAGATCTTTATATCACTAGAGGGTTCACCGGTGGGAGGAAGGAGGTCCCGATTCCTCTATATAGATCTTTATATCACTAGAGGGGTCACCGGCAGGAGGAAGGAGGTCCCGATTCCTCTATATAGATCTTTATATCACTAGAGGGTTCACCGGTGGGAGGAAGGAGGTCCCGATTCCTCTATATAGATCTTTATATCATTGTAGGGGTCCCCAGTGGGAGGAAGGAGGTCCCGATTCCTCTATATAGATCTTTATATCACTAGAGGGGTCACCGGCAGGAGGAAGGAGGTCCTGATTCCTCTATATAGATCTATATATCACTAGAGGGGTCACCGGCAGGAGGAAGGAGGTCCCGATTCCTCTATATAGATCTTTATATCACTAGAAGGGTCACCGGCAGCAGGAAGGAGGTCCCGATTCCTCTATATAGATCTTTATATCACTAGAGGGGTCACCGGCAGGAGGAAGGAGGTCCCGATTCCTCTATATAGATCTTTATATCACTAGAGGGGTCACCGGCAGGAGGAAGGAGGTCCTGATTCCTCTATATAGATCTTTATATCACTAGAGGGGTCCCTAGCAGGAGGAAGGAGGTCCTGATTCCCCTATATACAGTAGATCTTTAGTTGGACCTCATGTAGAATACTGTGTCCAGCTCTGGAGACCTCACTTACATGAAGATATTGATAAGATAGAAGAAGTCCAGAGATGGGGAACAAAAATGGTGAAAGGTCTGGGGGGGGATAGAACATATCAGGAGAGACTTCAGGAACGTAACATGTCCAGTCTGGAGGAGAGAAGGGAAAGGGGAGACATGACTGAAACTGTTAAATACATGAAGGGGTGAATAAGGTTCAGGAGGGCAGGATTTTCAATATGAAACCAAAATGAAGAACACGAGGACATGACCTCCAACTAACTGGAGGAAAGTTCACAACTAATCTCAGAAAGTATTATTTTACTGACAGAGTAGTTGATGCTTGGAGTAAACTTCCAGCAGAGGTAGTGAGCCAGTCAACAGCAAATATCATCAAACATGCTTGGGACAAACATAGATCTATAAAAACCAAGTCCAAAACATATATATAGATCAAATGTGCTTTAATATCAACCTGAAATCCAACCAGCTCTCCTCTGCAAGTACCTTATTGGCTCCTCCTCCCATTCCCCATCAGAAATCCATGTCCCTGAGGAAGTCACATGATTCATTATGTAATAAAGAAAGTGTGATGACATCATTTCTGGTCAGACGGTGGCCTCCATCTTGGTACACCTGTTCCTGTGTAAGTTATTACCAATGCTTGTATGGGTCTGCTGGCCCGATTTTGAGTATTCTATACCCGGTTTTTATACATTAAACATGGACGTATCACACTATGAGATGTCCTCTGATTTTTTTTGAACATGGATTTCTGATGAGGAATTGGAGGAGCCAGTAAAGTACTTACAGAGGAGAGCTGGTTGGATTTCGGGTTGATATTAAAGCACATTTTACATATATTCCGAGATGAAAATGGGAGGGGAGCGTGCACGCTCGCTGGTGGAGGCGTCTTCCAAGTCACATGTGGAATATCTGCTGATATGAAGATTTTTCTGCATTACAGATCTTGATTTTTCCTGCATTTACAGACATTTATTCATAGACTGTCACTGTGTTGAGGGCTCAGCCGGGTGTTTAATGGAATATTATTATCTTTATATTTTGTGTGCTTTGTTATATATATTATTATTTATGCCTTGATATATACAGTGGGGATGGAAAGTTTGGGCACCCCAGCTAAAAATTTGTATTAATGTGCATAAAGAAGCCAAGGAAAGATGGAAAAATCTCCAAAAGGCATCAAATTACAGATTAGACATTCTTATAATATGTCAACAAAAGTTAGATTTTATTTCCATCATTTACACTTTCAAAATAACAGAAAACAAAAAAATGGCGTCTGCAAAAGTTTGGACACCCTGCAGAATTTATAGCATGCACTGCCCCCTTTGCAAAGCTGAGACCTGCCAGTGTCATGGATTGTTCTCAATCATCATCTGGGAAGACCAGGTGATGTCAATCTCAAAGGTTTTAAATGCCCAGACTCATCTGACCTTGCCCCAACAATAAGCACCATGGGTTCTTCTAAGCAGTTGTCTAGAAAACTGAAACTGAAAATAGTTGACACTCACAAAGCTGGAGAAGGCTATAAGAAGATAGCAAAGCGTTTTCAGATGTCAATATCCTCTGTTCGGAATGTAATTAAGAAATGGCAGTCATCAGGAACAGTGGAAGTTAAAGCAAGATCTGGAAGACCAAGACCAAGATCTGGTGTTGCCTAGCAGGACATCCATTGTTTTTGGATCTTTTCCTTCCCTTGTGTTTGGTGATTCTCTAGGTATGCACTTCTATCACCTTAGTTAGGGGCTCTGTCAGGTGTTTACTTTATGGTTAGCTTTAGTGAGTAGCGCAACACTATTTATCTCCATTTATTTTGTAGTGTTGTGGGGATGCAGTTTGGTGTTTGCAGACACTCTTAGTTCATCATATTAGGTTTGGCAGCACAAGAGGATTTTTTCTTTATTTAACCCCTTCATTACACTCACCTCTCCAGTCAGCAGGCTGAGGATCTCCAGGGTGAGCTTCAATATCGTCTCATTCCGGGGAAATTCCTTCCTTACAATCTTCCTGAAAGTCTGCTGATTGTCCATCATGACGTCCTTGTAGAGATCCTTGTGTCCTTCTAAATACTCCCACTCCTCCATGGAGAAATAGACAGTGACACCCTGACACCTTATAGGAACCTGACACACACAATGATACAGTCACCATCCAGACACATCCCTTGTCTGTTACTGGAGAATGTCCCAGAATTCCCGGCACCGCTCACCTCTCCTGTCAGCAGCTCCATCATCTTCTTGGTGACTTCTAGAATCTTCTGCATGTTGTGTCTCTCAGGGTTTAGGGAGTCACATGGAGGCACTGTGATGGTCATATGATCACCTGACTTCAGAAGAGGAAATCTCTGTATTGAGGAACCAATAGGAATATCATGTTAGACTCCCAGAATCCTCCTCACCTCTCCGGTCAGGTTTGTGTTTTATTAATAGAGATAAGTGATGTCATGTGACCTCCCAGAATCCTCCTCACCTCTCCGGTCAGGTTTGTGTTTTATTAGTAGAGATGAGAGTGATGTCATGTGACCTCCCAGAATCCTCCTCACCTCTCCGGTCAGGTCTGTGTTTTATTAATAGAGATGAGAGTGATGTCATGTGACCTCCCAGAATCCTCCTCACCTCTCCGGTCAGCAGGTAGATGATCTCCAGGGTGAGGTTTAGTATCTTCTCAGTCATGTGACTCCGGTCCTCCTCCATCCTCATTGGTGCCATCATGTGATCTATACAGGTCTCCTTGTAGACGGATAACTTTGGGAAATGAAAGTAAGAATGATTTGGATGGTATTGGTCACACAATAATAGGATGTGGATGTGAGGGGGAATAGGAGGGTTGCTGGACATTGAAGAACTACTCCCCCCATGGGAAGACATTTAATCTGAACTGTTTAGTATTTGCTACATCTTTGAGGTCCCGGGACCCTCTTGTCCTGCCAGATCAGAAATCCCCTTTTCTCTGTTGGGTTTGTTTGGTCTCTGAACTGGTTTTCATGAGTTTTAGATCTGCAGACAAGGAATGATAAATACGATCCTTCCTATGACTTGTTTGCTCTGAGGCAGTGCTGTGAGGTCAATGTCGGCTCATCATGATGTCCAGGAAGGGGAACTTGCTGACTTTTGGCCGGATTTGCTGACTTTAATAGCCAGAACTCTGACTGCAAGGCTCCAATCTCTAGCAGCCTGCTGACTGACAGGAGTGATGTCACTGTCACTCTCTGCAATAAGAGAAGATATTGGATTGGATAGCAGGAGGATGCTACTGGTGTAATAGAGAGCTCTGGGGGAGGAGTCTGTTCTCTTCCCTCCAATGACAGCCCATCATGGGTAGGAAGAGAACATAAGGGAAGGGTTAGTTCTCTTCATTGCCAAGTATACTGTGATATCCAGGACATTGTACAGAGTGGTGGTGGGTTCCTGGGGCTCTGAATTCCAGCACCGGGCACTGCCAGAGCCTGTGTCATGGGAAGGTATTGGAGTGTCTCCTGAAGATGTTCAGCACTGACCCCTGACTACCTTTTAGTCAATAATGCACCAACAGACCTCCTCTAAGAACAAGTACCCACCAAGGGGGGAAGGATTGTCCTTCTTCATTCCACTTGGTATACTGGAAAATAATGAGATGGTAAGAAGGTGAAGGTTGTCTTCCTTTCCTGATAGGAGTTCTGTAAGGAGGTCTGGAAGTAAATACAGCAATGTAAGGGGCTCTATGCTCCATACTCCTGACCCCGGCACTCCATCATTGTGTTGGCTGCATAGTGTAATGATTGCCCATTGGCTGCCTGTGTAGTGTCATCATTGCCCTTTGTAGGCCATGTATGGTCAGGATGGTCCTTGTCTTGTCTATTTATTGTCAGTGCTGTTTGTTTAGAGGACCATATTACTAGAATTTATCTCCACAATGAGGAGAATGTTCCGGCCCCGGAAGTGGGGGAATGTTCTGCCCCTGAAGGGGTTCATCTGGGTTCCCACACTATATATGTGTGTATCATCATCTGCTGGAGATAAAAGATGTCTTAGTGACTATGGAGGAAGAGGACGGACATGACCGTGGAGGAAGAGGACGGACGTGACTATGGAGGAAGGGGACGGACGTGACTATGGAGGAAGGGGACAGACATGACTATGGAGGAAGAGGACGGACGTGACTATGGAAGAAGAGGACAGACATGATGGGGGGTTACTGGGTGTAAATAGGAAATAACAACTTATTACCTCCTCTGCTGCCACGTCCACAAATGTCTCCGATCTGCCTCCTCCCAACTCACCTCTCGGAATGTCCTGCCTGTACCTGACATCACTTCCTGTCTGAACCTGACATCACTTCCTGTCTGTATTCCATGGAGACTTCCTGTCTGGGGAGAAATGAGATTACCATCTTGTGGATTTCATAGGAACTGCAGCCCCAAGAAACATCCCTAATAACCATTCCTGCATTGTATCTACCTTACAGAGATACCAGGAAAGTTCAAAAAGAACTAAAAAAGTAAGAAACAATGAACCTAACTCTTATGCAACCAACTGTTTATATAATATATTTTACTACAGATAGAAAAGTCTTAAAGACACAGAACACAAGATAAAAACAAAATACATAATAAAACAGAAACCTTCAAAACAGATCTTTTTGGGTAAAATATGCAAAAATTCATCCTAAAGTATAAAAATAAATATCAATCCACTGATAATGAAGATGTTAGACATAAATGACAAGGATGTAATGGTCACAGAGGAATGGTGGTGGAGATCTCTCAAAGTAAGAACACTTCCTTGAATGGTTCTATAAATAAAGAATGAATCCTGGAGGGAATAAAGCTGTAAAGCAATAAATAATATATAAACTGGGCCATCCACTTCATCCATAAAGACATTGTGATTGAAGATCTTCTAGATCACATAGAAGGAGGACTCATCCATGATTTCATACATTTGTTTGGAAGGATAGAACAATCCTCAGAAGGGAACATGTAGGATGACAGGAAAGGCTCCTGACTGGTGAGATCCTCCAAACATAATGATGACATCCATGAACTGGAGCGAGCTCGTTGGGGTGATAAAGCCAATCTGGAAACACTGTGTAGACGTTCTCCAAGAACTCAGCACACTCCAGGTGTGGAGAAAGTCTCCAGGTGGGTTTAGCCTGTCATTTATCATAGATACAAACACACTGTAACCGGGATGGATCACTCTGCCATTTGCTCTCTTTTTTAGTCTGCTGGCATAGCTGTGTCCAAATTCAATAGATCTGTACCTATGATCCGCTGTGCTTTATTTCTCCTCCCGAGACCGACACTTCCCATCCCCCATCCTACAGCCATCATACTACACTGCAGTGTGGATGGGAAGAATACTCTCCATGGTGCAATGATAGAAACTGACCAGAATTCCTGGACACCAAAACACCAATCATATGAATGTGGAACTCTTTGTGCAATCCTCTTTGGTGCAATGTCTTTTTTTTTTTACACAAGTTTTCTTTTTTACACAAAATTGACACTTAAATGATATATTTCTCACACAAGCCATGGGTATATGTGGAATTACACCCCGAAATGCATTCCGCTACTTCTACCGAGTATGAGAATACCATGTGTGAGACTTTTTGGGAGCCTAGCCACATACAGGAGCCTGAAATCCAATGACCACTTTGAAAGCCTGAAGGTGTGTAGCTTCCTCATTTCACTACCTCACTACCTATCACAGTTTTGGAGGCCCTGAAATACCAGGATAGCACCCCCCCAAATCACAGGTCTGATATACAGATCTGACCCCATATCTGGCATGCTTGCTGGTGAGAAATTGTTTGAATGCAAGGTGGCCAGAAAAATTAATGAAGGACTCATCAAAGCAGATGTTTTGCTGAGGTGTATAGACATCTGCACATTTTTGGTTAAGGGGATTTACAAGGGGATGAATTTTGTGGAGCCAATCAAATTCAGAGTCACCCCGAGGATGACAGAGTGTATTGTCATTGAAATGCATAAATTGCACTATATACGAATATCTATGCCTGGCCATGGCAGCAGAGAACACGGCATGTGATGAATTGGATCTGTGGACCAATACAACTGCAAATCATTTTTTTTAGTAATGCCCATGTTGAGGGTTAGGCGCAGAAAATCCTTAAATTCAGAAACTGTAATGGGTTTCCATGTAACTGGTCTGGCAAGGTTTGAATTTGGGTTGGTGGCGATAAACTGTTGTGCATGTAAATTGCTTTGATACAGATCCTCCGTGAAAAACATCTCCAAAAAATCAAGGGGAGGAGTTAAATTTGCTGTTTCCACCTGAATTTCAGGTTGGGAAGTGAATGGGGGAAGTACGGGTGCTTCAGAACTTGTGGGCTGCCAATCGGGATTTGCAAGCACATCTGGAAGAATACTAGGGGCTCTATGGGTCTGTGTGTGATTTCTGGGTGGTTGCTGGACAATACTTGTGCTCACCACTGCACCAGCTTGTACTGCACTTATGGGACTCGCCTCATCACCAAGTCATACTGCAGTGCTGGTATGTGAAAGACCAGGATGTACTAGGCTGCTGGTGATCGCCAGTTCACCAAAAGGTAGCGTGGCACTAGTACTGGCACTCTGCTGCATATGAGAGTCATTAGGCAATTGTATCACCTCATCACCCTGGGAATGGGGTCGGGTACACCTGACCTTAGCAGGAACCTCTTCTCCATCGTCTGAGCGATCTGTCAGGGTACCACTGCTGTCTACAGGTTCATTTTCTGATTGTGTCATTGAGTCTTCCCCTTCGGTCTCACCTGACATGCTCAGAATCCTGTAGGCCTCTTCACTAGAGTACCTTTCGTTGGACATTTTGGCCACTAAATTTATAGGTACCTAGCGCGACTCACGGGAAAAAGAGCACCTGGCTGTCAGGGACTGCTTGAACTGCTACAAAAAAACTGGCTTGCAAGTACTAACAGAGATCAGGCCTGATTCTGCCAACACTGCGGTTTTGTGTGCAATGTATCCTGTGACAGTGACCTACTGACACTGCACTTGCTGGGGGAGAAGGGGGGTAAGCATAGGGGCTAAACGCAGGTGCTGGCAGGTGCCGGGACTGATCCCGCTAACACTGCATTTTTGGGGACACTATACTATTGATAATGCTGGTACAGTGCTGATCTGATCAAAGATATTGATCCGTTCAGACACTATACTAGCAATGGAGGTTTATTGTGTTTGAGCGTCTTCCTGGAAATCAAGGGGTTAAATGTGATGACTGGTGTCCTGACGGGAAATCTGACACCATCTGGGAGGGACGCTAACTGACACTAATGCTATCTGAAGTCGCCGGCGACACTAATACAGTAATCAGCAAAAAATCTGTACACTGTACTAATGACACTGGTGACAGGGCAGTGAAGGGGTTAACTGGGGACGATCAAGGGGTTAAATGTGTCCTAAATGTGGTTTTACTGTGTGTGTGTATTGCGTGGATCTGCTTTCTTCTCTCTCTGGGACAGAATGCGCTCAGAGAGAGAAGATGTCATCATTTCCTGTATCTATGTAATGGAAACACAGGTACAGGAAGATCTCTGATAGAGCAGGGATCGATCATCAGATCCGAACATCACTGGCCTGAACACGATGATTGATCGGTCAGGAACTGAATCACAGCAATGGCATGTTGGTGCATGCACACACGCCCCCGACCCGTGGTCACCACAGGAGCATGAACCACATATATACACGATTTTGCACAGGGACTCCGCCCTGTAGCAGTATTTCTATTGTAGGGCGGACTTAAAGCTGTTAAGGAAAGCTTGGCGCTGTATTTTTATTGATTAACATTTTTGCACATTTATATGAGTGTGTTTAGGTGTGGCCAGCATTGTTTTAGTTGAATTCACTGTTAAGTTGGTTTATTGATTATTGATCACCTTTTTTAGCTGCTTGTGGGAATACTTTGTATTATTTGTGCTCCTCTTCACTAGTGTACCTTTCCAGTTCCTGTGTTTATAAATATGGACACAGGATGATCTCTGATTCGGTACAGGTGATCAGCAGGTCCAGGTGATCAGCAGGTACAGGCCAGAAATCATTGGCCTGGACCTGATAATCGGCTTGTGTTGTACCAAGTGACAGCACAGTCAGGATAGTGGGCTCGTGCATACATGTACTGCATATGCCCTGGCAAAGCGGGACTGCCCTGCCTCAGTATAAGTGTGGTGGTCGGTCCTGAACTGGGTAAAGTCAGATTGTTTGCCGATGATCTTTTACTTACTTTGGTCCAACCCAACACCTCCCTGCCAGTCCTATTCTCTGTACTCCATACATTTCCCTTTCCTCTGTAAAACAGAATGATAGTTTCCTTGGCCCACCTCCTACCTGGATTATTTGGGCATTCATCTCCCTCGCTCGTACAACACACTCCATGAGGCCAACTACATCCCCACTTTCAGATACTTGAGAGTCCTACTTCTGTCCTGGACTCATCTTCACCTCTCCTGGATAGGGAGGATCAGTGATGGAAAATTGGCAATTTTACCAAAACTCCTTTACTTGCTCTGTACTCTTCCCCATCCCCACCCCCACCGATCCCCATCTCCTCCGATACTCTGAAATCTTTTTTAAAATCAGGTCTTGTGATTCAACTAAGCAGACAAAGGGCCACGAATCCCAAGACATGCTATGTATATACATAAGGAACAAGGAGGTTTGGGTGTTCCAAATTTTACTAAATATTTCTTGGTGCCCAGATTACCCCACTAACCTCCATTTACACTCAAACATGCCCCATATGGGCTGACTTAGAAGCATTGCTCTGTTCTCAAACTTCTCACCATTCACTCCCATGGAGTCCTCCTAAATCCAGACCTACGTCTATCAGCCTCTTGATGGGTCACACACTCTGCACCAGGAACTCTGATAAATATTCCAGCAATTTCATATCACCTCACTTGCCTCTCTGTCCTTTTTTGGGCGATCCTAAAACGGTTACAAACATTACTAACCTTCCACCTTCCCAGGAATCCTTGGTACATCTAATGGCATTTGAACCCCCCAGACCTCACAAGTTCCTAATTTAAAATTGGCTATAAATGTTCTACTAGCAGCAAAACAAAGACTTGGAAACAAGAGCTTGGCCCCTCGTGGAAGTCCATCTTAGCAAAGATGTCATCTAAGAAAGATGTCTAATAATAAATTCTTAGAAACCTGGGCCCCGTGTATACATTACACTCACCCCCCCATGTCCCCTGACACCTACACACTGCTATAGGCATTGAGGCCCCAGGTTTCTGGTAAGGGGGTCCCCGATGTCCTCCATCTGCTCTTCATCTTACCATCTTGTTCTATTTCCTTCCCTCTTCCTTTTCTCTCGGCCCCCTGACCTGGGAGGCCTTGGTTACTGGGTATCTTGCCTATCCTCTGTGCAGGACCCGACTCTCACACCCAGTCCAAGAGTGTCTCCCAAATTATGGCTAACTCAAGATTTCCCCTCCCCCTCATTTTATTCTCTTCTCCTTCCCTAATTATCCTCTTGTTGTCATTCTTACAATGTGTATGGTTACTGTAAACCCGATCTTGTAACACGCCGCGCTCATTGATCTTTATATCCATCACTTGTATTCTCTTGTATGATTTACGGATGCACGCTGGAATTGTTTTCATGGGTTGGTTACTTCTGAACATTTGTACGAGTTGCACAATTTATCCTACAAAACATTAATCATAAAAACTTACTGCAAGTGAAAGTTAGTTGGACAAATGTGAGGAGCATTTCCCCCGCCGAGATACATTCTGCCCATCATTTATTTTACACAATGATTTCCTATGATGGTCAGCTCCATCTAGTGGCCTCAATGCAGTATTTTCCTGAAATCCCTCTGTGATATGGGGGTTTGTTAGCTCCTGTGGTAGATGTTTGTGAGTCCACGTCAGTCAAGACTTGCGGTTTATCGGCACGGCAGCCCACTTTTATTAAGAAGGAAAATGAAAGTCTTTACACCATAAGGTTTCCCACGCAGGGGATTGTCCAGCTTTGTCAATACATCAGATCACTGAAAATGCTAGCTCACCTGGCTACACTTCCGCAGCACCACTGATCTTTACACTGGTCCCCCAGACTAGGACTTCTTCAGGATTACTCAGCCTTGGTTACAGCCCCTCACTACACAGGTCCACTCCTGGCCTCTACATAAGGTTCCCCATCCCCCCTCAAGCTTGAACACTCCTCCATTGACTTCTGGACTCCCTCCACCCCCATGGACTCCCTCCAGACCCCTGGACTCACAAGCCACTTCAGGTCCCCCAGACTCTTGGAGCTGTCCTGACTTTCCCAGTCCTTGGGCAAGGAATCCCACCTCACAAGGGATGCAGTCTCCAGCAGGAACCCCCAGCTCTCCTGACAGGGTCCTGTCTCCAAATGGCAGAAGACCAGGCCTATAATGATCCTGCCCACCTATGTACTCACACAGGCTGCAGGCATCTAGCAAAGCCTGGACATGGGACTGAAGGTCTTGTCCCCACCAAGAATCTCTGGAACCTTCAAGCTCCAGGTCCTGACCCGGAACTACCAAATCCATTGACAACCTAGAACACAGTTTTCTCTGCTCACAAAATACATGTTGGAGCTTCTCAAACAGCAGCCAGGAGGACCCTGCGTCATTGTCACAGTGGCAGGACCTCACACTTCCACACCTCCATCAGACCTCCAAGTGTTTGTGAGAGCTTACGCAAGAACATTGACTCCATTTTTATTCTTCTCCTGCCATCAATGGCCGACCCGATCCCACACTTCATCCATGTCTTTGGGGGCCTCTGATCTCCTTATGAACTGTTTCATCCATGATGAAGATCAGCCATGGAGTATATCTGAGGTGTATATCAGGGTGTGCTTCTTCCCCACGTGAGAGCTGGGATGTCCAGCAACATTCATCTAGAAGACATTTCCCGCACTCAAGGCACTAATACACCTCCAAGGTTGTATGGGACCCCTGATGTACGGGAAGACAGGACTTCAGTGAGGAAAAATTCCCTCACTCAGGGCAGGAAAGTGTCTTATTCCTTGTGTGAGATCTCTGATGTCTGGAAAGACATGACTTGTCTGAAAAACATTTCCCACACTCAGGACAGGAATACGGCTTCTCTCCCGTGTGAGATCTCAGATGTGTGGAAAGATGGGACTTATCTGAAAAACATTTCCCGCACTCAGGACAGGAATACGGCTTTTCTCCTGTGTGAGATCTCCGATGTGTGTAAAGAGTGGACTTATCTGAAAAACATTTCCCGCACTCAGGACAGGAAAACGGCTTCTCCCCTGTGTGAGATCTCTGATGTCTGTGAAGGATAGACTTTTCTGAAAAACATTTCCCGCACTCAGGACAGGAAAACGGCTTCTCCCCTGTGTGAGATCTCCGATGACTGGAAAGATGGTATTTCTCTGAAAAACATTTCCCGCACTCAGCACAGGAATATGGCTTCTCCCCTGTGTGAGATCTCTGATGTCTGTGCAGTCTGGACTTCTCTGAAAAACATTTCCCGCACACAGCACAGGAATATGGCTTCTCCCCCGTATGAGATCTCTGATGTTTCTGCAGACTGAACGTCTGTGAAAAAAATTTCCCACACTCAGGACAAAAATATGGCTTCTCCCCTGTGTGAGATCTTTGATGTCGGACAAGTTTTGATTTTTCTACAAAACATTTCCCGCACTCAGTACAAGAATACGGCTTCTCCCCCGTGTGAAATCTTTCATGCACATTAAGTTTGGATTTATAAAGGAAACTCTTCCCGCACTCAGTACAGGAGAAGCTCTTCCCTGTTGGAAGGCCGGCCCGGTCCCGCACAGTCTGAGGTTCCTCAGGATACGAGGAATCCGATGGTCCATCTACACTGGGTGGTGCCGGATGGACATTGGAGGGAGCCGGGTTTTCTCCTGGACTATACTGTGTGATGTCCTCATCTTCTACTTTCCAGTCTGGAGACAAAGTGAGACAATCCTCGGAGGTTTTCCTCATCTCCCGGCCATGGACTAAAATACAAAGACAAAGAGGATTACTAGACAGGAGCTGATTGGTTCCCCCAAACCAAGACTCCACCCACATCAGGTAGCTTGGTCTCTGGGGAGCTTACAATTCCACCCTCAAGGGAACTAGGAAATGGCTCCTCTGATCTCCTACCAGGTCATTTCTTTATTCATGGACCTTAGTCAGAGAGTGAGGAAACAACCAGAACTGTCTTTTATAGGAGGGACAGTGATGAGGGGATTATAGGACGAGGGTCCCCACCCCCTCTATCACTCATCGCCATCTTCCCAACACAAGAAGTACTGCACTTCCTTATTTAGTCCATGATTTAGTCATGAAGAACAGCGGGGCTGAGCCCCACCAGAGGTCAGAGAGTGAGGATGGGGGGAGAACAACCAAGATGAAGACTGGACTGATCCTGAAGACCACCATCATTGGGGTATTGACTCCTCCCTCATTATCACTTTCTGTTTAAGGGTCCAAAGTTGGAGGATGTTATCACATTATTATCACCATGTAAAATGGTGCAGGGGTCAGGAGTATGTAAAGTAGGTAGTGGCGGGGTGGTGGGGTACGTGGTATACTTGGACAGAGGGGTGGCGGGGTACGTGGTATACTTGGACAGAGGGGTGGCGGTGGATGTGGTATACATGGACAGAGGGGTGGCGGTGGACGTGGTATACATGGACAGAGGGGTGGCGGTGGACGTGGTATACATGGACAGAGGGGTGGCGGTGGACGCGGTATACATGGACAGAGGGGTGGCGGTGGACGCGGTATACATGGACAGAGGGGTGGCGGTGGACGCGGTATACATGGACAGAGGGGTGGCGGTGGACGCGGTATACTTGGACAGAGGGGTGGCGGTGGACGCGGTATACTTGGACAGAGGGGTGGCGGTGGACGCGGTATACTTGGACAGAGGGGTAGAGGTGGACATGGTATACTTGGACAGAGGGGTGGCGGTGGACGCGGTATACTTGGACAGAGGGGTGGCGGTGGACGCGGTATACTTGGACAGAGGGGTGGCGGTGGACGCGGTATACTTGGACAGAGGGGTGGCGGTGGACGCGGTATACTTGGACAGAGGGGTGGCGGTGGACGCGGTATACTTGGACAGAGGGGTGGCGGTGGACGCGGTATACTTGGACAGAGGGGTGGCGGTGGACGCGGTATACTTGGACAGAGGGGTGGCGGTGGACGCGGTATACTTGGACAGAGGGGTGGCGGTGGACGCGGTATACTTGGACAGAGGGGTGGCGGTGGACGCGGTATACTTGGACAGAGGGGTGGCGGTGGACGCGGTATACTTGGACAGAGGGGTAGAGGTGGACGTGGTATACTTGGACAGAGGGGTGGCGGTGGACGTGGTATACTTGGACAGAGGGGTAGAGGTGGACGTGGTATACTTGGACAGAGGGGTAGAGGTGGACGTGGTATACTTGGACAGAGGGGTAGAGGTGGACGTGGTATACTTGGACAGAGGGGGGGGGGCGGTGGACGTGGTATACTTGGACAGAGGGGGGGGGGCGGTGGACGTGGTATACTTGGACAGAGGGGTGGCGGTGGACATGGGATACTTGGACAGAGGAGTGGCGGTGGACGTGGTATACTTGGACAGAGGGGTGGCGGTGGACGCGGTATACTTGGACAGAGGGGTGGCGGTGCACGTGGTATACTTGGACAGAGGGGTGGCGGTGGACGTGGTATACTTGGACAGAGGGGTGGCGGTGGACGTGGTATACTTGGACAGAGGGGTGGCGGTGGACGTGGTATACTTGGACAGAGGGGTGGCGGTGGACGTGGTATACTTGGACACAGTTCCCCACACACGGCTAATGTGTAAGGTAAAGTCATACTCTGAATGGTCTGGGGGTGTCAGTGGTGTACCCCAGGGTTCAGTGTTATTAGTGGGGTACCCCAAGGCTCAGTGTTATTAGTGGGGTACCCCAAGGCTCAGTGTTATTAGTGGGGTACCCCAAGGCTCAGTGTTATTAGTGGGGTACCCCAAGGTTCCGTGTTATTAGTGGGGTACCCCAGGGCTCAGTGTTATTAGTGGGGTACCCAAAGGTTCAGTGTTATTAGTGGGGTACCCCAGGGTTCAGTGTTATTAGTGGGGTACCCCAGGGCTCAGTGTTATTAGTGGGGTACCCAAAGGTTCAGTGTTATTAGTGGGGTACCCCAAGGCTCAGTGTTATTAGTGGGGTACCCCAAGGTTCCGTGTTATTAGTGGGGTACCCCAAGGTTCAGTGTTATTAGTGGGGTACCCCAGGGTTCAGTGTTATTAGTGGGGTACCCCAAGGCTCAGTGTTATTAGTGGGGTACCCCAAGATTCAGTGTTATTAGTGGGGTACCCCAGGGATCAGTGTTATTAGTGGGGTACCCCAAGGTTCAGTGTTATTAGTGGGGAACCCCAAGGTTCAGTGTTATTAGTGGGGTACCCCAGGGTTTAGTATTAGTGGGGTACCCCAAGGTTCAGTGTTACTAGTTGGGGACCCCAAGGTTCAGTGTTATTAGTGGGGTACCCCAAGGTTCAGTGTTATTAGTGGGGTACCCCAGGGTTCAGTGTTATTAGTGGGGTACCCCAAGGTTCAGTGTTATTAGTGGGGAACCCCAAGGTTCAGTGTTATTAGTGGGGTACCCCAAGGTTCAGTGTTATTAGTGGGGTACCCCAGGGTTTAGTATTAGTGGGGTACCCCAAGGTTCAGTGTTACTAGTTGGGGACCCCAAGGTTCAGTGTTATTAGTGGGGTACCCCAAGGTTCAGTGTTATTAGTGGGGAACCCCAAGGTTCAGTGTTATTAGTGGGGTACCCCAGGGTTTAGTATTAGTGGGGTACCCCAAGGTTCAGTGTTACTAGTTGGGGACCCCAAGGTTCAGTGTTATTAGTGGGGTACCCCAAGGTTCAGTGTTATTAGTGGGGTACCCCAGGGTTCAGTGTTATTAGTGGGGTACCCCAAGGTTCAGTGTTATTAGTGGGGTACCCCATTGTTCAGTGTTGGGACCCTTACTTATTAATATATATATAAACAATATGGGGTGTGAGATTATAAATCCCATTCCAGTCTTTGCAGATGACACCAAGCTGTGCCGGGGAATAACGTCCTTACAGGATGTCTCCAACTTACAAGCCGACCTCAATGCTCTGTGTGATTGGGGGACTATGGGGCCAATGAGGGCTAATGGTGATAAATGTAAGGTTCTGCACTTGGGGGGGCTAAGAATATGCATCATACATACTAGGGGGGTACAACTGGGGGGGTCAATGGTGGAGACAGATATGGAGAAGTCAATGGTGGAGAAGGATCTGTGGGGCTCAATGGTGGAGAAGGATCTGGGGGGGTCAGTGGTGGATAAGAATATGGGGGGCAATTGTGGAGAAGGATCTGGGGGGGGTCAGTGGTGAAGGATCTGGGGGGGATCAATGGTGGAGAAGGATCTGGGGGTTCTAGTAGATCACAAGCTTAAAAATGGCATGGAAAGCAAAACTGCGGGTTCTAAAGTGAGAAAAATCCTCTCTTGTATTAGGAGAGGTATAGACTCCAGAAAGAGAGATATCCCCCCCCTCCCCTCCCCCCCCCGGGTACAAATCATTAGTAAGACCTCATCTGGAATATGCAGTTCAGTTTTGGGCTCCAATTCACAAAAAGAACATTGGGGAACTGGAGGAAGTACAGAGAAGGGCAACCAAACTGATACGAGGCATGGAGGAGATCAGCTATGAGGAAAGATTAGAGGAACTGAATGTATTCTCTACTGAGAAGAGGAGATTAAGGGGGGATATGATCTCCATGTATAATACATAAGGGGGGATATGATCTCCATGTATAATACATAAGGGGGGGATATGATCTCCATGTATAATACATAAGGGGGGGATATGATCTCCATGTATAATACATAAGGGGGGGGTATGATCTCCATGTATAATACATAAGGGGGATATGATCTCCATGTATAATACATAAGGGGGATATGATCTCCATGTATAATACATAAGGGGGGGATATGATCTCCATGTATAATACATAAGGGGGATATGATCTCCATGTATAATACATAAGGGGGGATATGATCTCCATGTATAATACATAAGGGGGATATGATCTCCATGTATAATACATAAGGGGGATATGATCTCCATGTATAATACATAAGGGGGATATGATCTCCATGTATAATACATAAGGGGGATATGATCTCCATGTATAATACATAAGGGGGGATATGATCTCCATGTATAATACATAAGGGGGGGATATGATCTCCATGTATAATACATAAGGGGGATATGATCTCCATGTATAATACATAAGGGGGGATATGATCTCCATGTATAATACATAAGGGGGGGATAGGATCTCCATGTATAATACATAAGGGGGGGATATGATCTCCATGTATAATACATAAGGGGGGGATATGATCTCCATGTATAATACATAAGGGGGGATATGATCTCCATGTATAATACATAAGGGGGATATGATCTCCATGTATAATACATAAGGGGGGATATGATCTCCATGTGTAATACATAAGGGGGTATGATCTCCATGTATAATACATAAGGGGGATATGATCTCCATGTATAATACATAAGGGGGGGATATGATCTCCATGTATAATACATAAGGGGGGGATATGATCTCCATGTATAATACATAAGGGGGGATATGATCTCCATGTATAATACATAAGGGGGGGATATGATCTCCATGTATAATACATAAGGGGGGATATGATCTCCATGTATAATACATAAGGGGGGATATGATCTCCATGTATAATACATAAGGGGGGGATATGATCTCCATGTATAATACATAAGGGGGGATATGATCTCCATGTATAATACATAAGGGGGGGATATGATCTCCATGTATAATACATAAGGGGGATATGATCTCCATGTATAATACATAAGGGGGGATAGGATCTCCATGTATAATACATAAGGGGGGATATGATCTCCATGTATAATACATAAGGGGGATATGATCTCCATGTATAATACATAAGGGGGGGATATGATCTCCATGTATAATACATAAGGGGGGATATGATCTCCATGTATAATACATAAGGGGGGGATATGATCTCCATGTATAATACATAAGGGGGATATGATCTCCATGTATAATACATAAGGGGGGGTATGATCTCCATGTATAATACATAAGGGGGATATGATCTCCATGTATAATACATAAGGGGGGACATGATCTCCATGTATAATACATAAGGGGGGATATGATATCCATGTATAATACATAAGGGGGATATGATCTCCATGTATAATACATAAGGAGGGATATGATCTCCATGTATAATACATAAGGGGGGATATGATCACCATGTATAATACATAAGGGGGATATGATCTCCATGTATAATACATAAGGGGGATATGATCTCCATGTATAATACATAAGGGGGGATATGATCTCCATGTATAATACATAAGGGGGGATATGATCTCCATGTATAATACATAAGGGGGGATATGATCTCCATGTATAATACATAAGGGGGGATATGATCTCCATGTATAATACATAAGGGGGGGATATGATCTCCATGTATAATACATAAGGGGGGGATATGATCTCCATGTATAATACATAAGGGGGGGATATGATCTCCATGTATAATACATAAGGGGGGGGGTATGATCTCCATGTATAATACATAAGGGGGGATATGATCTCCATGTATAATATATAAGGGGGGATATGATCACCATGTATAATACATAAGGGGGGATATGATCTCCATGTATAATACATAAGGGGGGATTGCTGTAGGAAAGTCCTGGATCCTTTCTTGGATACACAGAATATAACTGGATATAACATTTATAGGGAAAGTTGATCCAGGGAATATCCGATTGCCTCTCCGGGGGTCAGGAAGGGATTGTTTCCCCTGCAGGAGCAGATCGGATCGGGCTTTGCTGGGATTTTGCCTTCTGGTGGATCAGCTGTGGATGTCGGATTATAACTTTTATTTTTAATGGTACAACTAGATGGATGTCTTTTTTCAGCCAGACTAACTATGTAACTATGTAGGTCCCACACCGCTGCCTCCCATCTCCTGAGACTGCACTCAGTGACTTGGGGCTGAGACACTACAGACATATCCCTCCACCCGGCACAGCCAGCAGACAACAGAGCAAGGAACCCTGGAAGAGTCAGGCACAAGGCAGGAGACCCCAGTCACATGTCCTGGGTGCCTACATTATGCAATGCTTATAGTAACAATCAACATTTTGCTGCCAGCTGAACCCCAGAACCTCCATAAATCCAGTCTAGATACATAAATTGTGTCTGCAGCACAGAGAAGGAAGATTATCCGAGAGAAATCCAGGAATACAGGACGGGGAACACAGCTCAGGAAAGTGACCAGGGGATTACAGGCTGATATCACCCAGTCCCCGCCCTACTCTGGACCAATCAGTGAGCAGTATGGGTGGAGGAATGGATTTAGTGTTCATGACCCACCTGTGCTGATCTCTGTAGGAGTGTCCTCCTCTATAAATGTCCCCGTTATTCCATCCTCCTCCATAGACTGCTGATCATCCCTCACATACGCCTCTTCTTCTTCTGCTTTCACCTCAAATTCTATATCGATTGGATCTCCACTCTAAATCAAGGAAATGAGAGAAAATATCATCTGTAAAATGTAAGGTCACATAAAAAACTCCACACATTGTCTCCATAAATCCATGTTCTAGATACTCCATCCCACCAACCTTGTAATAGTGAGGGATGGTGTGACCTTCCTGTGTGGAATCCCGGGAATACAGAGGACGGGGACATCTCTCTGGTGGGTTCCTGGTATTAGGTGGCTCCATCATATCCTTGTGTCCTTCTGAAAACTCCTCCATCACTCCATACTCCTCATCCTCCTCTTTATACTCTTCTTTAACATCAATATTATCATCCCCGAGGATTCCACTCTGAAAGATATAATAAAACATTCATTGTAACAAACATGCTGTGTATAAATCACAACTACCAATAATTGTCATCATCTACCTGATGATGGTGAGGGATGGTGTGACCTTCCTGTGTGGAATCCCGGGAATACAGAGGACGGGGACATCTCTCTGGTGGGTTCCCATGACTGGATCCATCTGTAGGAAACACACACACTGACTGAATCCATTGTTTCTATGTGTTTATCAGATGATGGGGGATCTAGGTGGATCCTCCGTACTGCTCTCTCCTTTACAATAAAGTCTCCTCTTACCCGGTGATGTGAGGGGCGGCTGATTGTCCATCATGACGTCCTTGTAGAGGTCCTTGTGTCCTTCTAAATATTGATGTGTATCATCATCTGCTGGAGATAAAAGACGTCACAGTGACTATGGAGGAAGAGGACGGACATGACTATGGAGGAAGAGGACGGACATGACTATGGAGGAAGAGGACCGACATGACTATGGAGGAAGAGGACCGACATGACTATGGAGGAAGAGGACCGACATGACAAGGGGTTACTGGGTGTAAATAGAACATAACATCTTTACCATTTTATGACTAGTCTGTGTCTGGTCTGTGCTTGAGAAACATCCCCCCGTATTCATGTGATCCTTATCAGTTCCTAATTGGGGTGGAGCTTATGGGGGAGATCACTGATGGGGGGGCACAGTCACAGATGGGGTGCTGCTTTTGAGTGAGTGCTGCGTTGATGGAGTGCAAGGAAGCAGTTTAACACAACAGTTGAACTAAAGCAGCAGGAAGATATAAAAAACTACTGCATGCTGGACAGACTGCAAGCAAACACCTCGGGAAACATCTTTTACAAATCTGAGTCCCACTCCGTGTACCTTTCATATGTCCCCTCTACTCCTCCTTTTCATATTACTTTCCTTTGTTCCCAAAATCTCACTTCTTTACCCCTCTGCTCCACCCCAAAACTTGTACATCTCCCCCTCACTGCTACCATCTCCCTACTACTGCTCTCATCACCTCCTGCTGATACTTCACTCTCCTGCTGACCCAAACACCAGGACTGGAAGGCATGTGAACTTGTGTTCCCATCTTACTTTCCTCACCCTCCTTCTTCTCCTAACCTCTGGGGATATCTCCCCAAACCCTGGTCCTCCACTATCTCACCCCCACACCAGGCATCCTCCTTCTCCTAACCTCTGGGGATATCTTCCCAAACCCTGGTCCTCCACTATCTCACCCCCACACCAGGCACCCTCCTTCTCCTAACCTCTGGGGATATCTCCCCAAACCCTGGTCCTCCACTATCTCACCCCTGCACCAGGTACCCTCCTTCTCCTAACCTCTAGGGATATCTCCCCAAACCCTGGTCCTCCACTATCTCACCCCCACACCAGTTATCCTCCTTCTTCTCCTAACCTCTGGGGAAGTCTCTCCAAACCCTGGTCCTCCACTATCTCACCCCCACACCAGGCACCCTCCTTCTTCTCCTAACCTCTGGGGATATCTCCCCAAACCCTGGTCCTCCACTATCTCACCCCCACACCAGGCATCCTCCTTCTTCTCCTAACCTCTGGGGAAATCTCCCCAAACCCTGGTCCTCCACTATCTCACCCCCACACCAGTCATCCTCCTTCTTCTCCTAACCTCTGGGGATATCTCCCCAAACTCTGGTCCTCCACTATCTCACCCCCACACCAGGCATCCTCTTTCTTCCGGGAATAGTTGCAATCCCCTCAATTTAATATCAGTCCCCGTGCTCCCATAAACCAGTGTCCCTTTTTCATGTGCGAAATGCCCGCTCTGCCTGTAATAAGCTCACCTCTGTCCATGCTCTTTTTGACTCTCACTTCCTTAATCTAATTACAGAAACCTGGCTCCAAGCAGCAGATTCTGCTTCCCCCGCAGCACTTCCCTATGGAGGCCTCCTCTGGACCCACTCACCCAGACCCAGTGGTCAGAAAGGTGGTGGGGTTGATTTGCTTCTGTCCCCACTGAGCACCTTTCAAGTCCCCCCTAACCCTCCCTCTCTATCCTTCTCTTCTTCCCAGACTCACTGCATCCGGCTGTTTTCTCCCATTTCTCTGAAGATTTCAGTGATCTATCGGCCTCCTGGACCCGTGTCCCGCTTTCTTGATGATTTCTCCGCCTGGCTACCCTACTTTCTCTCCTCTGAACTACCCGCTATCATTCTTGGAGATTTTAACATCCCTATTGACCTCCTGGGCGGTATGATTCTTTCCGATTTTTTGTGCTGAAAGCGGTACCATTTTTTTGCATGGAAATATGTAGTTTTTTATTGTAGGCTGTAATTTTTAGGAATAACTCACTGAAATCTGTCCGAACAAGAGTCTATTAAACATCCCGGATATGATAAAATTTGAAACACGAAATTATAAATTATAATTTAATAAATAATCATAAAAATAATAATATAATAATAATAAATTTAATTCAATAAATATAATCAAACCAAAAACACTGAAATTTGAAATACAGAGGCAAATTCGCACATCGCTGAGCAAAGTCGCAAAATTGTCTGATGACGAATTTCCCCACGAAACATCACTCAATTCTGCAAGTGTGTCAGGGATACGGGTGTGACCAGAAGTGTGTGGACTGACACAGGGAAACGCAGGCTTCAAGATATGGTATAAATAAGACAATTTATTAAGACTAACAATACAAATATAAATGCAGTGCACCAAACCCCAAGCTAACACAAATACATACAAGGTGAAACAAACCCAAACCTTAACTGATACAGATACACAGGTACATACACATATAGAGCACAACGTAGTCAGGCAGGCCGGGTCGATAACTATTGGGCAGGTAGGTACAGGAGGAGCAGGCGGAGAGAATGGTCAGGGTCACAAGCCAGGGATCAAAACAGGAGAAGTCAGCAGAGATCAGGATCAGGCAGGGTTGGCAACAAGTCAGGCAGATGCAGAAACAGGAACGCAGGTTACAAGATACAGGGGCCCATGGAAAAACACACACCAAGGCACAGACTGCAGGTCTGGCCATCCCTTAAATACATCACCTGCAATCAGCCCCAGGTGATGGCTAATTGCCGAAGTGAACCTCTGGTTGTTGAGAGCACCCGCTGGCCAGCCCTGGTACTGCAGCCCACAAGGCAGGTGAGTCCCACCACCATTGGCAAGTCCATTCCTGACAAAGTGGTTCTGATTTACTATCGCTGTTCTAAAACCGCTTTTGACGTAAAGGGACGCTTTTTGGACGCCATGGACTTTTCTAAGTTTCCAGGCAGAAAGAACAGTCAAAATGCAGGCAGGGCGCCGGACAAAATGTATGTGAAATGCATTGAAATAGCAATGACAGCAAAAATGACATTTTTTAAAAAATTCAAATTTCCCACGTCCCGACGTCACAGGGACCAGAACACAGAAGCCGGATGCCGGCATCGGCCGGAGGAGATGGCCGGGGACGCTGGAGGGGACAGATGGCGGGAGCGAAGGACAAGGTAAGTGCTGCAGGGACCCCCAGAGAACGCCGCATGGTAAGCCTGAGTGTAGCTCGGGGTTACCACTCTTGGTATAGAAATTTTACCCCGAGCTACACTCGGGAACACCGCTAAGGAGGTTAATGTCAACAACCCGGCTACATCCCAACTCTTAAAAATAACCTCATCTTTTGCATTAGCACAATGTATACCGTCCTCCACTCACTCTGATGGGAATACATTAGACCTTGTTTTCTCCCATCTTTGCACTCCCTACAACCTCACAAACACCCCCTTTCCTCTCTCTGATCACAATCTCATCACCTTCACAGTCTCCTCGTCTTCAAACACCTATCCCTCCAAGCAGCCAACAATTACCCGCAGAAACCTTCACAACTTGAACCCGGCTCCTTTCCACTCTGCAACTGACCAACTCTATGACAGAATCTCTCCCCTGCCCTGCCCTGGCCACTGCTGTCTACAACAGTTCACTGTCATCCACACTGGACTCACTTGCTCCTCTAACAACCCAAAGTATCAGGCCCCGACCATTACATCCGTGGCAGACTGACCACACCAGACATCTTAAGTGACATAGTCGTGCGCTGGAGCGATTGTGGCGTAAAACCAAATCCCAGCAAGCATTCACCCGATATAAATCTGCTTTCTTCACATACAATTCCTCCCTCCATGCTGCCAAACAAGACGACTGTCACTCTCATCAATACCTTGTCATCCAGTCCTCGTCATCTCTTCTCTACTTTTAACTCTCTACTTTCTCCACCTCCACCCAGCACCTCACTCACTGCTCATGAGATTGCAAATCATTTCAAACATAAGAATGACGCAATTCATAGAGGCATCACCACTGCACAGACATCCATCCCACTTAGCATACCTTATACTAAACCTCCCTCAATGCTTTCCTCTTCTGACCTCGCTACTACCAAAGAGGTCACTAAGGTTTTCTCAGAAGCCCGTCTCACCACCTGCCCCCTGGATCCTGTCCCCTCACAACTAGGTTAGTCTACAATCGCCTGAGCTCCCACCATACTGACAACAACCTTCTTCACCCTTTACAGTCTGGCTTTCGCTCACTATACTCCACTGAAATTGCCCTACTAAACCTCACTAATGATCTACTAACTGCTAAAACCAATGGCCACTACTCCGTACTCATCCCAACCAATGGCCACTACTCCGTACTCATCCCAACCAATGGCCACTACTCCGTACTCATCCCAACCAATGGCCACTACTCCGTACTCATCCCAACCAATGGCCACTACTCCATACTCACTCCAACCAATGGCCATTACTCCATACTCATCCCATCCAATGGCCACTACTCCATACTCATCCCATCCAATGGCCACTACTCCATACTCATCCCATCCAATGGCCACTACTCCATACTCTTACTACTTGACCTCTCTGCAGCTTTTGATATGGTTGACCATCCCCTCCTTCTCAAAAAACTCCACTCTCTTGGCCTCAGAGACTCTGCTCTCTCCTGGTTCTCCTCCTACCTATCGCAATGCTCCTTCAGCATTACCTATAATGCTGCTTCCTCCTCTTCACACCCTCTTTCTATAGGGGTGCCTCAAGGATCTGTCCTTGGACCCCTTCTCTTCTCCATCTACACCTCCTCCCTTTTGTTCACTTGACAAACTCCTATGGCTTTAAGTAGAATCTCTATGCTGATGACACACAAATCTATCTTTCTACCCCTCACCTCACCCCTTCAGTCTCCTCCTCACCTCACCCCTTCAGTCTCCTCCTCACCTCACCCCTTCAGTCTCCTCCTCACCTCACCCCTTCAGTCTCCTCCTCACCTCACCCCTTCAGTCTCCTCTCGCTTTACTAACCTACTAAGTGACATATCGGCATGGATGTCACTCCACTTCCTCAAACTCAATCTTTCCAAAACTGAGCTTTTAGTATTCCCTCCAGCCCGTGCCCCCTCCCCTGACTTCTCCATCAAGATCAATACACAATCATCAGTCCCTCCCCTCATGCCAGGGTACTAGGTGTAATCCTAGACTCCCATCTGTCCTTTCACCGCCAAATCCATTCACTGTCCAAATCTTGTAGAGTTCACCTCAGCAACATCTCTAAGATACGCCCGATCCTAACCTCGGAAACCACTAAGCAACTTATTCACGCCCTTGTTATATCTCACCTTGACTATTGTAACTCCCTCCTCATTGGCCGACCTCATCGCAGGCTATCCCCTCTTCAGTCTATCATGAATGCTGCTGCCAGACTCATCCACCTTACTAACCGTTCTGTATCTGCCAATCCCTCCACTGGCCTCCATTCAGTGTCCTACACCCCTCTCTGCCAATCCCTCCACTGGCCTCCACTCAGTGTCCTCCACCCCTCTCTGCCAATCCCTCCACTGGCCTCCACTCAGTGTCCTCCACCCCTCTCTGCCAATCCCTCCACTGGCCTCCATTCAGTGTCCTCCACCCCTCTCTGCCAATCCCTCCACTGGCCTCCATTCAGTGTCCTCCACCCCTCTCTGCTAATCCCTCCACTGGCTTCCCATTGTCCAACGGATAAAATTCAAAACACTAACATATAAAGCCATTTATAACTCTGCCCCAAATTACATCACCAATATTGTCTCTACATATCACCAAAACCATCCTCTCCGCTCCTCAAAAGACCTCCTGCTTTCTAGCTCCCTTGTCTCCTCCTCCCATGCTCATCTCCAGGACTTCAACAGAGCTTCCCCATCCTCTGGAACTCTCTACCCCAATTTATCAGACTATCACCTACTCTGCTCACTTTTAGGTGAGCTCTGAAATCCTCTCTCTTCAGGGAAGCCTATCCTGCCTTAGCTAATACTGGAATCTTTACTCTTCCAACCAGTCCATCCCCCACAGTTACTACCTTTTGTACTACCAGCCCCTCCTTCCTAGATTGTAAGCTTCCAGGATCAGGCCCTCAAATCCCTCATGTATTGAATTGTATTGTTGCTGTATTGTCTCCCATTATAATGTAAAGCGCTGAGCAAACTGTTGGCGCTATATAAATCCTGTACAGTATTAATAATTACCTCTACTGCCACGTCCACCAAAGTCTCTGATCTCCTTCAGACAGCATGGAACTTTGTGTCTTTATTCCAAATGACTTCCTGTCTGTGCCTGACATCACTTCCTGTCTGTGCCTGACAGCACTTCCTGTCTGTGCCTGACATCACTTCCTGACTGTATTCCATAGAGAAGTCCTGTCTGGCTAGTAGAAATGAGATCACCATCTTGTGGATTTCAGAGGAACTGCAATCCCCAGAAATGTCCCCTAATAACCATTCCTGCATTATATCTACCTTACAGAGATACCAGGGAAGTGCCAAAATAACTAAAAAATGTAAGAAACAATAAACCTAACTCTTATACAACCAACTGTTTAAAAAAGATATTTTACTACAGATAGAAAAGTCTTAAAGACACAGAACACAAAATAAAAACAAATACATAATAAAACAGAGACCTTTAAAATCAGACACTACCCAGAATGTCCAATCCTTCATATCAGAGAGAGACAGACTACCCAGAATGTCCTGTCCTTCATATCAGAGAGAGACAGACTACCCAGAATGTCCCGTCCTCCATATCAGAGACCCAGACAGACTACCCAGAATGCCCCATCGTCCATATCAGACACCGAGACAGACTACCCAGAATGTCCCATCGTCCATATCAGAGACCGAGACAGACTACCCAGAATGTCCCGTCCTTCTTATCAGAGAGAGACAGACTACCCAGAATGTCCCGTCCTTCATATCAGAGAGAGACAGACTAGCCAGAATGTCCCATCCTTCATATCAGAGAGAGACAGGCTACCCAGAATATCCCGTGCTTCCTATCAGAGAGAGACAGACTACCCAGAATGTCCCGTCCTTCATATCAGAGAGAGACAGGCTACCCAGAATGTCCCGTCCTTCATATCAGAGACAGAGAGACAGACTACCCAGAATGTCCCATCCTTCATATCAGAGAATGAGACAGACCACCCAGAATGTTACGTCCTTCATATCAGAGACCGAGACAGACTACCCAGAATGTCCTGTCCTTCATATCAGAGACCGAGACAGACTACCCAGAATGTTCTGTCCTTCATATCAGAGAACGAGACAGACTACCCAGAATGTCCCATCCTTCATATCAGAAACCGAGACAGACTACCCAGAATGTCCTGTCCTTCATATCAGAGAGAGAGAGACAGACAGACTACCCAGAATGTTCCGTCCTTCATATCAGAGAGAGACACACTACCCAGAATGTCCCATCCTTCATTTCAGAAAGACATAGAAAGACTACCCAGAATGTCCCGTCCTCCATATCAGAGAGAGACAGACTACCCAGAATGTCCCGTCCTCCATATCAGAGAGAGACAGACTACCCAGAATGTCCCGTCCTTCATATCAGAGAGAGACAGCCTACCCAGAATGCCCCATCCTTCATATCAGAGAGAGACAAACTACCCAGAATGCCTCATCCTTCATATCAGAGAGAGACACAGACTACCCAGAATGTCCCATCCTTCATATCAGAGAGAGACCGACTACCCAGAATGTCCCATCCTTCATATCAGAGAGACAGACTACCCAGAATGTCCCGTCCTTCATATCAGAGAGAGACAGACTACCCAGAATGTCCCATCCTTCATATCAGAGAGAGACAGACTACCCAGAATGTCCCATCCTTCATATCAGAGAGAGACAGACTACCCAGAATGTCCCATCCTTCATATCACAGACTGAGACAGACTACCCAGAATGTCTTGTCCTTCATATGAAATAGAGACAGACTACCCAGAATGTCTTGTCCTTCTTATGAAATAGAGACAGACTACCCAGAATGTCCCATCCTTCAAATCAAAGAGAAACTGACTACCCAGAGTGTCCCGTCCTTCATATCAGAGAGAGACAGACTACCCAGAATGTCGCGTCCTTATCAGAGAGAGACAGACTACCCAGAATGTCCCGTACTTCATATCAGAGAGAGACAGACTACCCAGAATCTCCCATCTTTCGTATCAGAGAGAGAGACAGACTACCCAGAATGTCCCATCCTTCATATTAGAAGACCGAGACAGACTACCCAGAATGTCCCATCTTTCATATCAGAGGGAGAGACAGACGACTCAGAATGTCCCGTCCTTCATATCAGAGAGAGAGACAGACTACCCAGAATGTCCCATCCTTCATATCAGACAGCCATCCAGCTCTTGAAGGCTGGTAGGAAAGAACCCTTAGGGTACCTAAGGGCTTGACTAGAAGAGGAAAAAGTGACAGGACACCTCCACAGGGCTAAGCAGAGAGAAGAAATATGGCACAACCCATATGGTGCACAAAACACCAGCAGGTCATAAGGATGCACAGGGACCCATGTGCCTAAACACCCATCGGTGCCTCTAAGCAAAACTGCGTACATCTAATCATGGAGCATGGTCCAACAAAGCATCCTCAGCTGAGGAGAGGGGAAGGGGGAAGGGATCCTAGATTGTCTACCTGATTAGGAACAGGAGCAAGGGAAGGAGTCTGGAGGAACTGCACATCGGTCATCAAATGAGAACTTAACCTCCAGTGACCATGTCCCACAAAGGTCTCCAGGCAGACTCCCTACCTGCTGGGGGAACTAGCAGCAGGACCCCAGCATGATCTTCTTGCTGACAATGTGGAGAGCACAGGGCCATCCAGCAATTAAGTATTCCTGCCAGTTGGGAAATCAACAGCTTTCAGGTACTGAATCAGAAGAGAACCAGATTGCAAATTCTTATATACGAGGACAGTATAGTGAAACGTAACACTCTCAGTGCAGTACAGCATAGGGACTAGGCCACTAGACCTGCCACAGGGAAAACTCCCAGACCGTTCCATAAGGAAGACTCTTCAATACGTGAGGGATTTCCAGTGGAGCTCAGGTCAGAGTACCAAGTCATGGAGGGGATGCTTGATGAGATGGAACTGTTCTCAGGAAACAGATTGGAGCCCCAAGACTTTCATGGTGAAGGGAAAAAATACCCCTTTCAGACAAAAAGGCAGACAAGTAATATCTGAAAGTACTTGGTCTACAGAGACCATTTAGATGTTTTGCCCCAAGTTCAGGCTCCCAGGCATGAGGGGTTGATGACAAGAACTGAGTTACAATTGAAAAAGGGAGTCTAAATTATGAGAGTAATCCCTTGGCACCCTACACACCCTGAAAGATGAGGAAGGGAGAATGATCCTGACTTATAAGGGGAGGAATTAAAACCCTAAAGCACAGGTGTCAAACCTGGTGATCCTCCAACTGTTGCCAAACTTCAAGTCCCATGAGGCATTGCAAGATTGACAGTTACAAGCATGACTCCCAAAGGCAGAGGCATGATGAGACTTGTAGTTTCACAACAGCTGGAGGGCCGCCAGTTTGACGCTCCTGCCCTAAAGGAAATGAGCAACCTTGCCCAACAGTGACCTTTAAAAAACCCAAGGCCTAGAACAAGAGGCTGATTCTCCAGATGACGGGTAGTACATCTATAAGGTTTGAAACAACCCCGGTAAATCTGTGTCCACTTCAGGAGACTGCAATGACCCCAACCAGAGGTAGACTGTTGGAATTCTCAGATACACTGACAAGGTCAACATGGCCAGCATGAATAGAAGTTTTAGGCCAATCACAGACAATCTGCAGGGGACCATGTGGAGCCTTTGAGGGTAGAGTGCCCCGATATCTGAGCAAAAACAGCCATAAAGTCCAAAATGGAGACTGAGATCCCTGTGGACATGGGGGATACCTTGGCCACACACGAGAGAGCTTTGGTAAACTTCAATAAAGATGATCCAGTAACAATAGGGGTCCAAGGTTCTGAATTACAGGTGTCAATTCCTTCTGGGAAAACTAAGGTAAACACGCACAGAAGCACTCTAGGACTATAAGCCGAGTTCATCCTTGGCAGTGGGACAGTCCTGGCTGTCTTAGTGAAGACATGTTGTGTTTGCACAGTGGTAATTCAACTAGGCCCAATGTGAGGCAATGTTTTAAGTCTCATAAACCCAGACAGCTCAGGCTGAGGGTTTCAGGTGGCCGGCGTGACCAAGTCAGTGTAAGAAGGAAGATCCATGTGATGCTTCAAGAGCAACGGCAGAATGATGCTTCCTCCAAGCTGAATAGAGAGAAAGAGAAGTCAGAGCTCCACCCAGTGAATGACATCAGCACTCGATTCCTCAGCCTTAACCCTTAAAGACAAATGTTATATCTTTTGCTTTAATGTTTGAAGCCCATAGTCAAAATGGCTGCAGTAGCCTATGGGCATAATGAAGCCGTCCTAACACATATGCCTCCTTTTTTGGCAGGAAAGGTGGCCCCTCATTCTTGTGGCCCCTGCTCCTGAGCCTCTTTCTACTCCCTACCAGTCTCCTGGGCTGTGGCTGCCAGTGTCCTATTTGTCTGGATAAACTGGAGTGAAGAACATACCAATGAGCAATCCCTCAAACCTTGGTCACAAATGGCACATCATACATACAGCCTAACTAGTATCTGTTACTAATCATCATCTTGAACTCTATTTGCAGATCATGTTTTGCCCCTGGAGGCCCCAGCTGTTGGAGTGGGAGAAGAATCTGCATTTGATGTTGGGGTACGGGAACTGCTGTAATGGGGTGGGGATGTACAAATATATGTTACATGTGTATTTGGGAAATGTCATGCATTTTTTTTTTGTTTTCTGGTGCAGGGAAGTTCAGGCACTCCAAACTTGTGTGAAATGCCATCAGCTCCATCTGAGTTGCCTGAACATCCGGTAAGAGATGCTAAAGATGTTCTCCCTAATGAGTCACCCATTTAGAGTATAACTCCGTTCCTGGCTGGCAGGATTTGGCAACGTGATGTGTAATTTACTTTTTTCAGATCATTGCTTAGTCAGGAGCTGGAGGGAGTGATGTGCATGTGACAAATCAGCATTTTAGCATTTAACTTTGTCAAAATCCAAATCAGATCACATTTCAGAGCAGGAAGGTATCAGTCTGGGTAAAGATGCCAAACCATTCATTTCGGTCAAATGCTGATCCAGTGTAATGTGTCAGGGAAAGGCATTCACCAATACCTGGTCCTAGGGGTGGGACAAGAACATGATCTAGTGTTTGGTGTCAGACGAGCCCCCTGTCCTACTGTACCCTTGTGCTGTGTGTTACACTCTTTCATTTTTTTGTTTGTTTCTCCTTGCAGCCAACATTGGATCCAGCTGGATCTGCACCCCGTCTACCTGGACCCAGCCGCCTTCTCGAGCTTGGGGAAAGACTGTTCAACATGGAGAGATTATGGGAGCAAAGGAGGCTTTCTAATGCATCCAGTAATATAGAAAGGTTACTGGGGCTCCAACATGAAGCCCTGCTTGGACTTGTCACCACGGTCAGGGATCAGACTGCAGCGCTGCAGGACCTTAGTCATGATATCCGGGCCTTATGTCAAGCAGGGGCTGAACAAAATGCACCTTCGGCCAGAGGCTCCCAACCCCCGTGCAGTAGTAGTTTGGGGCCAATGCCAAGGTTGCCACAGAGTTTCCCTGTAGAAAGTGCCGGGGAATCAGCAGGGGAACAGGCTTTGGAGGTGCCAAATCTGGAACGACCCACTCTGGAACAACCCCCTCAAGAAACCCCACCGGAAGACCAGTATGCCTCCTTCCCCATGGATCCCTCTTCTGCACCTTCCTCACACTCCACTTTGCCCCTTGACCACACCCCCACTTTCACACCCCCTCCCCTTGTTTCTACATGCCCCTCCTCTCAATCCCATTTCCACCCTTACCTTCCACATCCTGCCCACTCTCCTCAGCCCTCAAATGCCTCTCCCCACATACTCTCTCCCCATCACTCTTCCATTCCCGCCTTTCCATCACCCCAGGTTCAATCCCTTCCCCAGCACTCCCTCCCAATCCGTCTTTTCCCAGCCCCTCCCTGCATCCTCCCTGCCTTCCGTTCCCACCTTTCCTTCACCCCCCGTTAAACCCCTTCACCAGCCCTCTATTCCCACCACTCTTTCCCAGCCCCTCCACACACTGTACCTCCCCAAACCTCCCACCCACCCTCCTCTGCAGCAGCAGCCTCCTCCTCCCAAACATTTTGTATTATGTTTGTGTTTGTAATAAACATTATTTGTAAAATAGCAGAACGTGTCTTTCAAATTGTCAGAAATGCATCTGGGGTAATAATGGTGGCTTGGTCATGTAGGGAATCCAACACAGGCGCTTTTCTGAGTATGGCTACCAATAATTCCAAATAGCGAACACTAAAAAAGCAGCACTTCAGAAAGAAAACTAAAAGGTGACCCTTCCAGAGGCATTGGTGGTTAGACTCTTTGGCCTTTCTGCTGTTTTCACCTGGTGGTCTGTCCTGCAAATAGTTTTAGCTGTTCCCCATCACACAAGTTCTCTTGCACATGTAGCGTTTGGCCATTATCTGCTAATATGAAACATGCACACATCACCCCCATACTTAAAAAGCCCTCCCTGGATCCCAATGACCCGAACAACCTCAGACCCATCTCCCTGCTTCCATTTACATCCAAACTCCTCGAGCGCCTCGTCTACACCCGCCTCAGCTCTCACCTCAACGACAACAACCCCTCGACCCCCTACAGTCCGGCTTCCGTCCCCTACACTCCACCGAAACCGCCTTACTCAAACTCTCCAACGACCTGCTAACCGCCAAAGCTAATGGCCACTACTCAGTGCTCCTACTCCTTGACCTCTCTGCGGCCTTCGACACAGTCGACCACCCCCTCCTCCTCAAAAAACTACACTCCCTCGGCCTCAGAGATTCTGCTCTCTCCTGGCTCTCATCCTACCTGTCACAACGCTCTTTCAGTGTTACCTATAATGCTACCACCTCCCTCTCACTTCCCTCTCTGTTGGGGTCCCTCAAGGCTCTGTCCTCGGGCCCCTTCTCTTCTCCATCTACACCTCCTCCCTTGGCCAACTCATACACTCTCACGGCTTCAACTACCACCTATATGCCGACGACACACAAATCTATCTCTCAACCCCCACCTCACCCCCTCAGTCTCCGCCCGAATCACACACCTACTGAGTGACATATCAGATTGGATGTCGCTCCACTTCCTTAAACTGAGCCTCTCCAAAACCGAGTTTCTTGTCTTCCCCCCAGCCCGAACCCCACCCCCCATTGACTTCTCCATCACGTTCAACAACGCCACCATCAAACCCGCCCCGCAGGCCAGAGTACTTGGTGTCATTCTGGACTCCAACCTATCCTTCCAGCCCCAAGTCCAATCTTTAACAAGCTCGTGCCGCCTCCACCTCCGCAACATGCAGACTCTGCACGTTCCTAACCCCAGAAACCACTAAACAGCTCATCCACTCCCTCATCATATTACGACTCGACTACTGCAACTCCCTCCTCACTGGCCTGCCTTGCCGCTGGCTATCCCCGCTTCAGTCGATCCTGAATACAGCTGCCAGACTCATTCACCTTTCCAACCGCTCCATCTCCGCCACCCCCCTCTGCCAATCCCTCCACTGGCCTCCAGTATCCTTCACCCCCCGCTGCCAATCCCTCCACTGGCTTCCGATTGCGCAACGGATCAAATTCAAAATCCTAACACTGACGTACAAAGCTGTCCACCATACTGCCCCGTACTACATCACTGACCTAATATCCAAGTACCGCCCAGCACACACACTCCGCTCCTCACAAGACCTCCTTCTCTCTAGTTCCCTGGTCTCCTCCTCCCATGCCCGCCTCCAGGACTTCTCCAGGGTGTCACCCATTGTCAGGGCTCCCAGGTATGACCAGAGATGTGTGACTGATGCAGGGAAACGCAGACTTCAGAAATGTGATAAACAATATAATTTATTAACACTAACCATACAAACATAAACGCAGTGCAATACTAAACATAATACAGTGCAAACAAACCCAACCAACCACCCACAGATAACAGTACATACAAGCAAGCGTCGTCAGGCAGGCCGGGTCAATATCAATTGGGCAGGTAGGTACAGGGGGAGCAAGCAGAGAATGGTCGGGGTCACAGGCCAGGTACAGCAGGTAGCAAGCAGCGAGGTACAGAGGGTCAGACAGAGGGATGGTCAGAAGCGAGCCGGGATCAGAGCAGGAGAAGTCAGCAGCGGTTCAGAAACAGGATGCAGGACAGAAACAGGATACAGGGCCCAGGACAAACACACACCAAGGCCGAGTCTGTGGGTCTGGCCATCCCTTAAATACCCCAGCATAATCAGTTACAGGTGTTAGCTGGCTGCAACGTTGAGTCTCTGATTGCTGGGAACACCCGCTGGCCAGCCCTGGTACTGCAGATCAAAAGGCAGGTGAGTCCCACCATAGCTGGCCAGTCCATTCCTGACACCCATCCTCTGGAACTCCCTGCCCCAACCCATCAGATTATCACCTACTCTCCTCTCCTTTAGGCGCACCCTGAAAACCCATCTCTTCAGGGAAGCCTACCCCACCCCCTGCTAACTTGCCGACCTCCTCCACTCTTCCTACCATTCCATCCCCCACAGCTATCTCCTCCTGTACCACCATCCCCTCCCTCCTAGATTGTAAGCTCGAAAGAGCAGGGCCCTCGATCCCCTCATGTTTTGCATTGTATTGGTATTGTTCTGTCACATGTTCTGACCCCCTTTGTAATGTACAGCGCTGAGCGAACTATTGGCGCTTTATAAATACTGTATAATAATAATAATAATAATAACCATTTGGCTGTCCCAAGGGAGCTTAGAATTCTCAGTGGACTCTGTGGGCAAGGCTAACGTTCCCCAATATGGGAACACACAATATTGCAGCTTGTTTTCTAAGTGTCGGCTAGCTTTTGTCTTTTTGGGGTGCTGATTTTGGCCAAGACTCCTGCATGGAACACTCACCTCCCCAGAGACTGACACTGCTGTCCAAATATGTTCCCTGTGCTACTTCATTGACACACACTATACAAGAAGTGTGTAATATCCAGGACACCAGGCGTGACACCAGGACACAACTTACACACAGTAAGCCTGCCAAGGAATGCTAGAGACACAGAAAAGTTGGGAGAATAAGAAGAAGGCCTTCTGTTGTTTGGACTATCATTATGCTGGACTAACTGGACCCAGACTAAGTCTGCTTTACACCCCGTGTAACATCTTGCCCCGAGATTGGTTGGGGAGCATAGGATCTTTAGCTGCCTGATTCTAGACGTGTGTGCCTATGGAATTTATGTGCCCAGTGGACACTTGTTCCTCACTTCATTCCCTCCCCACCTCTTGTTGTCAAAACACTGACATGTGAATGAGGAACAAGTTGGATCCAAGTGGTATGTGTGGAGCAGATAGACAATTTGCCCATTAGGGCCCCTTCTTTTCTGGGGGACATTGCATGTAACTGGTCTCATCCATAACTGATAGTCCTTCCAAGAGCAGCTTTCAAGTCATGTGACTTCTGTGTAATGCCAATCCCAACTAGAGATGAGGTGATGGGAGACATCTTGACAGAGTTGGGTCACAGGATCCCCCCACACATTGTCTACTTGGTTGCACCCCCCTTTTGGCAGTCTGCACAACTCCACTCCACCAAGCTATGTAGAAGTCCCTGGATGGAATGAAGAGCTACTCCAAACGTGAACAATGTAACGTGAATGGAGTGTTCTGTGTAAACTGTTGCAGCATTTCACAAGAGGAAGCAAACCAAGATTGGGAGTAGCTGCAGACAGCAAGCAGACAACTTCAATCTTTATGTATCCCAGCTTAGGATGGAAGGAGCTGGTTTACCTCTCGGAAACATGCAATCCTATCTGCTACAGTCCTAAAGCTGGACTTGCCAGAAAACACTTCGTTTGGACATTACCAGAAATTCCAGGTAAGCAAGATTGTCCAGTGCAGCTGGAGCTAGCAGAGTCCTGCAATGCTTTAGGGACATGCAGATCAGCTCCAACTGCAATGAAGAAGATTGCCGACCTGCAAAGGCTGAAGAAGGCCACAACACAGGGCACTGTCCAAGAGAAATAGAACATTTATTACCAACAATCAATAGAAAACTATAAAACATCATAAAACATTGTAACTAAACTAAAATTGCTGCCTGAAATAGGCTCCAAGGCTGGGCTGGTCCTCGTCTGGTTCCACCTCCAGGACTTGCTCCAGGGCCTGGATCCAGCGGCACATCCAGCCCAGGAGGCCACGAATGTCAGGATCGGGGAACAATGTAGAAAAAGCCAAACAAAATATATTATCTGTAATAAAAAAGGAGACAGACTTGCTTCACACAACAACAGCATGCAATGCTTGTCTACCTTTGTCCATTATCCTGAAAGCACTCTATGCTGTTGTCACCTCATAATTGGAACACAGAACTTACATTTCTTGCCTGGATGATATCATGGCCCAAGGAGTGAGCTTGGAATCCTTAGTCCTAGATTACCCGCTTCCCACCCGCAATGTACTGTGGCCAGGCGGCAGCTACAGGCAAAGCAATGTACTTGTACGTCACTCTGGCTGTACTAAAATAGGGGGGCGCCGCACAAACCGAGCCGAAACACAGCACTCCCCTCCCCCGACTGCTGTGTCTGGTGGATACAGCGGAATGAAGATCCCAGTGATTGTGACCCGGGGATCATGTGATCTCTAGGTGATCCCAATGTAAGCTGTTGTTATGAATCAATCTCATTCATAACAGCTCTGCTTCTCCTCTTAGTGAGCTGTGATTGGCCCACAGCTGTCACATGATACATGGGGCCAATCACAACACCATGTACCATGTGACCAGCTCCAGCCAATCACAGATCACTATCTTGAGCTGTCAAAAATCTAACTCACTGATGACAGTTGATGAATGAGTTCGGTTCTGACAGCAAGCTTTGCATTGCAGGAGAAATGACCATTATTTCTCCTGCAAAGAAAAGTGTGGAAACAAAAATTCCTGATCACCCCCTCCCTCCACAGTAGTACAATGGTTACTATGGTAACATCCTACTATTCTGATACAAGTATTAAAAAATAAAATTAAATACCATATTGAGAATTTTGTTTTAAATTTTTTTAAGGTTTTTTTTTAACTACTTGCCAACCACTTACCCGCATTTTGTGGGCGAGCAGCAGCTCTTGGCAAAGTGGCGTAATCTGCATCACTTCCTGTTTTGGGGTGTCAATGCGCCTGCACCCCCCCACTGCCCCCCCGGTCAGTCCAGGGAGAGAAGAGAGAACACGGCACAGAGTAAAAGCACCACTACATTGTACACACACGTTAGATTAGCACATTTAACCCTTTGATGGCCCCGTCACCCAGCCAGTGCCATTAGTACAGTGTCAGTATATAGAATGTATCACTGATCTCTGTATTCCTGCCACTAGTGACATCACATAGTGTCAGGGTCAGTAAGCCCCTCCCAGCCAGGGTCAGCTGGCGTTAGATTGGCCGCACACTGTGGCACTCACGCTATAGGTCGCTGATCACCGCCATTACTAGTATAGTGTTTGTACGGATCAATATATTGATCATGAACAGAACTATACTAGTGCCGGCCTTGTATAGTGTCCCCAATACTCAGTGTTAGCCGGATCGGCCCGGTCACTGCCAGCACTAGTGTTCAGCCCCTCCACTGTTCTTCACAGAAGATTTGTACCAATTGTGGGCCAAGGCAATTTATACACCACAATACATGGCCGCCCCCCAAATTCAGCTCTTGTCACACAATTCACATGGAACTCTATCACCGTTTATGAAATTAAAAAATTTTTGGGCCGAACCCCCAACATGGACATTACAGAAAAGAATGAATTGCAGTCATATTGGTCCGCAGACCCGATTCATCGTATGTCCGTGTTCTCTGCTGGTACATATATGTCCAACATGGACCAGCAATGTACTGGAACGTCGCTGGACTTGGAGTGGTTATACCGGGAGGATGCTTGCAGCTACAGGCATCTTTCTAGTGCTGGTTTATTAGCTGGTGGGCGGCTTTCATGTAAAAGTAATCCTAGTGGCCAATTAGCTGCACAATTATGTTTACAAAAAGCGAGATGGGACATCATTATAAATGACTTCCTATAGCAGCAAATCTGATGAGATGAATGAAGTGGGTGTAAAGTGGAAGCAGTGGATCTGCAGGGAGCAGCATCTTGAGCACAAAGCACTTTATGTTGTGGATGGATTTGCACACGGTTCAGTTTCCTTCATTTATTGATAAACCCCATAAGACCAATGAAGTGGGTGTAAAGTGGAAGCAGTGGATGTGCAGAGAATAGGATTTGGAGCCCCGAGCTCTTTATCTCTGAATGTCTCCACATATTTGTAGTGTATTTGTGATGATTTCTGTGCACACACAATAGGACAGCGCTGTGACACATAATGCTCTTCTAGATGACAGGGAATCCTTCCCTTTGTTACAGCAGCAGTCCGCTAGAAGGTTTTTGTAGGTTTGGAGTTGTTACACATAGCGCGGGTTTTATCCATTTATAGTGATGACATCATTGCCCAAATCTGGGGGTCACCAGCCATTTCCACCCTTTACTCCCAGCTGGGGGGCTTTGTATCCATATACCAGATGTTCTACAGGACTAAATCTGCAATCAATGTTACTGCAAAATCAAAGGGGCCAAAACCCCTCCCCCGAGCAGTCATATATTTCTGTCCCCCTTGGTGGGAGTGGAGGTGACCCCTCTATAAGGATCTACAGTCCATACACACCCAGCACAAGGCCGGGGTCACACTACCAGACGCTTCTCGGGGCTGCAGTTCCTCTGAGCTCCACAAGGTGGGGATCTCACTTCTACCCAGACAGGAAGTCATGTCAGGAATAGACAGGAAGTGATGTCAGATACAGCCAGGAAGTGATGTCAGGTACAGACCGGAAGTAGAGAGGAGACGGTGGAAGTGGTAGCAGAGGAGGTAATTATCATTATACAGGATTTATGGCGCCAACAGTTTGCTCAGCGCTGTACAATATAATGGAAGACAATACAGCAACAATACAGTTCAATACAAGAGGGATAGGAGGGCCTGATCCTGGGAGCTTACAATCTAGGAGGGAATAAGGTTTTTTTTTCTATTTACACCCAGTAACCCCCTGTCATGTGTGTCCTCTTCCTCCATCATCATGTCCATCCTCTTCCTCCATAGTCACATCTGTCCTCTTCCTCCATAGTCACATCTGTCCTCTTCCTCCATAGTCATGTCCATCCTCTTCCTCCATAGTCATGTCCGTCCTCTTCCTCCATCGTCACATTTGTCCTCTTCCTCCATAGTCACATCCCTCCTCTTCCTCCATAGTCATGTCCGTCCTCTTCCTCCATAGTCACATCCATCCTCTTCCTCCATAGTCACGTCCCTCCTCTTCCTCCATAGTCATGTCCGTCCTCTTCCTCCATAGTCACGTCCCTCCTCTTCCTCCATAGTCACATCCGTCCTCTTCCTCCATAGTCACGTCCGTCCTCTTCCTCCATAGTCACGTCCGTCCTCTTCCTCCATAGTCACGTCCGTCCTCTTCCTCCATAGTCACGTCAGTCCTCTTCCTCCATAGTCACGTCAGTCCTCTTCCTCCATAGTCACGTCAGTCCTCTTCCTCCATAGTCACGTTCGTCCTCTTCTTCCATAGTCACGTCCATCCTCTTCTTCCATAGTCACGTCCGTCCTCTTCCTCCATAGTCACGTCAGTCCTCTTCCTCCATAGTCACGTCAGTCCTCTTCCTCCATAGTCACGTCAGTCCTCTTCCTCCATAGTCACGTTCGTCCTCTTCTTCCATAGTCACGTCCGTCCTCTTCCTCCATAGTCACGTCCATCCTCTTCCTCCATACTCATGTCTGTCCTCTTCCTCCATAGTCACATCCGTCCTCTTCCTCCATAGTCACTGTGACGTCTTTTATGATGATGATACACACATATATAGTGTGGGAACCCAGATGAACCCCTTCAGGGGCAGAACATTCCCCCACTTCCGGGGCCGGAACATTCTCCTCATTGTGGAGATAAATTCTAGTAATATGGTCCTCTAAACAAACAGCACTGACAATAAATAGACAAGACAAGGACCATCCTGACCATACATGGCCTACAAAGGGCAATGATGACACTACACAGGCAGCCAATGGGCAATCATTACACTATGCAGCCAACACAATGATGGAGTGCCGGGGTCAGGAGTATGGAGCATAGAGCCCCTTACATTGCTGCTCAGGAGGAAGGAAACATTCCCCAGCCGGCCATGAAGAATATGTTCCATCATTGGTGTCAGAGGGAGGGAAATACTGAGGGGTCTGAGGGAAGTAGAGGAGCTGAGGGGTCTCTCAGGGGTACTACAGATAAGGAACTTTGGGGCCCCTGAGGGGGTAGTGGAGCTCGGGGCCTTAAGGAGGTAGAGTAGTTGAAGGACTTTGGGCCCTTGGTGGGCACTCTTCTTAGAGGACGTCTGTTTCTGCAGCATTGCCTAAAAGGTAGTCAGGGGTCAGTGCTGAACATCTTCAGGAGACACTCCAATACCTTCCCATGACACAGGCTCTGGCAGTGCCCGGTGCTGGAATTCAGAGCCCCAGGAACCCACCACCACTCTGTACAATGTCCTGGATTCCAGACAATACTTGGCAACCAAGAGAACCCCCTACTGTCCTCCTACCCACACTGGGCTGCCATTGGAGGGAAGAAAACAGACTCCTCCCCCACAGCTCTCTATGCCACCAGTAGCATCCTCCTGCTATCCAATCTCTTCTCTTACTGCACAGAGTGACAGTGACATCACTCCTGTCAGTCAGCAGGCTGACAGAGATTGGAGCCTTGCAGCCGGAGTTCTGCCAATTATCCTGATTATCCAGCAACTCCGTCCAAAAGTCATCAAGTTCCCCTTCCTGGACATCATGATGAGCTGACATTGACCTCACAGCACGGCCTCAGAGCAAACAAGTCATAGGAAGGATCGTATTTATCATTCCTTGTCTGCAGATCTAATACTCATCAAAACCAGTTCAGAGACCAAACAAACCCAACAGAGAAAAGGGGATTTCTGATCTGGATGGACAAGAGGGTCCCGGGACCTCAAATATGCATCAAACACTAAACACTCCAAACTAAATGTGTTTCCAGGAGGACAGAAGTCCTGAACTGGTTCCCACCCGGCCTATTGTACAATGACGGTGGACAGGACCTCTCTCCTTCTGGAAGGATGTTGTATGATGTCCTCCCTTGCTGTGCAGGTGGAGGGGGACGCAGCATGGGGATTGGTGGGGAGCTCAACGCATCACTGATCAGGGAAAAGATCCAATGATGTTGTCTCTTTACCATGTGATCAGCTGTATCCAATCACAGCTGATCACATGTAAACAAAAGCTGGTTATCGGCATTTCCTGTCCTCAGCGCTGTCACTGTCTGAGGAAAGGAAAGGAAAACCGATAACCGGCTTTCCTGTGACAGGGGACATTTACTGTGATTATTAGTGCCCACCAGTGCAGCCCCATCAGTGCAGCATATCAGTGCCCATCAGTGCATCCCCATCAGTGCCCATCATTGCATCCCCATCAGTGCAGCATATCAGTGTCCATCAGTGCCTCTTCATCAATGCAGCTACTTGAGTGCCATTCAGTGAAGGAGAAAAATAGCTTTTTTGCTAAATTTTATAACAAACAAAAAAAATTTTTCTTCAAAATTATTGTTCTTTTTTTGTTTGTTTAGCAATAAATGACCCCCGTTAGTGGTGAATTAATACTGCACCACCCAAAGAAAGCTCTATCTGTCTAAAAAATGTTACAAATGTCATTTGGATTCAGTGTTGCATGACCACGCAAGGCCACGGGAGGACACGGAGGTGACACCGGGTTAGGACAGGAAGGGGAAGTGGGCTCGGAGATATGGAGACACACAGTATAAATAAGACCATCTACCACCAGCAGCCAATCCTCTTACAGCCCCCTAGAGGAGGGGAAATGCGTCAGTGACGGCTGCGGTGATGTAATTCCCGAATGGTGAGACTCATGTGGATGGGACACTTTCGGTCGGACATTTTGCTTGTATATTATATACAAATGTGAGTGTATATGGTTTGCTGTAAAGGAAGTTTGTAATAAATGGAATGACACCATGTGGGTGATTGTTGTTATCTCCTCCCTGCATACATCATGAGATGAACCATCAGTTGTATGATATATTGGGGGGGAATTGTACACAATCATCCAGGAGGACTACAAGCTCCAGACTAACCAGGACCATGACACAGCACATAGGACTCCTATTCCAGTGTAAGAGTCCACATCCTGTGGTGGAGGAGGGGAGCACTGGAGGGGGAGCACTGGAGGGGGAGCACTGGAGGGGTAGCACTGAGGGGGAGTACTGGAGGGGTTACACTGGAGGGAGAGCACTGGAGGGGGGGCACTGGAGGGAAGCACAAGATCCACCCTTTGGTGAAAGCACAAGGCACTTTATTCCGCACGGTCGGTTGGCGCAGTGTGATTGGAGAGGCACAAGGCACTTTATTCCGCACGGTCGGTTGGCGCAGTGTGATTGGAGGAGCACAAGGCACTTTATTCCGCACGGTCGGTTGGCGCAGTGTGATTGGAGGAGCACAAGGCACTTTATTCCGCACGGTTGGTTGGCGCAGTGTGATTGGAGGAGCACAAGGCACTTTATTCCGCACGGTCGGTTGGCGCAGTGTGATTGGAGAAGCACAAGGCACTTTATTCCGCACGGTCGGTTGGCGCAGTGTGATTGGAGAGGCACAAGGCACTTTATTCCGCACGGTTGGTTGGCGCAGTGTGATTGGAGGAGCACAAGGCACTTTATTCCGCACGGTCGGTTGGCGCAGTGTGATTGGAGAGGCACAAGGCACATTATTCCGCACGGTCGGTTGGCGCAGTGTGATTGGAGGAGCACAAGGCACTTTATTCCGCACGGTCGGTTGGCGCAGTGTGATTGGAGGAGCACAAGGCACTTTATTCCGCACGGTCGGTTGGCGCAGTGTGATTGGAGGAGCACAAGGCACATTATTCCGCACGGTCGGTTGGCGCAGTGTGATTGGAGGAGCACAAGGCACTTTATTCCGCACGGTCGGTTGGCGCAGTGTGATTGGAGAGGCACAAGGCACTTTATTCCGCACGGTCGGTTGGCGCAGTGTGATTGGAGAGGCAGAAACACATCAACTGATATAAAAGAACTATTAATATTGATGATTTTATTTTTCTATTCAGTATTTATGAGGAATTTATATTGAATTTGGATGGATTTTCATGCAGTTGGACACGTTGGGAATGGGACACAATTTTTGCACAGACTAGGCAGAGCCTAGAATAGTACTGTATATGACCGCACAATTGTCATCCAAACTGCGACAGCACTGACATCTGAAAAGTGTTCTGGTCAGGAAGGGGTGGAAGTGTCCAGTATTGAGGTGGTTAGATGTCCAGCAACCCTCCTATTCCCCCCTCACATCCACATCCTATTATTGTGTGACCAATACCATCCAAATACACTCACTGGCCACCCTATCAGGTCCACCTGTTCAATTGCTGGGTAATACAAACTGCTAATCAGCCAATCACATGGCAGCAACTCAATGCATTTAGGCATCTAGACGTGGTGAAGACAACTTGCTGAAGTTCAAACTGAGTATCAGAATGGGGAAGAAAGGGGACTTAAGTGACTTTGAATGTGGTGTGGTTGTTGGTGCCAGGCAGGCTGGTCTGCGTATTTCAAAAACTGCTGATCTCCTGGCATTTTCACCCACAACCATCTCTAGGGTTTCCAGTGAATGGTCCGAAAAAGGGATAATATCCCAGTGAGCTGCAGTTGTGTGGAGGAAAATGCCTTGTTGATGTCAGAGGAGAATGGGCAGACTGGTTGCTGCGACATTCAGATGGTAGGGTCAGAATTTGGCATAAACAACATGAAAGCATGGATCCATCCTGCCTTGTATCAACGGTTCAGGCTGGTGGTGTCATGGTGGGGGGGAAATTTTCTGGGAACTAGCAAGGTGGACCTAATAAAGTGGCCGGTGAGTGTAATTCTTACTTTCATTTCCCAAAGTTATCCGTCTACAAGGAGACCTGTATAGATCACATGATGCACCAATGAGGATGGAGGAGGACCGGAGTCACATGACTGAGAAGATACTAAACCTCACCCTGGAGATCATCTACCTGCTGACCGGAGAGGTGAGGAGGATTCTGGGAGGTCACATGACATCACTCTTATCTCTATTAATAAAACACAGACCTGACCAGAGAGGTGAGAAGCATTCTGGGAGGTCACATGACATCACTCCCATCTCTATTAATAAAACACAGACTGACCGGAGAGATGAGGAGAATTCTGGGAGGTCACATGACATCACTCTCATCTCTATTAATAAAACACAGACCTGACTGGAGAGGTGAGGGGGATTCTGGGAGGTCACATGACATCACTCTCATGTCTATTAATAAAACACAGACCTGACCGGAGAGGTGAGGAGGATTCTGGGAGGTCACATGACATCACTCATCACTATTAATAAAACACAGACCTGACCGGAGAGGTGAGGAGGATTCTGGGAGTCTAACATGATATTCTTATTGGTTCCTCAATACAGAGATTTCCTCTTCTGAAGTCAGGTGATCATATGACCATCACAGTGCCTCCATGTGACTCCCTAAACCCTGAGAGACACAACATGCAGAAGATTCTAGAAGTCACCAAGAAGATGATGGAGCTGCTGACAGGAGAGGTGAGCGGTGCCGGGAATTCTGGGACATTCTCCAGTAACAGACAAGGGATGTGTCTGGATGGTGACTGTATCATTGTGTGTGTCAGGTTCCTATAAGGTGTCAGGGTGTCACTGTCTATTTCTCCATGGAGGAGTGGGAGTATTTAGAAGGACACAAGGATCTCTACAAGGACGTCATGATGGACAATCAGCCGCCCCTCACATCACCGGGTAAGAGGAGACTTTATTGTAAAGGAGAGAGCAGTACGGAGGATCCACCTAGATCCCCCATCATCTGATAAACACATAGAAACAATGGATTCAGTCAGTGTGTGTGTTTCCTACAGATGGATCCAGTCATGGGAACCCACCAGAGAGATGTCCCCGTCCTCTGTATTCCCGGGATTCCACACAGGAAGGTCACACCATCCCTCACCATCATCAGGTAGATGATGACAATTATTGGTAGTTGTGATTTATACACAGCATGTTTGTTACAATGAATGTTTTATTATATCTTTCAGAGTGGAATCCTCGGGGATGATAATATTGATGTTAAAGAAGAGTATAAAGAGGAGGATGAGGAATATGGAGTGATGGAGGAGTTTTCAGAAGGACACAAGGATATGATGGAGCCACCTAATACCAGGAACCCACCAGAGAGATGTCCCCGTCCTCTGTATTCCCGGGATTCCACACAGGAAGGTCACACCATCCCTCACCATCATCAGGTAGATGAGGAACAATCACTGATAGTATCATTAGGATCTGTACATTATCTCCATTGTTACCATTGATGTCATTTTATTATATATTCAGAGTGGAAACCTGAGAGATCCTAAAGTTGAGGTTAAAGAAGAGATAAAAGAGGAGGAGGATGAGGATGGGGTGATGGAGGAGTCAGAGATTCCAGAAGAACACAAAGATCTGTACCAGGACACCATGGTGGAGTCATCCAGCTACAGGAACCCACCAGAGAGATGTCCCTGTCCTCTGTATTCCCCAGATTCATCACAGGAGGGTCACACCATCCCTCACCATTACAAGGTTGGTGGCAGGCCCGGACTGGTCTTAGGGTACACTGGGTATTTGCCTGGTGGACAGGGCCAAAACTCTGGGAACTCTGCTGCATTTCTTTAGTACCCTGCAATGCATGAGGAGGGAGTGAGGCAGAGGCAAACAGCTCTGGAGCCATGGAGGACAGCCAGGGGGCAGGGTGACCTTGCTGCTCTGATGCTATTGTTAGGGGCCCCAGGAGGCTGGACTGTGGCTCCCCAGTGGCCGCAGGGCTATGAGCTGAAAGAGTCTCTCTTACAGCCCAGAGCTAGCAGTGACATTCCCCCCTTTTCTCACGTGGACAGGAGTTGAGAGAGAGAGAGAGAGAGCTGGTTCTGTTCCTCCTCCTCCCTCCCTCTCCTCCTGTGTCTGCCTCACCTACACCCCCCGGCAGTGTTGTGCCTCAGAGATGGAGATATGTGGGTGGAAAGTTTTCTTTTTCTACATTCTGTGGAGGATTACACTGGGCTGCTCAGTCTAAAATGCCTGGGCCAGTTTTATTGGCCAGGTCCAGACCTAGTTGGTAGGATGGAGAATCTAGAACATGGACTTGTGGAGACAATGTGTGGATTGTGTGTGTGATGTCACAATAATAAATCTCATATTTTACAGCTGACCTCTTCTCTCATTCTCTTGGTTTAGGATGAAGATCTGATAGATATAGAATTTGAGGTGAAAGCAGAAGAAGAAGAGGTGTATGTGAGGGATGATCAGCAGTCTATGGAGGAGGATGGAATAACGGGGACATTTATAGAGGAGGACACTCCTACAGAGATCAGCACAGGTGGGTCATGAACACTAAATCCATTCCTCCACCCATACTGCTCACTGATTGGTCCAGAGTAGGGCGGGGACTGGGTGATATCAGCCTGTAATCCCCTGGTCACTTTCCTGAGCTGTGTTCCCCGTCCTGTATTCCTGGATTTCTCTCGGATAATCTTCCTTCTCTGTGCTGCAGACACAATTTATGTATCTAGACTGGATTTATGGAGGTTCTGGGGTTCAGCTGGCAGAAAAATGTTCATTTTTACTCTAAGCATTGCATAATGTAGGCACCCAGGACATGTGACTGGGGTCTCCTGCCTTGTGCCTGACTCTTCCAGGGGACCTTCTCTGTTATCTGCTGGCTGTGCCGGGTGGAGGGATATGTCTGTAGTGTCTCAGACCCAAGTCACTGAGTGCAGTCTCAGGAGATGGGAGGCAGCGGTGTGGGATCTCTGCAACTTGTCTACAGGAAACATTTAAGCTTCTACTGATTGATGAATAATAATATTATGAGTCCTGACCCTTACACTGTATACTCTATGTTGTACATTACATACTCCTGACCCCTGCACTATATACTCCATGTTGTACATTACATACTCCTGACCCCTGCACTATATACTCCATGTTGTACATTACATACTCCTGACCCCTGCACTATATACTCTCTATTGTACATTCCATACTCCTGACCCCTTCACTATATACTGTATGTTGTACATTACATTCTCCTGACCCCTGCACTATATACTCTATGTTGTACATTACATACTCCTGACCCCTGCACTATATACTCTATGTTGTACATTTCATACTGCTGACCCCTGCACTATATACTCTATGTTGTACATTCCATACTCCTGACCCCTTCACTATATACTCTATGCTGTACATTACATCATCCTGACCCCTTCACTATATACTCTATGTTGTACATTACATTCTCCTAAACCCCTGCACTATATACTCTATGTTGTACATTACATACTCCTGACCCCTGCACTCTATACTCTATGTTGTACATTACATCCTCCTGACCCCTGTACTATATACTCTATGTTGTACATTACATACTCCTGACCCCTGTACTATATACTCTATGTTGTACATTACATACTCCTGACCCCTGTACTATATACTCTATGTTGTACATTACATCTTCCTGACCCCTGCACTATATACTATGTTGTACATTCCATACTCCTGACCCCTGCACTATATACTCTATGTTGTACATTACATCCTCCTGACCCCTGCACTATATACTCTATGTTGTACATTACATACTCTTGTCCCCTGCACTATATACTCTCTGTTGTACATTACATACTCCTGACCCTTGCACTATATACTCTATGTTGTACATTACATACTCCTGACCCCTGCACTATATACTCTCTGTTTTACATTACATACTCCTGACCCTTGCACTATATACTCTATGTTGTACATTACATACTCCTGACCCCTGCACTATATACTCTATGTTGTACATTACATACTCCTGACCCCTGCATTATATACTCTATGTTGTACATTCCATACTGCTGACTTCTGCTCTCCCCCCACTGCTATATATACACACAATATGGAGTCTCTTGCTCCCCCCATTTCCTACCAGCTGGACATTTTATATCAGATGATGTGATTGGAGCACAGACTTTTACATGGTGATAATAATGTGATAACATCCTCCAACTTTGGACCCTTAAACAGAAAGTGATAATGAGGGAGGAGTCAATACCCCAATGATGGTGGTCTTCAGGATCAGTCCAGTCTTCATCTTGGTTGTTCTCCCCCCATCCTCACTCTCTGACCTCTGGTGGGGCTCAGCCCCGCTGTTCTTCATGACTAAATCATGGAGTAAATAAGGAAGTGCAGTACTTCTTGTGTTGGGAAGATGGCGATGAGTGATAGAGGGGGTGGGGACCCTCGTCCTATAATCCCCTCATCACTGTCCCTCCTATAAAAGACAGTTCTGGTTGTTTCCTCACTCTCTGACTAAGGTCCATGAATAAAGAAATGACCTGGTAGGAGATCAGAGGAGCCATTTCCTAGTTCCCTTGAGGGTGGAATTCTAAGCTCCTCAGAGACCAAGCTGCCTGATGTGGGTGGAGTTCTGGTTTGGGGGAACCAATCAGCTCCTGTCTAGTAATCCTCTTTGTCTTTGTATTTTAGTCCATGGCCGGGAGATGAGGAAAACCTCAGAGGATTGTCTCACTTTGTCTCCAGACTGGAAAGTAGAAGATGAGGACATCACACAGTATAGTCCAGGAGAAAACCCGGCTCCCTCCAATGTCCATCCTTCACCACCCAGTGTAGATGGACCATCGGATTCCTTGTATCCTGAGGAACCTCAGACTGTGCGGGACCGGGCCGGCCTTCCAACAGGGAAGAATTTCTCCTGTACTGAGTGTGGGAAGGGTTTCCAATCTAAATCCAATTTTAATGTTCATAAAAGATCTCACACGGGACAGAAGCCGTATTCCTGTTCTGAGTGTGGGAAATGTTTTTCACGAAAGTCCAATCTTCAAATACATCAGAGGCTCCACACAGGTGAGAAACCATATTCCTGTCCTGAGTGCGGGAAATGTTTTTCACAGAAGACCAATCTTTACACACATCAGAGATCTCACACAGGGGAAAAGCCATATTCCTGTCCTGAGTGTGGGAAATGTTTTTCAGACAAATCCAGTCTTTACGCACATCAGAGATCTCACACTGGGGAGAAGCCATATTCCTGTCCTGAGTGCGGGAAATGTTTCTCACTGAAGTCCAATCTTTACAGGCATCAGAGATCTCACATGGAGAAGAAGACATATTCCTGTCCTGAGTGTGGGAAATGTTTTTCAGAGATGTTCAGTCTTTACAAACATCAGGAGTCTCACATGGGGGAGAAAAAGTATTCCTGTCCTGAGTGTGGGAAATGTTTTTCCAAGACATCCAATCTTTACACACATCAGAGATCTCACACTGGGGAGAAGCCATTTTCATGTCCTGAGTGTGGGAAATGTTTTTCAAGGAAGTCTATTCTTTACATCCATCAGAGATCTCACACGGGGGAGAAGCCGTATTCCTGTTCTGAGTGCGGAAAATGTTTTTCACAGAAGTCCAATCTTTATGCACATCAGCGATTTCATACAGGTGAGAAGCCTTATTCCTGTCCTGAGTGCGGGAAATGTTTTTCAGACAAGTCCGGTCTTTACAAACATCAGAGATGCCACACAGCGAAGAAGCCGTATTCCTGTCCTATGTGTGGGAAATGTTTTTCACAGAAGTCTGATCTTTCCAGGCATCAGAGATTGCACACGGGGGAGAAGCCATATTCCTGTCCTGAGTGAGGGAAATGTTCCTCACTGAAGTCCTATCTTCCTGTACATCAGGGGTCCCACATAACCCTCAAGGTGTATCAGTGTCTTAAGTGCGGGAAATGTCCATATTTGAAAGTCCATCCAGGAAAGACAAGCTTGTCCTTGGAGCAGACGCTGGCTGCCATGTAAAGAAGACAAGCGGTGCAGGAAAAAGCCCCTCTAAGTGTAGCCCCCCTAATACATTTCTTGGTATACAAGGCAGGCCCCTCCCATAAAGTCAGAGTAAGCATGCTCATCAGTAACACATCACCGGGAAGAAGGACTCCAGCGTGATCGGTGTGTGCCGCTGTCTATGGGGGAGGAAGCTGGCCAGCAGACATCCCACATCTGGAAATCAGGGCTGGAACGCAGTGTGGACCGCAGTGCTGGCGTGATGATGTTGCCTGGGAAGAACGCAACATGTTTCTGAGCATGTGCAATGTCTGTAACAGTCATGTGTGCTCAAGGAGCTTGGACCTCTTCCTGGGGATGTTTTACTGATGAGCCTGTTTACTGTTTGTTGCTGACCTTGTATACCAATATATTTATTAGTGAGTCTACACTTAGAGGGGCTCCTTCCTGTCCCCTTCTGACACCCTGATATACACCTCAGATATACTCCATGGCTGATCTTCATCATGGAAGAAACAGTTGATAAGGAGATGAGAGGCCCCCAAAGACATGGATGAAGTGCAGTAAATGTCGGGGTGCAGAGTGGTCAGTAGATCCTGGAAATGAAGGACACAACTTCAGCCCTTCTTGGGTGTCGGAGTTGGGTTTCCTGATAATGATATAGCGGGTTACAGAGCTAGAAGCCGGGAGAGCCCAGATCTCGTTATCGGGGAACTTTACACAGACAACAAGAACTTCTGAAGTTGATGTCCTTCATTTCAAGGCTCTACAGAACAGTGGTGACCCCGAAGCGTCTCTCTGTCTTCAGTCCATCCTTCTCCCATCCCCCAACAGGAGGGAAGGAGAACTCCGCCCCAAACTAGGGGGGAACTTTCCTCTCATTATTTCCCTTGGCTTCTGTGTGGGTTTGGGTGGTTGGAGGAGTGCGGCACGAGAGGGAACACAGCTTGTTGTTCTATGTCTACATATGGGGTCTGGGTAGAGGGGATCCACCGGAAAATATTTCTACTCTTTGATTTTGTGCAAATCGTTTCTGTTTTCACTTTGAAGGGTGATATTATGTGTGGTTTGTAAAAGGGATTGGCCCAATAGATACCGCCCCACTTAGAGAATAGATGGACTAATATGACCAGCATTCATTCAGCCATGTCACATGTTGATCTTCTCATACAAATACCGGAGATCACACCCCCAACATATTATTAGTGTGCTATGTGAGGGGCGGTGTCATACAAATACCGGAGATCACACCCCCCAACATATTATTAGTGTACTATGTGAGGGGCGGTGTCATACAAATACCGGATAATAAAAGAAATGTAAACGAGCGCACCTATAAGGTAGCAGCTGAACATAAGGTAACCAAACCTCCTAAAAACAAATATATCATAAAATGCAGCGCTAAAAGTAAATAAGAAACTGATACATATACAGTGAATAGAGGAATTAGTCCATATAACAGTTGATAATGATAAGTACAAAGTGACTTCAAGTGCTCTCCCTTAGTTCATATTCAGGCGTTGTGCAAAATGGTGCAGAAGGAATGCACACTCACCAGAACGTATAGATAAATAAGCGTTTTGTTAAACATATATTTCCCTCTGGATCGGTAGGAAAAGATCTGTGATGCGATAACTTCCAGGGCTCCTGGATGCTCCTGCCTGTTCCCTCAGAAGGCGGCTGACGGACTTCTCCTTACAACACGCCCTTGTCCAGAGAATGGATGAGTGGCTGAAAGTTGATACTCCCCAGGGGAGTCAAGACAAGGACATACCCATAGTGTAGTAGGTCATAAAGAATTTATTCATAAAAAACGCTACTGGGTGATATACAGCTGTATATAAAACAATGTGTGGACTAACCATCCAGGTTGAAAGATGGCCGCCGGAGCTCCACGATGCTCCGACGGCGTGACGTCACGGCGTTCTTGGCTCCTCCTACGCGTTTCGTGCACACGCACGTCGTCTGGGGGGAATTGCCAGACGACGAATTGGGGCAATTCCCCCCAGACGACGTGCGTGTGCACGAAACGCGTAGGAGGAGCCAAGAACGCCGTGACGTCACGCCGTCGGAGCATCGTGGAGCTCCGGCGGCCATCTTTCAACCTGGACGGTTAGTCCACACATTGTTTTATATACAGCTGTATATCACCCAGTAGCGTTTTTTATGAATAAATTCTTTATGACCTACTACACTATGGGTATGTCCTTGTCTTGACTCCCCTGGGGAGTATCAACTTTCAGCCACTCATCCATTCTCTGGACAAGGGCGTGTTGTAAGGAGAAGTCCGTCAGCCGCCTTCTGAGGGAACAGGCAGGAGCATCCAGGAGCCCTGGAAGTTATCGCATCACAGATCTTTTCCTACCGATCCAGAGGGAAATATATGTTTAACAAAACGCTTATTTATCTATACGTTCTGGTGAGTGTGCATTCCTTCTGCACCATTTTGCACAACGCCTGAATATGAACTAAGGGAGAGCACTTGAAGTCACTTTGTACTTATCATTATCAACTGTTATATGGACTAATTCCTCTATTCACTGTATATGTATCAGTTTCTTATTTACTTTTAGCGCTGCATTTTATGATATACAAATACCGGAGATCACACCCCCAACATATTATTAGTAAGCTATGTGAGGGGCGGTGTCATACAAATACCGGAGATCACACCCCCCAACATATTATTAGTGTGCTATGTGAGGGGCGGTGTCATACAAATACCGGAGATCACACCCCCCCAACATATTATTAGTGTACTATGTGAGGGGCGGTGTCATACAAATACCGGAGATCACACCCCCCCAACATATTATTAGTGTGCTATGTGAGGGGCGGTGTCATACAAATACCGGAGATCACACCTCCCAACATATTATTAGTGTGCTATGTGAGGGGCGGTGTCATACAAATACCGGAGATCACACCCCCCAACATATTATTAGTGTGCTATGTGAGGGGCGGTGTCATACAAATACCGGAGATCACCTCCCCAACATATTATTAGTGTGCTATGTGAGGGGGGGTGTCATACAAATACCGGAGATCACCCCCCCAACATATTATTAGTGTACTATGTGAGGGGCGGTGTCATACAAATACCGGAGATCACACCCCCAACATATTATTAGTGTACTATGTGAGGGGCGGTGTCATACAAATACCGGAGATCACACCCCCCAACATATTATTAGTGTGCTATGTGAGGGGCGGTGTCATACAAATACCGGAGATCACACCCCCAACATATTATTAGTGTGCTATGTGAGGGGCGGTGTCATACAAATACCGGAGATCACACCCCCCAACATATTATTAGTGTGCTATGTGAGGGGCGGTGTCATACAAATACCGGAGATCACACCCCCAACATATCATTAGTGTACTATGTGAGGGGCGGTGTCATACAAATACCAGAGATCACACCCCCCAACATATTATTAGTATACTATGTGAGGGGCGGTGTCATACAAATACCGGAGATCACACCCCCCAACATATTATTAGTGTGCTATGTGAGGGGCGGTGTCATACAAATACCGGAGATCACCCCCCCCAACATATTATTAGTGTGCTATGTGAGGGGGGTGTCATACAAATACCGGAGATCACCCCCCCCAACATATTATTAGTGTGCTATGTGAGGGGCGGTGTCATACAAATACCGGAGATCACACCCCCAACATATTATTACTGTACTATGTGAGGGGCGGTGTCATACAAATACCGGAGATCACACCCCCCAACATATTATTAGTGTGCTATGTGAGGGGCGGTGTCATACAAATACCGGAGATCACACCCCCAACATATTATTAGTGTAATGTGAGGGGCGGTGTCATACAAATACCGGAGATCACACCCCCCAACATATTATTAGTGTGCTATGTGAGGGGCGGTGTCATACAAATACCGGAGATCACACCCCCAACATATTATTAGTGTGCTATGTGAGGGGCGGTGTCATACAAATACCGGAGATCACACCCTCCCAACATATTATTAGTGTACTATGTGAGGGGCGGTGTCATACAAATACCGGAGATCACACCCCCCAAACATATTATTAGTGTGCTATGTGAGGGGCGGTGTCATACAAATACCGGAGATCACACCCCCCAACATATTAGTGTGCTATGTGAGGGGCGGTGTCATACAAATACCGGAGATCACACCCCCCAACATATTATTAGTGTGCTATGTGAGGGGCGGTGTCATACAAATACCGGAGATCACACCCCCCAACATATTATTAGTGTACTATGAGAGGGGCGGTGTCATACAAATACCGGAGATCACACCCCAACATATTATTAGTGTGCTATGTGAGGGGCGGTGTCATACAAATACCGGAGATCACCCCCCCAACATATTATTAGTGTGCTATGTGAGGGGGGGTGTCATACAAATACCGGAGATCACACTCATACATTTATGAGTTGAAGAACATAAATAAATAATACCATATCATTAATCCAATCATTGATTTAAAATCCAAAATTGCTTGTTTGGCCTTTGGATGGCGCTAAGTATCATAGTAATCAGCACCACCTAGTGTACAAGGGCAACGTTTCATTTGAAATCAATGGGAAATATTCATCCCGCTCAGCAAATAGACTCCTAACATTCACCATTCCCCATTCACACAGGAGGAATGGACATGCACTTTCACCAGGTGAATGGTTCTACACATTCTATGAATAGACCCCCAAATGTCAGGAGACGTTTCTATAAAGACGGGAAGTATGGAGCAGAGAAATGAAGAGACCTCCCAGCAATGTTATTACCAGGCTGCAGCTAGGGGGAGCTCTAATGTCACCCCGGCAGAGTGATCCCATCTAGCCCACATTAACCCTCTCACTGCCAGAGCTGTTTCTGCATGATTTTGCACACATGGGAAAATGCAGATTTTGGTCCTGAAGATGAGATAAACCCCCAAACATCTATTCTGTGACATCAGAGGCCCTGGAGAATAAAATGGTGGTGATTGTTAAGGTGTTCCCCGTACACAGATTCCCCTTCATATCCGCCTTTATTTCCTCCTTTTCCCCATTTTCTATGTTGGGATCTTTTCTACAATACTTTGTTATAATAATGGAACACGTTGTGTATTGTATTGTACACCAATAATAATGACTCCGCCCCCACATTCCAGACAAGGGATCTTCCTGACCAATCAGATTTCTGCCTTTACTATTTTCTGATTTTATGACTACAATCTTGTTAAAAGTAAAAATATAATAAAGAGTAAAAAAACAAAATTGTGTGTGTTGGTGTAACGATGAAACATTTCTCATAGGTGACTTCAAAAGCCTTTACAGGTCATCAGTTTACGGTTAATCATGAATAATGTCCCAGAGTGCAGGGGTCAGGAGACTATTATATACAGCCCTGCAAACTAAGTGTAGTGGTCAGGAGTATATGATTATTATTATACAGGATATATATAACACCAACAGTCTGCATAGCGCTGTACAATATAAGGGGGGCGGTACAATTACAACACATTTCAGTACAGAAGGAATAGGAGGGTCCGGCTCAAGGAGCTTACAATCTGAAGGAAGGGGGAGGTGATACAGAAGGGATGATCTGGTGGAGGTGATTCAAGTACAGTTCTTAGGTGGAGGTGGAGGTGGGGTAGGCTTCCCTGAAGAAGTGAGTTTTCAAAGATCACCTAAAGGCAGACAGGGTGGGGACTGACCAGACATACTGTGGTAGGGAGTTCCATAGGATGGGAGAGGCTCTGGAGATGTCCTGGAGGAGAACATGGGAGGAGGTGATGAGGGAGCTAGAGAGGAGGATATCATGGGAGGAGCGGAGTGGGTGATTTGGACGATATCTGTGGATGAGGTTGGTGATGTAGCTGGGGGCAGTGTTGTGGATGGCTTTGTAAGTTGTGGTTAGTATTTTGAATTTTATATGTTGGGTTAGTGGAAGCCAGTGAAGGGATTGGCAGAGAGGGGCAGCAGTCGCTGATCGGTTGGTGAGGCTAGCAGTAGTTGCTGATCAGTTGGTAAGGTGTATGAGTCTAGCAGCAGTCACTGATCGGTTGGTAAGGTATATGAGTCTAGCGGCAGTCGCTGATCGGTTGGTAAGGTGTATGAGTCTAGCGGCAGTCGCTGATCGGTTGGTAAGGTGTATGAGTCTAGCGGCAGTCGCTGATCGGTTGGTAAGGCGTATGACTCTAGCGGCAGTCGCTGATCGGTTGGTAAGGTGTATGAATCTAGCGGCAGTCGCTGATCGGTTGGTAAGGTGTATGAGTCTAGCAGCAATCGCTGATCGGTTGGTAAGGCGTATGAGTCTAGCAGCAGTCGCTGATCGGTTGGTAAGGTGTATGAGTCTAGCAGCAGTCGCTGATCGGTTGGTAAGGTGTATGAATCTAGCGGCAGTCGCTGATCGGTTGGTAAGGTATATGAGTCTAGCAGCAGTCACTGATCGGTTAGTAAGGTGTATGAGTCTAGCAGCAGTCCCTGATCGGTTGGTAAGGTGTATGAATCTAGCAGTAGTCGCTGATTGGTTGGTAAGGTGTATGAGTCTAGCAGCAGTTGTTGATCGGACGGTAAGATGAATAAGGAAAACATTGAACAAGAATGGAGTACATGGGAGGACACCACGGAGGAAGCCATTGCTGTCCAAAAAGAAGATTGCAGCACGTTTGAAGTTTACAAAAGAGCACCCGGATGTTCCACAGCACTACTGGCAGAATATACTGTGGACAGATGAAACCAAGATTGAGTTGTTTGGGAAGAACACACAACACTATGTGTGGAGAAAAAAAGGCACAGCACACCAACATCAAAACCTCATCCCCACTGTGAAACATGGCGGAGGGAGCATCATGGTTTGGGGCTGCTTTGCTGCCTCAGGGCCTGGACGGATTGTTGTCATTGATGGGAAAATGAATTCCAGAGTTTATCAAGACATTTTGCAGGAAAACGTACGACCATCTGTCCACCAACTGAAGCTCCGCAGAGGATGGGTGATGCAACAGGACAATGACCCAAAGCATACAAGTCATTCAACAAAACAATGGCTGCAACAGCACAGAATACGCCTTCTGGAGTGGCCCAGTCACAGTCCTGACCTCAACCCAATTGAAATGCTGTGGCATGATCTTAAGAGAACGATTCACACCAGACATCCCAAGAATATTGCTACACTGAAACAATTTTGTGAAGAGGAGTGGTCAAAAATGACTCCAGATCGTTGTGCAGGTCTGATCTGCAACTACGGGAAACATTTGGTTGAGGTTATTGCTGCCAAAGGAGGGTCAACCAGTTATTAAGTCCAAATTTTCACATACTTTTTCCTCCCTGCACTGTGAATGTTTACATGTTATGTACAATTAAACCATGGCAACATCTAATGTTTGTGTAGTATTATGTTCAGCAGACTGTGTTTTTCTATTGTTGTGACTTAGATGACGTTCAGAGCACATTTTATGCCCAATTCATGCAAAACTCCATGTAATCCCAAGGGGTTCACATACTTTTTCTTGCAACTGTATATACATAGAAAGTAGCACAGCAAAGAGATAACAGGGAGAAGTTAAAAGGTTAAGTTACTTGTCATGTTCAGCATTAAGGTAAGCAGATCTAAGTTGCAGAGCGAAGGGTCTTTGATCTCCTGCTGTTACGATGTTAAAATTAGGAGATCTCTTTAGCTTTTTTTTTTTAGGCCTGTTAGCCTGAGTTTTTAAAAGTCCCCCAGCAGGGGGAATGGCTCTGAGTAACTGACCAATACGCTGTTTAGGGAGGGGTCAGTCGAGCGAACTCTGAATTAGAACCAACATCTGTCATAATCCATGATATGAAACGGGAAAACCAGATCTGTTAAAAATGTTATCTTGTTTGTGCTTCTGGGGAATGCCTTGAACTCTTGAGAAGGTTCTGCCATCCATGCCCGAGGTGTGAAATCAAACAGGTCCCTTGGACAGAGAGTCTGCTGTTTCTATGGGGGGGCTTTGTAGTGCTGGACCCCCTGCTGCTCCAGTCTGCCAGCAACTTTTAACACTTACACATCTGTCCCTGTGCCTCTCAGGAAGGGTGGGGGTAAGGAATAAAGGATTGAGGAATACTTCTAATAAAACAGGGGAACTCCATGTCCATCTCTGATGAGCAAGTTTGCTACAATGCCATTTGGACTTTGCAACATTTCAGCATTTTATCAACAATGTTTTTCGTGATCTGTTGGACCAATTTGTGATTGCCTATCTGGATGGTATCCTTATCTCTTACGATAATTGGGAGGAGCACCGCACACATGTTTGCACAGTTTTTGAAAGATTAAGGAAAAATAGACTTTACATTAAATTGGAGAAATGTGAGTTCCAGTTCTTAGGCTATATCATTTCTCCAGAGGGCATGAGCATGGATCCCGAGAAAATCAAAGCAGTGGTAGATTGGTCAGCACCTGGAAATGTTAAGGAAATTCAACGTTTCGGCAGGTTTGCCAACTTTTACAGAAAATTTATAAGAAACTTTTCTAGAGTGATAGCTCCAATCACACAGCTTACAAAAAAAGGGGTACCCTTCATGTGGACCTCTGAGGCACAAGCTGCGTTTGAAAAACTGAAAACTCTTTTCACTTCTGCACCAATCTTGGTACATCCCGATCCTGAACTACCCTTTATAGTGGAAGTGGATGCCTCCAATTCTGCCGTGGGAGCGATCCTGTCTCAGTGAAGTGGTGAAAAAATGCAGCTTCATCCTTGTGCCTTCTTCTCCCGTTTGATGTCCTCAGCCGAAAGAAATTACGACATTGGGAATAAAGAGTTACTGGCAATTAAGGAAGCCTTTTCTGAATGGAGGCATCTGCTAGAAGGGGCTAATCATCCTGTAACTGTTCTCACTGACCATAAAAATCTGGAATTTATTTGTTCGGCCAAGAGATTGTCTTCTAGACAAGCTCGCTGGTCTCTATTCTTTTTCAGATTTAATTTTATTATATCATATCGACCGGGATCGAGGAATGGTAAGGCTGATGCCTTATCAAGGATGCTGTCCAAGCCTCCCCTGGAGGGCAACTCCGAATGTTCTATCCTAACACAAAAGAACTTCCTAGGGGCCACAAGTGCAAAGACATTCTTGAGTCTTCTCAAAGAGGGGTATGAGAATGACCCACTTCTCAATGATCCTCCTAGGGACATGAACCTGGTGTACAAGAATGGCTTTTGGATTCAAGGACATCATCTTTATGTACCTGAGTCTGTTCGGGTGGAAGCTCTCAAGTTGGTTCATGATTCCAAACTTGCTGGGCATTTTGGAGTTACTAAGACCTGAAGAACTGTTGTCACGTTCCTTTTGGTGGCCGGGGTACAAGAAGGATGTCAAACGCTATGTGGCCTCATGCTTGACCTTTGCACACAATAAAACTCCCCGAGCCTCTCCTTTGGGGTTGCTTCAGCCACTCCCTGTTCCATCGAGACCATGGGGGTCTATTTCTATGGATTTTGTGGTAGATCTACCTCCCTCAAAAGAAATGACCACCATTTTGGTGGTGGTTGACCGTCTCACAAAGATGGCCCATTTTGTTCCAGTGAAGGGGGTGCCCACTGCTGAACAGACTGCAGAACTGATGGTTCGAGAAGTATTTAAACTGCATGGAATCCCTGATGATGTGGTGTCTGACAGAGGTGTGCAGTTTACTTTGAAATTTTGGAAAAGCTTTTGCTCAGCCTTGGGTGTTGCAATCAATCTGTCCTCTGCTTTTCATCCCCAGTCTAATGGTCAGACTGAGAGAACTAATCAAACAATGGAACAGTATCTTCGATGCTTTGTCACTTATCTTCAGGATGACTGGGTGGACTGTCTTCCTACTGCAGAGTTTGCATACAACAATTCTAAACATAGTTCCACCTCAAAGTCCCTTTTTACTTAAACACCGGTTACCATCCAGTTTTTATTCCTGATCTCCCTATCACAACTCCAATCCCTGCTGTTACCAACAGACTAACTACATTGCAGGAGATTCAGGAGAAATTGATTGAGACTTTGAGGGAAGCTCAGGAATATTACAAAAAGATGGCTGACAGACACCGGAGAGCACTTCCTACGTTTCATGTGGGTGACAAAGTTTGGTTATCAACAAAGAATTTGAAGGTACATGTGCCATCTGCTAAGTTGGGTAAAAAGTTTGTGGGTCCTTTTCAGATTTCTGCTCAGATCAACCCAGTCACCTTTCGCTTAAAACTTCCCGACAGTATGAAGATTCACCCGGTTTTTCATGTATCGCTTTTCAAACCATTTCACGACAATCCTTTTCTCTGGAAGAATTCTTCTACCTCCTCCACCTGTTGAGGTACAGGGTGAAGAAGAATATGTGGTGGAGAAGATTCTTGATTCTAGGATGTTTAGAAGAAAGTTGCAATATCTTGTCCAATGGGAAGGATATGGGCAAAAGGAAAATTCTTGGGAGCCTGAGGAAAATGTTCATGCTCCTAGACTAACAAGATAATTCCACCAGAGGTTTCCACACAAGCCTGGTCCTAAGACGTCCAGGGGATGTGCTGTGAGTTGGGGAGTACTGTCAGAGCCTGGGATCAAACCTGGGCCTTCTGCAGGGAGAGACAATGTTTCTTCTCACTGAGTCACCTGGAATTCTGGACAGCTCCCTTGACAATTCTTTGGATGATCCTGCCTTGACCCTGTTTTCTCTTGAACCTTGAACTCCTTGCTCCTCCCATGAACTTCCTATATAAGCCATTCCTCTGCACTTCCTCTTTGCCAGATTATTGTGCCTTCCCAGCCAATATCCCACTTACTGTTCCTGCTGCCGTCTTCATCTACATTATCGACCTTTGGCTTGCTACTGACTACGATTCTGCCTCATCCTATCTACTACCATTGGTGACCGATCCTTGGCTTGTGACTGACTCCGCTTCTGTTTTGATCCCTGAACTGTTTGATCCGCTTTTGGTTTCCAGCCTATTCATTCCCTGGTGGGGTGATCCTGAGATCTGCGACCTGGCATTCACATGCAGCCAAATCCATCTCCACCATTAGGAGCTCTGGGGAAGACAGGTGGATGCTTAGACCCCGCACCTCAGGTGAGCCTCCATCATTCCCAGGGTGGGCCACTGGTGTACCAATCCTGCTGGTTTCAGGTAAGCCTTACAACTGCTGTAGCAACTGGTCTCTGAACCTGACCCAGACCGTGACAGGTTCATTGGTAACATCAATCAAGGTTTCTTTGTGACCTCAATCAAGGTTCCTTAGTGACTTCAATCAATCAAGGTTTCTTGGTGACCTCAATCAAGGTTCCTTGGTTGTTTCAATCAATCAAGGTTCCTTGGTGACATCAATCAATCTATCAAGGTTCTTTGGTGAACTCAGATGATCTTGATCAGCTATCCTGATCAGTGTTTTCTCAGCACTAGCTTTTGAGGCCAGACCCTCCTGGACTGTACATGTGAGACTAGCCTGGAATGTAACCATTGGGCACTGGGCTTTTCATTCTGGTGCTCTTCAGGCCAGGGTGTACTGTTTTGGTTAGCTGAGGAGTGCTTTCGGGTCCAGAGTTGGCCTAAAACTTCTATTCATGCTGGTCATGTTGACCTTGTCACTGTCTCTGAGAGTTCCAACAATCTACCTCTGGTTGGGGTCATTGCAGTCTCGTGAAGTGGACACAGATTTAACGTGGTTGTTTCAAACCTTATAGATGTACTACCCGTACCCCTTGGGTTTTTTAAAGGTCACTGCTGGGCAAGGTTGCTCATTTCCTTTAGGGCAGGGGTGTCAAACTGGCGGCCCTCCAGCTGTTGCAAAACTACAAGTCCCATCATGCCTCTGCCTTTGGGAGTCATGCTTGTAACTGTGAATCTTGCAATGCCTCATGGGACTTGATGTTTTGCAACAGTTGGAGGGTCACCAGTTTGACACCTGTGCTTTAGGGTTCTAATTCCTCCCCTTATAAGTCAGGATCATTTTCCCTCCCTCATCTTTCAGGGTGTGTAGGGTGCCAAGGAATTACGCTCATATGTTAGACTCCCTTTTTCAATTGTAACTCAGTCCTTGTCATCAATCCCTCATGCCTGGGAGCCTGAACTTGGGGCAAAACATGAAAAATGGTCTCTCTAGACTAAGTACTTCCAGATATTACCTGTCTGCCTTTTTGTCTGAAAGGGGTATTTTCTTCCCTTCACCATGAAAGTCTGGGGGCTCCAATTTGTTTCCTGAGAACAGTTCCTGTCTCATCAAGCATCCCCTCCATGACTTGGTACTCTGACCTGAGCTCCACTGGAAATTCCTCACATGTTGAAGAGTCTTCCGCTATGGAAAGGTCTGAGAGTTTTCTCTGTGGCAGGTCTAGTGGCCTAGTCCCTATGCTGTACTGCACTGAGAGTTTTACGTTTCACTATGCTGTCCTCCTCGGAGATAAGATTTTGCCGTGTGGTTCTCTTCTGATTCAGTACCTGAAAGCTGTTGATTTCCCACCTGGCAGGAAGATTTAATTGCTGGATGGCCCTGTGCTCTCCACATTGTCAGGAAGAAGATCATGCTTGGGTCCTGCTGCTAGTTCACCCAGCAGGTAGGGAGTCTGCCTGGAGACCTTTGTGGGACCTGGTCACTGGAGGGTAAGTTCTCATTTGATGACCGATGTGCAGTTCCTCCAGACTCCTTCCCTTGCTCCTGTTCCTAATCAGGTAGACAATCTAGGATCCCTTCCCCCCATTCCCCTCTCCTCAGCTGAGGATGCTTTGTTGGACCATGCTCCGTGATTAGATGTAGGCAGTTTTGCTTAGAGGCACCGATGGGTGTTTAGGCACATGGGTCCCTGTGCATCCTTATGACCTGCTGGTGTTTTGTGCACCATATGGGTTGCACCATATTTCTTCTCTCTGCTTACTCCTGTGGAGGTGTCTTGGCACTTTTTCCTCTTCTAGTCAAGCCGTTAGGTACCCTTAGGGTTCTTTCCTACCAGCCTTCAAGAGCTGGCTGGCTGTCTGATATGAAGGATGGGACATTCTGGGTAGTCTGTCTCTCTTTGATATGAAGGACGGGACATTCTGGGTAGTCTGTCTCACTCTGACAGGAAGGATGGGAGATTCTGTGTAGTCTGTCTTGGTCTCTGATATGAAGGATGGGACATTCTGGGTAGTCTGTCTCTCTCTGATATGAAGGACGGGACGTTCTGGGTAGTCTGTCTCCCTCTGATAGGAAGGATGGGAGCAGGAGCGGACTGACAACTCATGGGGCCCCCGGGCAATAGGGGATCATGGGGCCCCTGTGCCCTTGCCCAAACTAAAAAAAGCCTATGAAAAAGGTACTAGGGGCATCTCATGGGGCCCCCTACTGATCCTGGGCCCTCAGGCAGTGCCTGAGTTTTCAAATGGTCAGTCCGCCCCTGGATGGGAGATTCTGGGTAGTCTGTCTCTCTCTGATATGAAGGATGGAACATACTGGGTAGTCTAAACAACAAACAAGATCCCTGTGCTCAAATCCCAACAGCTAGTGCATGCATTTATCCATCAGGTGCTAAAGGGGTGTAACCACATATTAACACTAGAAATTCTAAGGCCCCTCTGCACTCTGCTATATACCCTTCCCAGCAGACTATGCAATAAATAGGGATATTTGGTTCACACATATTGCAATACATGCTTAAGCTGCCAACTGCGTCAAAGTCATCCCTCTATGGCCAGTCCTACTCTGCTCTGCCTACACAAATGCTACTGTGGACACAATGCTAGCATAGGGGAAAAGACACAATGGGGAGAGCTACAAGGTTCAGGTCTGGATAATTAGTTCATACATATTGCAATACACGCTTAAGCTGCAATATGTGTGAACTAAATATCCCTATTTATTGCATAGTCTGCTTGAAAGGGTATATAGCAGAGTGCAGAGGGTCCTTCAGAATTTCAGAAATTCTGGGTAGTCTGTCTCGATCTCTGATATGAAGGATGGGACATTCTGGTTAGTCTGTCTCTCTCTGATATGAAGGACGAGACATTCTGGGTAGTCTGTCTCTCTCAGATATGAAGGACGGGACATTCTGGGTAGTCTGTCTCTCTCTGATATGAAGAATGGGACATTCTGAGTAGTCTCTCTCTCTCTGATATGAAGGATGGGACATTCTGGGTAGTTTTTCTCGGTCTCTGATATGAAGGACGTGATATTCTGGGTAGTCTGTCTCTCTCTCTCTGACATGAAGGATGGGACATTCTGGGTAGTCTGTCTCTCTCTCTCTCTGATATGAAGGATGGGACATTCTGGGTAGTCTGTCTCTCTCTGATATGAAGGACGGGACATTCTGGGTAGTCTGTCTCTCTCTGATAGGAAGGATGGAACATTCTGGGTAGTCTGTCTCTCTCTCTGATATGAAGGATGGGTCATTCTGGGTAGTTCTCTTTCTCTCTCTCTCTCTTTCTGGGTAGTCTGTCTCTCTCTGATATGAAGGACGTGATATTCTGGGTAGTCTGTCTCTCTCTCTCTGATATGAAGGATTGGACATTCTGGGTAGTCTGTCTCTCTCTCTGATATGAAGGATGGGTCATTCTGGGTAGTTCTCTTTCTCTCTCTCTCTCTCTCTCTCTTTCTGGGTAGTCTGTCTCTCTCCGATATGAAGGATGGGACATTCTGGGGCTGCAGTTCCTCTGAACTCCACAAGATGGTGATCTCATTTCTACTACCCAGACAGGACTTCTCTATGGAATACAGACAGGAAGTGATGTCGGGTACTGACAGGAAGTGATGTCGGGTACTGACAGGAAGTGATGTCGGGTACTGATAGGAAGTGATGTCAGGTACAGACAGGAAGTGATGTTGGGTACTGATAGGAAGTGATGTCAGGAACAGACAGGAAGTGATCTGGAATATAGAGAAGAAGTTCCGTGCAGTCTGAAGGAGATCGGAGAGGTTGCTGGACATGGCAGTAGAGGATGTAATTATTATTATTATACAGGATTTATATAGTGCTAACAGTTTGCTCAGCGCTTTAAAATATAAAGGGAGAGACAATACAGCAACAATACAGTTCAATACAAGAGAGTTAGGAGGGCCTGATCCTGGGAGCTTACAATCTAGGAGGGAGGGACCAGTAGTACAAAATGTTGTAACTGTGGGGGATAGACTGGTAGGAGGAATAGAAGATTCCATTATTAGCTGAGGGCAGGATAGGCTTCCCTGAAGAGATCGGTTTTCAGAAATCACCTAAAAGTGAGCAGAGTAGGTGATAGTCTGATAGATTGAGGTAGAGAGTTCCAGAGGATGGGGGAAGCTCTGGACAAGTCCTGGAGATGAGTATGGGAGGAGGAGACAAGGGAGCTAGAGAGTAGGAGGTCTTGCGATGAGCTGAGAGGACGGTTTGGGTGATATTTAGAGATGAGATCAGTGATGTAATTTGGGGCGGAGTTATAAATGGCTTTATATGTTATTGTTAATGTTTTGAATTTTATCCATTGGGCAATGGGAAGCCAGTGGAGGGATTGGCAGAGAGGGGTGGAGGCCAGTGGAGGGATTGGCAGAGAGGGGTGGAGGACACTGAGTGGAGGTCAGTGGAGGGATTGGCAGAGAGGGGTGGCAGATATGGAGCAGTTAGTAAGGTGGATGAGTCTGCAGCAGCATTCATAATAGACTGAAGAGGGGATAGCCTGTGATGAGTTGGCCAATGAGGAGGGAGTTACAATAGTCAAGGCGAGAGATAGTGGTTTCTGAGGTTAAGAACCGCCGTATCTTGGAGATGTTGTGGAGGTTGGAGGTGTTGCGGAGGTGAAGTCTACAAGATTTGGACAGTGATTGGATTTGGGACTGAATGGACAGATGGGAGTCTAGGATTACACCTAGTACCCTGGCATGAGGGGAGGGATTGATGATTGTGTTATTGATATTGATGGAGAAGTCAGGGGAGGGACTGATGGTTGTATTATTGATCTTGATGGAGAAGTTGGGGGAGGGGGCACGGTCTGGAGGGAATACTAAGAGCTCAGTTTTGGAAAGATTGAGTTTGAGGAAGTGGAGTGACATCCATGCCGATATGTCACTTAGTAGGTTAGTAATGCGAGAGGAGACTGAAGGGGTGAGGTGAGGAGGAGCCTGAAGGGGTGAGGTGAGAAGAAGACTGAAGGGGTGAGGTGAGGAGGAGACTGAAGGGATAAGGTGAGGGGTAGAAAGAGAAGAGAAGGGGTCAAAGGACAGAACATTGAGTGACCCCTACAGAAAGAGGGAGTGAAGAGGAGGAGGCAGAGTTACCGGTAACACTGAAGGAGCACTGCGATAGGTAGGAGGAGAACCAGGAGAGAGCAGAGTCTCGGAGGCCAAGAGAGTGTAGTTTTTTGAGGAGGAGAGGATGGTCAACCATATCAAAAGCCGCAGAGAGGTTAAGTAGTAAGAGGAGTGGCCATTGGCTGGGATGAGTACGGAGTAGTGGCCATGGGTTGGGATTAGCATGGAGTAGTGGCCATTGGTTGGGATTAGTATGGAGTAGTGGCCATTGTTTGGGATGAGTACGGAGTAGTGGCCATTGTTTGGGATGAGTACGGAGTAGTGGCCATTGTTTGGGATGAGTACGGAGTAGTGGCCGTTGTTTGGGATGAGTACGGAGTAGTGGCCGTTGTTTGGGATGAGTACGGAGTAGTGGCCGTTGTTTGGGATGAGTACGGAGTAGTGGCCGTTGTTTGGGATGAGTACGGAGTAGTGGCCGTTGGTTGGGATGAGTACGGAGTAGTGGCCATCGGTTGGGATTAGTATGGAGTAGTGGCCATCAGTTGGGATTAGTACGGAGTAGTGGCCGTTGGTTGGGATGAATACGGAGTAGTGGCCATTGGTTTTAGCAGTTAGTAGATCATTAGTGAGGTTTAGTAGTCTGGTTTCTGTGGAGTGGAGTGAGCGAAAGCCAGACTGTAAAGGGTGAAGAAGGTTGTTGTCAGTGAGGTGGGAGCTCAGGCGATTGTAGATTAAGCGTTCTAGGATTTTAGAGGTAAATGGCAGCAGGGAGATGGGTCTTAAGTTGTTCAGGTTGGTGGGGTCCAGGGAGGGCTTGTTAAGTTTGGGAGTGATGTGCGCATGCTTTAGAGGGGAGGGGAAGGCACCATTAGAGAGGGAAAGATTGAAGATGTGAGTGAGGGAGCATAGGATGGAAGAAGAGGGTGACCGTAGTAGTTGTGAGGGGACAGGATCCAGGGGTCAGGTAGTGAGATGGGCTTCTGAGAAAACCTTAGTGACCTCTTTGGTAGTAGCGAGGTCAGAAGAGGAAAGTGTTGAGGGAGGTTTAGCATAAGGTATGCTAAGTGGGATGGATGTCTGTGCAGTGGCGATGCCCCTATGAATTGCGTCAATCTTGTTTTTGAAATTATTTTCAATCTCATGAGCAGTGAGTGAGGTACTGGGTGGAGGTGGAGAAAGTAGAGAGTTAAAAGTAGAGAAGAGATGACGAGGACTGGATGACAAGGTATTGATGAGAGTGACAAAGTCGTCTTGTTTGACAGCATGGAGGGAAGAATTGTATATGAAGAAAGCAGATTTATATAAGGTGAATGCTTGCTGAGATTTGGTTTTACGCTACAATCGCTCCAGCGCACGTCTATGTTGTTTAAGATGTCTGGTGTGGTCAGTCTGCCACGGATGTAATGGTCGGGGCCTGATGCTTCGTGTTGTTAGAGGAGCAAGTGAGTCCAGTGTGGGTGACAGTGAACTGTTGTAGACAGCAGTGGCCAGGTCAGGGCAGGACAGGGGAGAGATTCTGTCATAGAGTTGGTCAGTTGCAGAGTGGAAAGGAGCCGGGTTCAAGTTGTGAAGGTTTCTGTGGGTAATTGTTTGCTGCTTGGAGGGATAGGTGTTTGAAGACGAGGAGACTGTGAAGGTGATGAGATTGTGATCAGAGAGGAAAGGGGGTGTTTGTGAGGTTGTAGGGAGTGCAAAGATGGGAGAAAACAAGGTCTAATGTAGTCCCATCAGAGTGAGTGGAGGACTGTATACATTGTGCTAATGCAAAAGATGAGGTTATGTTGAAGAGTTGGGATGTAGCCGGGTTGTTGACATTAATGGGAATGGTAAAATCTCTGAGAATGATAGCGGGTAGCTCAGAGGAGAGAAAGTAGGGTAGCCAGGCGGAGAAATCATCAAGAAAGCGGGACACGGGTCCAGGAGGCCAATAGATCACTGCAATCCTCAGAGAAATGGGAGAAAACAGCCGGATGCAGTGAGTCTGGAAAGAAGAGAAGGATAGAGAGGGAGGGTTAGGGAGGACTTGAAAGGTGCTCAGTGGGGATAGAAGTAAACCAACCCCACCACCTTTCTGACCACTGGGTCTGGGTGAGTGGGTCCAGAGGAGGCCTCCATAGGAAAGTGCTGCGGGGGAAGCAGAATCTGCTGCTTGGAGTCAGGTTTCTGTAATCGCTAGTAGGTTAAGGGAGCGGGAGACAAAAAGGTCATGGACAGAGGTGAGATTATTACAGACAGAGCGGGCATTCCAGAGCACACATGAAAAAGGGAGGCTGGTTTTTGGGAGCACGGGGACTGATACTAAATTGAGGGGATTGTGGCTATTCCTGGAGGAAAGCGGGTGCCTGGTGTGGGGGTGAGATAGTGGAGGACCAGGGTTTGTGTAGATATCCCCAGAGGTTAGGAGAAGGATGGTGCTTGGTGTGGGGGTGAGATACTGGAGGACCAGGGTTTGGGGAGCTATCCCCAGAGGTTAGGAGAAGGAGGATGCCTGGTGTGGGGGTGAAATACTGGAGGACCAGGGTTTGGGGAGCTATCCCCAGAGGTTAGGAGAAGGAGGGTGCAGAAAGTAACATGGGAGCGGGATGTACACGAGCGCACATGACTTCCAGACCTGGTGTTTGGGTCAGCAGGAGAGTGAAGTATCAGCAGGAGGTGATGAGAGCAGTAGTAGGGAGATGGTAGCAGTGAGGGGGAGATGTACAAGTTCTGGGGTGGAGCAGAGGGGTAAAGAAGTGAGATTTTGGGAACGCAGGAAAGTAATATGAAAAGGAGGAGTAGAGGGGACATATGAAAGGTACACGGAGTCGGACTCAGACTTGTAAGAGATGTTTCCCGGGGTGTTTGCTCGCAGTCTGTCCAGCATGCAGTAGAGTTTATTGTTGTATCTTCCTGCTGCTTGAGTTCTGCTTTAGTTCAACTGTTTCTTAGCACCCCATCAACGCAGCACTCACTCAAAAGCAGCCCCCCATCAGTGATCTCCCCCCATAAGCTGTTCTAAATTTATAGGGAGATGGCCAAATGAGCACTCATCTCCTCCTTAATTAGGAACTGATAAGGATCACATGAATGGGGGGGATGATTCTCAAGCACAGACCAGACACAGGCCGTAGTCATAAAACGGTAATAAGATGTCATGTTCTATTTACACCCAGTAACCCCCCGTCATGTCCGTCCTCTTCCTCCATAGTCATGTCCATCCTCTTCCTCCATAGTCATGTCCGTCCTCTTCCTCCATAGTCATGTCCGTCCTCTTTGTCAAGGTCCTACCTTTCCTCAGGGCTTGTGCTGCTCCATGTGCTGGCCTCCATCTTAGGTGTCTGCAAAGCATTGTGGGATCCTTTATGCTTTCAGCCCTCTGCGGCTCCTCCTCCAGGAGGTGGCGGCTTATCACATATAAGTCTGCTGTTTGTAGCTGTCCATTGCATTCGTGTCCTGTCTGTTGCACAGCAGCAAGCTCCTGTTTTGTTTCTCATTGCTCTCCTGGATACCAACTCGGCTTTGGCAAGACTCCTTCCTGGCTTCTGATCCTGGCTCTGGCGACCATTCTTCCTGGCTACTGTCCTATCAAGTCATCCGCTGTTGCTGTTTGACTTGCATAGACTCTGTCTTGTGTTTGTATAATAAACCTACCTTTTAATTGCACCTCCTTGTGTGTCTGGCTCCTCGCTCCCTGATATTCTTCCTCCATAGTCATGTCCGTCCTCTTCCTCTATAGTCATTGTGACGTCTTTTATCTCCAGCAGATGATACACACATGTTGATGATACATATCAATATTTAGAAGGACACAAGGATCTCTACAAGGACGTCATGATGGACAATCAGCCGCCCCTCACATCACCGGGTAAGAGGAGACTTTATTGTAAAGGAGAGAGCAGTACGGAGGATCCACCTAGATCCCCCATCATCTGATAAACACATAGAAACAATGGATTCAGTCAGTGTGTGTGTTTCCTACAGATGGATCCAGTCATGGGAACCCACCAGAGAGATGTCCCCGTCCTCTGTATTCCCGGGATTCCACACAGGAAGGTCACACCATCCCTCACCATCATCAGGTAGATGATGACAATTATTGGTAGTTGTGATTTATACACAGCATGTTTGTTACAATGAATGTTTTATTATATCTTTCAGAGTGGAATCCTCGGGGATTATAATATTGTTGTTCAAGAAGAGTATAAAGAGGAGAATGAGGAGGATGGAGTGATGGAGGAGTTTCCAGAAGGACATAAGGATATGATGGAGCCACCTAATACCAGGAACCCACCAGAGAGATGTCCCCGTCCTCTGTATTCCCGGGATTCCACACAGGAAGGTCACACCATCCCTCACCATCATCAGGTAGATGATGACAATTATTGGTAGTTGTGATTTATACACAGCATGTTTGTTACAATGAATGTTTTATTATATCTTTCAGAGTGGAATCCTCGAGGATGATAATATTGATGTTAAAGAAGAGTATAAAGAGGAGGATGAGGAGTATGGAGTGATGGAGGAGTTTCCAGAAGGACATAAGGATATGATGGAGCCACCTAATACCAGGAACCCACCAGAGAGATGTCCCCGTCCTCTGTATTCCAGGGACTCTGCACAGGAAGGTCACACCATCCCTCACCATTACAAGGTTGGTGGGATGGAGCATCTAGAACATGGATTCATAGAGACAATGTGTGGAGTTATTTTATGTGACCTTCTATTTTACAGATGATATTCTCTCTCATTTCCTTGATTTAGAGTGGAGATCCAATCGATATAGAATTTGAGGTGAAAGCAGAAGAAGAAGAGGCGTATGTGAGGGATGATCAGCAGTCTATGGAGGAGGATGGAATAACGGGGACATTTATAGAGGAGGACACTCCTACAGAGATCAGCACAGGTGGGTCATGAACACTAAATCCATTCCTCCACCCATACTGCTCACTGATTGGTCCAGAGTAGGGCGGGGACTGGATGATATCAGCCTGTAATCCCCTGGTCACTTTCCTGAGCTGTGTTCCCCGTCCTGTATTCCTGGATTACTCTCGGATAATCTTCCTTCTCTGTGCTGCAGACACAATTTATGTATCTAGACTGGATTTATGGAGGTTCTGGGGTTCAGCTGGCAGCAAAATGTTGATTTTTACTCTAAGCATTGCATAATGTAGCACCCAGGACATGTGACTGGGGTCTCCTGCCTTGTGCCTGACTCCTCCAGGGGACCTTCTCTGTTATCTGCTGGCTGTGCCGGGTGGAGGGATATGTCTGTAGTGTCTCAGACCCAAGTCACTGAGTGCAGTCTCAGGAGATGGGAGGCAGCGGTGTGGGACCTACATAGTTACATAGTTAGTCTGGCTGAAAAAAGACATCCATCTAGTTGTACCATTAAAAGTTATAATCCGACACCCACAGCTGATCCACCAGAAGGCAAAAACCCAGCAAAGCACGATCCAATCTGCTCCTGCAGGGAAACAATTCCTTCCTGACCCCCCGAGAGGCAATCGGATATTCCCTGGATCAACTTTCCCTATAAATGTTATATCCAGTTATATTCTGTGTATCCAAGAAAGAATCCAGGACTTTCCTACAGCAATCCCCCCTTATGTATTATACATGGAGATCATATCCCCCCTTATGTATTATACATGGAGATCATATCCCCCCTTATGTATTATACATGGAGATCATATCCCCCCTTATGTATTATACATGGAGATCATATCCCCCCTTATGTATTATACATGGAGATCATATCCCCCCTTATGTATTATACATGGAGATCATATCCCCCCCTTATGTATTATACATGGAGATCATATCCCCCTTATGTATTATACATGGAGATCATATCCCCCCTTATGTATTATACATGGAGATCATATCCCCCTTATGTATTATACATGGTGATCATATCCCCCCTTATGTATTATACATGGAGATCATATCCCCCTTATGTAATATACATGGAGATCATATCCCCCTTATGTATTATACATGGAGATCATATCCCCCCCGTATGTATTATACATGGAGATCATATCCCCCCTTATGTATTATACATGGAGATCATATCCCCCTTATGTATTATACATGGAGATCATATCCCCCCTTATGTATTATACATGGAGATCATATCCCCCCCTTATGTATTATACATGGAGATCATATCCCCCTTATGTATTATACATGGAGATCATATCCCCCCTTATGTATTATACATGGAGATCATATCCCCCCTTATGTATTATACATGGAGATCATATCCCCCCTTATGTATTATACATGGAGATCATATCCCCCCTTATGTATTATACATGGAGATCATATCCCCCCTTATGTATTATACATGGAGATCATATCCCCCCTTATGTATTATACATGGAGATCATATCCCCCCCTTATGTATTATACATGGAGATCATATCCCCCTTATGTATTATACATGGAGATCATATCCCCCCTTATGTATTATACATGGAGATCATATCCCCCCTTATGTATTATACATGGAGATCATATCCCCCCTTATGTAATATACATGGAGATCATATCCCCCCTTATGTATTATACATGGAGATCATATCCCCCCTTATGTAATATACATGGAGATCATATCCCCCTTATGTATTATACATGGAGATCATATCCCCCCCTTATGTATTATACATGGAGATCATATTCCCCTTATGTATTATACATGGAGATCATATCCCCCCTTATGTATTATACATGGAGATCATATCCCCCTTATGTATTATACATGGTGATCATATCCCCCCTTATGTATTATACATGGAGATCATATCCCCCTTATGTAATATACATGGAGATCATATCCCCCTTATGTATTATACATGGAGATCATATCCCCCCCGTATGTATTATACATGGAGATCATATCCCCCCTTATGTATTATACATGGAGATCATATCCCCCTTATGTATTATACATGGTGATCATATCCCCCCTTATGTATTATACATGGAGATCATATCCCCCCCTTATGTATTATACATGGTGATTATATCCCCCCCTTATGTATTATACATGGAGATCATATCCCCCCTTATGTATTATACATGGTGATCATATCCCCCCTTATGTATTATACATGGAGATCATATCCCCCTTATGTATTATACATGGAGATCATATCCCCCCTTATGTATTATACATGGAGATCATATCCCCCTTATGTATTATACATGGTGATCATATCCCCCCTTATGTATTATACATGGAGATCATATCCCCCCTTATGTATTATACATTTAGATCATATCCCCCCTTATGTATTTATACATGGAGATCATATCCCCCCTTATGTATTATACATGGAGATCATATCCCCCTTATGTATTATACATGGAGATCATATCCCCCCTTATTTATTATACATGGAGATCATATCCCCCTTATGTATTATACATGGAGATCATATCCCCCCTTATGTATTATACATGGAGATCATATCCCCCTTATGTATTATACATGGAGATCATATCCCCCCCTTATGTATTATACATGGAGATCATATCCCCCCCTTATGTATTATACATGGAGATCATATCCCCCTTATGTATTATACATGGAGATCATATCCCCCCTTATGTATTATACATTTAGATCATATCCCCCCTTATGTATTTATACATGGAGATCATATCCCCCCTTATTTATTATACATGGAGATCATATCCCCCTTATGTATTATACATGGAGATCATATCCCCCCTTATTTATTATACATGGAGATCATATCCCCCCTTATTTATTATACATGGAGATCATATCCCCCTTATGTATTATACATGGAGATCATATCCCCCCTTATGTATTATACATGGAGATCATATCCCCCTTATGTATTATACATGGAGATCATATCCCCCCCTTATGTATTATACATGGAGATCATATCCCCCCCTTATGTATTATACATGGAGATCATATCCCCCTTATGTATTATACATGGAGATCATATCCCCCTTATGTATTATACATGGAGATCATATCCCCCTTATGTATTATACATGGAGATCATATCCCCCTTATGTATTATACATGGAGATCATATCTCCCCTTATGTATTATACATGGAGATCATATCCCCCCTATGTATTATACATGGAGATCATATCCCCCCTTATGTATTATACATGGAGATCATATCCCCCCCTTATGTATTATACATGGAGATCATATCCCCCCTTATGTATTATACATGGAGATCATATCCCCCTTATGTATTATACATGGAGATCATATCCCCCTTATGTATTATACATGGAGATCATATCCCCCTTATGTATTATACATGGAGATCATATCCCCCCCTTATGTATTATACATGGAGATCATATCCCCCTTATGTATTATACATGGAGATCATATCCCCCTTATGTATTATACATGGTGATCATATCCCCCCTTATGTATTATACATGGAGATCATATCCCCCTTATGTATTATACATGGAGATCATACCCCCCTATGTATTATCCCCCATCCCCCTGTTGCCATTCACTTCCAAGCTCCTTGAGCGCTTAGTTTACAATCGGCTAAGCTCCCACCTCACCGACAACAACCTCCTCGATCCCCTACAATCCGGCTTCTGCCCCAACATTCCACCGAAACCGCCCTACTCAAAATCACTAATTACCTGCTATCCACCAAAGCTAATGGCCACTACTCTGTCCTCCTTCTCCTCGACCTCTCCTCGGCCTTCAACACAGTTGACCACTCCCTCCTCCTTAATAAACTACACTCTCTTGGCCTCAGAGATTCTGCTCTCTCATGGTTCTCCTCCTATCTATCCCAACGGTCCTTCAGCGTTACCTATAATGCTACCACCTCCCCCTCATTCCCCCTCTCTGTTGGGGTCCCCCAAGGCTCTGTCCTTGGGCCCCTTCTATTCTCCATCTACACCTCCTCCCTTGGACAGCTGATAAACTCCCATGGCTTCAACTACCATCTCTATGCCGATGACACGCAAATCTACCTCTCCACCCCTCACCTCACCCCTTCATTCTCCGCCCGTATCACCCACCTGCTGAATGACATATCAGACTGGATGTCGCTCCACTTCCTCAAACTGAACCTTTCCAAAACCGAGCTCCTAGTCTTCCCCTCAGCCCGCACCCCCTCACTGACTTCTCCATCACAACCAACTACGCCACCATCAGTCCCACCACGCAAGCCAAGGTTCAAGGTGTCATCCTAGACTCTAACCTGTCCTTCCAACCCCATGTCCAATCGCTGACTACCGCATGCAGGTTCCACCTCCGCAACATCTCCAAAATACGCTCGTTGCTAACCCCAGACACTACTAACACTACTAAACAACTCGTTCACTCCCTTATTATCTCACGCCTGGACTACTGCAACTCCCTCCTCACTGGCCTACCTCATCGCAGACTATCCCCGCTTCAGTCTATCCTGAACTCAGTGGCCAGACTCATCCACCTTACCAACCACTCCTCTTCTGCCACCCTCCTCTGCCATTCCCTCCACTGACCTCCACTCAGTGTCCTCCACCCCTCTCTGCCAATCCCTCCACTGGCCTCTATTAAGTGTCCTCCACCCCTCTCTGCCAATCCCTCCACTGGCCTCCATTCAGTGTCCTCCACCCCTCTTTGTCATTCCCTTCACTGGCCTCCATTCAGTGTCCTCAACCCCTCTCTTTCATTCCCTCCACTGGCTCCCGATTGCCCAACGCATCAAATTCAAACTACTAACACTGACATACAAAGCCATTCATGGCGCTGCCCCAAACTACCTCACCGACCTGATATCCAAATACCACCCTACCTGTAATCTTCGCTCCTCACAAGACCTCCTACTCTCTCTAGCTCCCTGGTCTCCACCTCCCATGCCTGACTACAGGACTTCTCCCGAGCTTCCCCCATCCTCTGGAACTCCCTACCCCAATCCATTAGACTGTCACCTACCCTCCTCACCTTTTTTTGCGCACCCTGAAAACCCATCTCTTCAGGGAAGCCTACCCCACCCTCACCTAACAGCCGATCCCCCTCCACTCCTCACTCCATTACATCCCCCACAGCCATCTCCTCCTGTACCACCATCCCCTCCCTCCTAGAGTGTAAGCTTGAAAGGGCTGAGCCCTCTAACCCTCGAGTATTGTGTATTGTTTTGCTACTGTATTGTCTCATGTCTTGTCCCCCATTCTAATGTACAGCGCTGAGCAAACCCTTTGGTGCTATATAAATACTGTATAATAATAATGTATTATACATGGAGATCATATCCCCCTTATGTATTATACATGGAGATCATATCCCCCCTTATGTATTATACATGGAGATCATATCCCCCCTTATGTATTATACATGGTGATCATATCCCCCCTTATGTATTACACATGAAGATCATATCCCCCCCTTATGTATTATACATGGAGATCATATCCCCCCTTATGTATTACACATGAAGATCATATCCCCCCCCTTATGTATTATACATGGAGATCATATCCCCCCTTATGTATTATACATGGAGATCATATCCCCCTTATGTATTATACATGGAGATCATATCCCCCCTTATGTATTATACATGGAGATCATATCCCCCCTTATGTATTATACATGGAGATCATATCCCCCCTTATGTATTATACATGGAGATCATATCCCCCTTATGTATTATACATGGAGATCATATCCCCCCTTATGTATTATACATGGAGATCATATCCTCCCCCTTATGTATTATACATGGAGATCATATCCCCCTTATGTATTATACATGGAGATCATATCCCCCCTTATGTATTATACATGGAGATCATATCCCCCCCGTATGGATTATACATGGAGATCATATCCCCCTTATGTATTATACATGGTGATCATATCCCCCTTATGTATTATACATGGAGATCATATCCCCCCTTATGTATTATACATGGAGATCATATCCCCCCTTATGTATTATACATGGAGATCATATCCCCCTTATGTATTATACATGGAGATCATATCCCCCTTATGTATTATACATGGAGATCATATCCCCCTTATGTATTATACATGGAGACCATATCCCCCCTTATGTATTATACATGGAGATCATATCCCCCCCTTATGTATTATACATGGAGATCATATCCCCCCTTATGTATTATACATGGAGATCATATCCCCCCTTATGTATTATACATGGAGATCATATCCCTCCTTATGTATTATACATGGAGATCATATCCCCCCTTATGTATTATACATGGAGATCATATCCCCCCTTATGTATTATACATGGAGATCATATCCCCCTTATGTATTATACATGGAGATCATATCCCCCCTTATGTATTATACATGGAGATCATATCCCCCCTTATGTATTATACATGGAGATCATATCCCCCCTTATGTATTATACATGGAGATCATATCCCCCTTATGTATTATACATGGAGATCATATCCCCCCTTATGTATTATACATGGAGATCATATCCCCCCCTTATGTATTATACATGGAGATCATATCCCCCCTTATGTATTATACATGGAGATCATATCCCCCCTTATGTATTATACATGGAGATCATATCCCCCCTTATGTATTATACATGGAGATCATATCCCCCCCTTATGTATTATACATGGAGATCATATCCCCCCTTATGTATTATACATGGAGATCATATCCCCCCTTATGTATTATACATGGAGATCATATCCCCCCCTTATGTAATATACATGGAGATCATATCCCCCCCTTATGTATTATACATGGAGATCATATCCCCCCCCCTTATGTATTATACATGGAGATCATATCCCCCCTTAATCTCCTTTTCTCAGTAGAGAATACATTCAGTTCCTCTAATCTTTCCTCATAGCTGATCTCCTCCATGCCTCGTATCAGTTTAGTTTCCCTTCTCTGTACTTTCTCCAGTTCCCCAATGTTCTTTTTGTGAATTGGAGCCCAAAACTGAACTGCATATTCCAGATGAGGTGTTACAAATGATTTGTACTGGGGGGGAGGGGGGGAGGGGCGATATCTCTCTCTCTCTGGAGTCTATAACTCTCCTTATACAAGAGAGGATTTTGCTCAGTTTTGGAACCGTAGCTTGCATTGCATATGATCTGCCAAAACCCCCAGATCCTTCTCCACCATTGACCCCCCAGTTGTACCCCCCTAGTATGTATGATGCATGCATATTCTTAGCCCCCCCAAGTGCAGAGCCTTACATTTATCACCATTAGCCCTCATTGGCCCCATAGTCCCCCAATTACACAGAACATTGAGGTCGGCTTGTAAGTTGGAGACATCCTGTAAGGACGTTATTCCCCGGCACAGCTTGGTGTCATCTGCAAAGACTGGAATGGGGTTTATAATCTCACACCCCATATTGTTTATATATATATTAATAAGTAAGGGTCCCCACACTGAACCCTGGGGTACCCCACTAATAACACTGAACCCTGGGGTACCCCACTAATAACACTGAGCCTTGGGGTACCCCACTAATAACACTGAACCTTGGGGTACCCCACTAATAAGACTGAACCTTGGGGTACCCCACTAATAACACTGAACCCTGGGGTACCCCACTAATAACACTGATCCCTGGGGTACCCCACTAATAACACTGAGCCTTGGGGTACCCCACTAACACTTTACCTTGGGGTACCCCACTAATAACACTTAACCTTGGGGTACCCCACTAATAACACTGAACCTTGGGGAACCCCACTAATAACACTGAACCTTGGGGTACCCCACTAATAACACTGAACCTTGGGGTACCTCACTAATGACACTGGGCCTTGGGGTACCCTACTAATGACATTGAACCTTGGGGTACCCCACTAACCCATTCCATACCAGGCACTTTTACCCCCTTCCTGTCCAGGCCAATTTTTAGGTTTCAGCGCTCTCACACTGAATGAAATTGCACGATCATACAACATACATACAAAATTTTGGGGGATATCTGTACTGTTCTGACATTTGGGGGATATCTGTACTGTCCTGACATTTGGGGGATATCTGTACTGTTCTGACATTTGGGGGATATCTGTACTGTCCTGACATTTGGGGGATATCTGTACCGTCCTGACATTTGGGGGATATCTGTACCGTTCTGACATTTGGGGGATATCTGTACCGTCCTGACATATGGGGGATATCTGTACCATCCTGACATTTGGGGGATATCTGTACCATCCTGACATTTGGGGGATATCTGTACTATTCTGACATTCTTGGACCTCAAGAAATTAGATTGGCTGTCAGTACTTCAGGATTGATCAACTTTCAGATATCTCCCATAGTTTGTGAACTCTATAACTTCCCTTCAGACTAAATCATAAATACTAATTTGGGTTATTTTCACCAAAGACATGTAGCAGAATACATCTCGGCCTAAATTTATGAAGAACAATTATTTATTTGCAAAATTTTATAACAGAAACAAAGAAAAACTTGTTTTATTTTCAAAATGTTTGTTCTTCTTTTGGGAAGAAAATGAATCCATCCAATGTATACAACTATCATGTGACCTGCAGTGATTGGTCACAGCAGGTCACATGGTACTTACAACGGGGCCGGTACACAGATCTGTCATTGGTTGTGTCCGAGGTACACGGCCGTTGACAGATCCTGCCGCTGCGTGGCTCTGCGGTCATGTAAACTGCGCATGTCTGGAAGGATGCCATATGGCTTCCACCCGGAGGGAGGAGGTGCTCGCTCGGTCACCATCTGGCCATAGGCCGAGCAGGAACCAGCTAATCACACTGAACCTTGGGGTACCCCACTAATAACAGTGAACTTGGGGTACCCCACTAATAACACTGAACCTTGGGGTACCCCACTAATAACAGTGAACTTGGGGTACCCCACTAATAACACTGAACCTTGGGGTACCCCACTAATAACAGTGAACCTTGGGGTACCCCACTGATAACACTGAACCCTGAGGTACTCCGATAATAACACTGAACCCTGGTGTACTCCGCTAATAACACTGAACCCTGGGGTACCCACTAACTGAACCTTTAGGTACAACGCTAATCACACTGAACCTTGGGGTACCCCACTAATAACACTGAACCTTGGGGTACCCCACTAATAACACTGAACCTTGGGGTACCCCACTAATAACACTGAACCTTGGGGTACCCCACTAACCCCTTCCATACCGGGCACTTTTACCCCCTTCCTACCCAGGCCAATTTTTAGGTTTCAGCGCTCTCACACTTTGAATGACAATTGCGCGGTCATACAACACTGTACCCAAACTGAAATTTGGGGGATATCTGTACCGTCCTGACATTTGGGGGATATCTGTACCGTCCTGACATTTGGGGGATATCTGTACTGTTCTGACATTTGGGGGATATCTGTACCGTCCTGACATTTGGGGGATATCTGTACCGTCCTGACATTTGGGGGATATCTGTACCGTCCTGACATTTGGGGGATATCTGTACCGTCCTGACATTTGGGGGATATCTGTACCGTCCTGACATTTGGGGGATATCTGTACCGTCCTGACATTTGGGGGATATCTGTACCGTCCTGACATTTGGGGGATATCTGTACCGTTCTGACATTTGGGGGATATCTGTACCGTTCTGACATTTGGGGGATATCTGTACCGTTCTGACATTTGGGGGATATCTGTACCGTTCTGACATTTGGGGGATATCTGTACCGTCCTGACATTTGGGGGATATCTGTACCGTCCTGACATTTGGGGGATATCTGTACCGTCCTGACATTTGGGGGATATCTGTACTGTCCTGACATTTGGGGGATATCTGTACTGTTCTGACATTCTTGGACCTCAATAAAATAGACTGGCTGTCAGTACTTCAGGATTGATCAATTTTCAGATATCTTCCATAGTTTGTGAACTCTATAACTTCCCTTCAGACTAAATCATAAATATTAATTTGGATTTTTTCACCAAGGACATGTAGCAGATTACATCTCGGCCTAAATTTATGAACAATTATTTATTTGCAAACTTTTAAACCAGAAACAAAGAAAAACGTGTTTTATTTTCAAAATGTTTGGTCTTCTTTTGGGAAGAAAATGAAGCCATCCATTGTATACAACTATCATGTGACCTGCAGTGATTGGTCACAGCAGGTCACATGGTACTTACAACGGATGGTACTTACATGGTACTTACACAGATCTGTCACCGGCCGTGTCCGAGGTACACGGCCAGTGACAGATCGTGCCGCTGCGCTGTGAGATGGGGAAACTGCTTTCATTGTTTGAACACTGATTGAGGTGAATTAAAAATGTTCTGACTGACATTCTGCAGTTGAGCCACAAGATGTCACTGTTTATTGTAGCAGCCTCAGACTGCATAGAGACTTCTATGTTCATGAAGGGGTGGGGTTTTGGACTTGGAGAGTGAGCAGGGGAAGGAGAGGAGAGCAGCCATGCTTGAGAGAGAGAAGATGGCTGAGTGACTTTGAGAATCCGTTGCCATCCAGCTGTGATGATGGCCCTCTGTAATCAGAAATTCACTTGAGTGAAGCTGATGGTGTTGAAGACGCTAACCCTGTTCAAAGAAAGGAAGATTTGCTGCCAGGAAGCTGATGAGGACAGAGGAGCAAAGCAACATGTACTGCTGATGACATTGCATGTCTGTTGAAGAGACGTTTGTTCTGTTCAGAGTCACCAGCGGATGCAAAGCAGACCCAGGTCGGTAAGATCGTGCACGCATCTCATTTCAGTGTTGGCGCCTATAGGACTGAGTCCAGGTCTATAGTTAGTTAGTTAGGGTCTCTGTTTGTGTCAGGCCACAAGTGTTGTTACTGATTATTGGAAGGACTCCACCACTTAAAGTGACATTTCACATTGGAGAGCTGATAAAATCCTACAAACTCAAGCCAGACTGGCGTTTTGCTCAGAAGGAATACTCAGGCACGTGCTACAGGACCAGTTATGGGAGGGGGAATACTGTAGATTTGTGTAAGATTGTAAGCTGTTGTGCGGCACTGCAGGCTAGCCCATACCGTACACCCATACACTGATTCCTGCTCTGTAGGGTAATAACAGGTAAGGTGTGGCAGCTTAGTTGTGCCCCCCAGTAGGTAAATTACTTCACTTTCTACCTTCATCCATCAGGAGGTGCCGTGCTGTGCAGCACAAGGGTCTCAGCCTCTGGGCTGGGTGTATGTAAATTTATTGTATGTTCCCAGCATTTGTGGTTGTGTTTATTTGCCACATCTAAGTAAAATTCTGTTGTGGCAAAAGCTGGTGTTGGGGTTGCTTTCCTCGTTCGTGACTTCACTGTAACCCCGGTACATGGCTTACAGCGCGGCTCTGCGGTCATGCAAACTGCGCATGTCTGGAAGGATGCCATATGGCTTCCACCCAGAGGAACGAGGTGCTCGCCCAGCCACCATCTGGCCATAGGCCAGGCGGGTACCGGCTAATCACACGGAACCTTGGAGTACACCACTAATCACACTGAACCTTGGGGTACACCACTAATCACACTGAACCTTGGGGTACACCACTATCAATGAAACTTTGGGTATACCACTGATGACACTGAACCTTGGGGTACCCCACTAATGACACTGAACCTTGGGGTACCCCACTGACACTGAACCTTGGGGTACCCCACTAATCACACAACCTTGGGGTACACCACTGATGACACTGAACCTTGGGGTACCCCACTGACTACACCAGACCATTCAGAGTATGAATCATTAACCATTACTCTCTGAATACGATCTTTTAGCCAGTTTTCTATCCATTTACATTTGGATTTTCCAGCCTGTAGACTTTACCTTACACATTAGCCGTGTGTGGGGAACTGTGTCCAAGTATACCACGTCCACCGCCACCCCTCTGTCCAAGTATACCACGTCCACCGCCACCTCTCTGTCCAAGTATACCACGTCCACCGCTACCCCTCTGTCCAAGTATACCACGTCCACCGCCACCCCACTGTCCAAGTATACCACGTCCACCGCCACCCCTCTGTCCAAGTATACCACGTCCACCGCCACCCCTCTGTCCAAGTATACCACGTCCACAGCCACCCCTCTGTCCAAGTATACCACGTCCACCGCCACCCCTCTGTCCAAGTATACCACATCCACCGCCATCCCTCTGTCCAAGTATACCACGTCCACCGCCACCCCTCTGTCCAAGTATACCACGTCCACAGCCACCCCTCTGTCCAAGTATACCACATCCACCACCACCACCCCTCTGTCCAAGTATACCACATCCATCGCCACCCCTCTGTCCATGTATACCACGTCTACCGCCACCCCTCTGTCCAAGTATACCACGTCCCCCACCACCCCTCTGCCCAAGTATACCACATCCACCGCCACCCCTCTGCCCAAGTATACCACGTCCACCGCCACCCCTCTGCCCAAGTATACCACGTCCACCGCCACCCCTCTGCCCAAGTATACCACGTCCACCGCCACCCCTCTGCCCAAGTATACCACGTCCACCGCCACCCCTCTGCCCAAGTATACCACGTCCACTGAGACCCCTCCATCCAAGGATTTGCTCACCTCCAATCTAACCTGTTTCATGATGGTTTAATCCCAGATCACTTCTACATGTTGTCTACAGTAAATATTTAAGCTTCCACTGATTACAGAATACTAATACTGTGAGTCCTGACCCTTATACTATATAACTTGTACATTACATACTCCTGACCCCTGCACTATATACTCTATGTTGTACATTACATACTCCTGACCCCTGCACTATATACTCTGTTGTACATTACATACTCCTGACCCCTGCACTATATACTCTATGTTGTACATTACATTCTCCTGGCCCCTGCACTATATACTCTATGTTGTACATTACATACTCCTGACCCCTGCACTATATACTCTATGTTGTACATTACATACTCCTGACCCCTGCACTATATACTCTGTGTTGTACATTACATACTCCTGACCCCTGCACTATATACTCTGTGTTGTACATTACATATTCCTGACCCCTGCACTATATACTCTATGTTGTACATTACATATTTCTGACCTCTGCACTATATACGCTATGTTGTACATTACATCCTCCTGACCCTTGCACTTTATATTTTATATTGTACGTTACATTATCCTGACCCCTGCAATATATACTCTATGTTGTACATTTGATACGTCTGACCCCTGCGCTATATACTCTATGTTGTACATTCCATACTCCTGACCCCTGCACTATATACTCTATGTTGTACATTACATACTCCTGACCCCTGCTCTCCCCCCACTGCTATATATACACATAATATGGATTCTCTTTTGTTACACCCATTTCCTCCCAGCTGGACATTTTATATCGGATGATGTGATTGGAGCACAGACTTTTACATGCTGATAATAATGTGATAACATCCTCCAACTTTGGACCCTTAAACAGAAAGTGATAATGAGGGAGGAGCCAATACCCCAATGATGGTGGTCTTCAGGATCAGTCCAGTCTTCATCATGGGTGCTCTCCCCCCTCCTCACTCTCTGACCTCTGGTGGGGCTCAGCCCCGCTGTTCTTCATGACTAAATCATGGACTAAATAAGGAGGTGCAGTACTTCTTGTGTTGGGAAGATGGCGATGAGTGATAGAGGGGGTGGGGACCCTCGTCCTATAATCCCCTCATCACTGTCCCTCCTATAAAAGACAGTTCTGGTTGTTTCCTCACTCTCTGACTAAGGTCCATGAATAAAGAAATGACCTGGTAGGAGATCAGAGGAGCCATTTCCTAGTTCCCTTGAGGGTGGAATTGTAAGCTCCTCAGAGACCAAGCTGCCTGATGTGGGCGGAGTCCTGGTTTGGGGGAACCAATCAGCTCCTGTCTAGTAATCCTCTATGTCTTTGTATTTTAGACCATGGCCGGGAGATGAGGAAAACCTCCGAGGATTGTCTCACTTTGTCTCCAGACTGGAAAGTAGAAGATGAGGACATCACACAGTATAGTCCAGGAGAAAACCCGGCTCCCTCCAATGTCCATCCGGCACCACCCAGCGTAGATGGACCATCGGATTCCTTGTATCCTGAGGAACCTCAGACTGTGCGGGACCGGGCCGGCCTTCCAACAGGGAAGAGCTTCTCCTGTACTGAGTGCGGGAAGAGCTTCCGTTATAAATCCCGTCTTAATAGGCATAAAAGATCTCACGCGGGGGAGAAACCGTATACCTGTCCTGAGTGCGGGAAATGTTTTTCACAAAAGTACCATCTTTACACACATGAGAGATCTCACACAGGGGAGAAGCCATATTCCTGTCCTGAGTGTGGGAAATGTTTTTCAGTTAAGTCCGATCTTCACAAACATCAGAGATCTCATACGGGGGAGAAGCCGTATTCCTGTCCTGAGTGTGGGAAATGTTTTTCACAGAAGTCCAGTCTTTACAAACATCAGAGATCTCACACGGGCGAAAAGCCATATTTCTGTCCTGAGTGTGGGAAATGTTTTTCACAGAAGTTCATTCTGCACAATCATCAGAGATCACACACAGGGGAGAAGCTGTATTCTTGTCCTGAGTGTGGGAAATGTTTTTCACAGAAGTCCGATCTTTACACACATCAGAGATCCCACGCGGGGGAGAAGCCGTATTCCTGTCATGAGTGCGGGAGATGTTTTTCACAGAAGTCCAATCTTTCCACACATCAGCGATCTCACACAGGTGAGAAGCCACATTCCTGTCCTGTGTGCGGGAAATGTTTTTCACAGAAGGCCCATCTTTCCACCCATCAGAGATCTCACACAGGGGAGAAGCCATTTTCCTGTCATGAGTGTGGGAAATGTTTTTCAGTGAAGTCCATTCTTTACATACATCAACGATCTCACACGGGGGAGAAGCCGTATTCCTGTCCTGAGTGTGGAAAATGTTTTTCAGTGAGGTCCCATCTTTCCATTCACCAGAGATCTCACACAGGGGAGAAGCCATATTCCTGTTCTGAGTGCGGGAAATGTTTTTCAGATAAGTCCCATCTTCACAGACATCAGAGATCTCACACAGGGGAGTAGCCGTATTCCTGTCCTGAGTGATGGAAATGTTCCTCACTGATGTCCTGTCCTCCTGTACATCAGGGGTCCCACACAACTCTGGAGGTGTATTAGTGCCTTGAGTGTGGGAAATGTCTTCTAGATGAATGTTGCTGGACATCCCAGCTGTCATGTGGGGAAGAAGCACACCCTGATATACACCTCAGATATACTCCATGGCTGATCTTCATCATGGAAGAAACAGTTGATAAGGAGATCAGAGGTCCCCAAAGACATGGATGAAGTGTGGGACCGGGTTGGCCATTGATGGCAGGAGAAGAATAAAAATGGAGTCCTGACCTAGAGCACTGGGCTGACTTTTCATTGGGGGGCAGCCTATATACTAGAGATGGTTTGCACCTAAATGGAAGGGGGTCTGCTGTCCTGGGTGAGGGGTTTATGGGAAGACTGGAGGAGTATATAAACTAGGATGGAGGGGGAGGGAGAATTTGATTATAACGGGGTAGACAAATCAGACGGGTCAGTACTTATTGGGGGGTGGAATGGGGAAAGATGGGGGGAGGGCTATGGCAGATGGTAAGAAGTTTCCCATGTTACAAACAACCAGTGGAATTGGTACCATTTGTATGAAAATAAAAAATACACAAAATCCATGTGAACAAGGTGTCGGCGAATGAACAAGGTGTCGGTGAATGAAAGTGTTTGTTCCCCAATGCCAGAAGTCTGTCAGCACAATAGGTGAGTTGGAAGGTTTGGTGCATGAAGAGAACTAGGATTGAATTGGTATTGCTGAATCTTGGCTTCATTCCTCACATGACTGGGCCATTCATATTCCTGGCTAGGTTCTCTTTCGGAGAGACGGGGGAAATAGGAAAGGGGATGGAGTCTGTCTCTATGTGAGAAGTGATCTCAGAGCGAGTGTGAAAGAGGACCTAGTTGATGGAGAGTGTGATGAGGCTGAAGTATTATGGGTGGAACTGCACATGGGGGGCGGTACTACAAAGGTCATCATTGGAGTTTGTTATAGGCCTCCCAGCATTAATGGAGACTCAGCTCATCACACAAATGGAAAGGGCTGCAAGGGCAGGGACAGTGATAATAATGGGGGATGGTAACTACCCGGAAAGTGACTGGAGTAATGGTACTGCAGGTACAGTTAAAGGGCAAAAGTTTTTAAACCTACTACAGGACAATTTTATGGTCCAGTTCATAGAAGCCCTAACTAGGAATGATGCTCTGCTGGACCTGGTCATCTCCAACCATGAATTACGAATGTTCATATAAAAGAACATCTGGGTAGCAGTGACCATAACATGACTTCATTTATTGTTAGCTGTAAACAGCAAGCACAAATGCTCAACTTTAAGAGAGCTAATTTTCCAAGGCTGAGTGAGATCTGCTCTCCAAGACTTAGACTGGGAGGGAATATTGGCATCGATGAACACAACACAGAAATGGGAGTTCTTCAAAAAGACTGTATGTGACCACACTGCAAAATATATTCCCATGGGCAACAAGTATAAAAGGCTAAAAATCCAACCTATATGGCTTATGGCCAAAGTTACAAAAGCGATAGATAATTATTGTTAGCTGTATTCATTTATTGTTAGCTGTAAACAGCAAGCACAAATGCTCAACTTTAAGAGAGCTAATTTTCCAAGGCTGAGTGAGATCTGCTCTCCAAGACTTAGACTGGGAGGGAATATTGGCATCGATGAACACAACACAGAAATGGGAGTTCTTCAAAAAGACTGTATGTGACCACACTGCAAAATATATTCCCATGGGCAACAAGTATAAAAGGCTAAAAATCCAACCTATATGGCTTATGGCCAAAGTTACAAAAGCGATAGATAATAAGAAAAGAGCTTTTATTAAATATAACAATGAAGGAACGCGATCATCGTTTACACATTACAAAGAATAGAACAGAATATGCAAAAAGGAAATAAAGGCAAAAACTGAAAACAAACAACAGAAAGATATCAGGACGACCCCAAAACATTCCTCCAATATATGAATAGTAGAAAGGTCCGGTCCCAGCATGTAGGCCCTTTACAGAACCATCTAGAGGGGGTGACTGGGGACAAAGAGAAGGACAATGTATGAAATCCCTTCTTCAGCTCTGTGTATACAAAGGAGCATGGGGGGGCTCTTGTCCATAATGGGGGGTGGTACTGACACCCCCCAGATGATCCACATTGGCTCACAATTGATATGATCCAGAAATCTTTAGACAGAATAAAGGTAAATAAAGCCCCTGGACCGGATGGCAGACACCCACGGGGCCTTAAAGAATTCAGCTCTGTCATCTCACAGCCATTGTTTCTCATTGTTAGGGACTCTAATGACTGGCATAGTACCACTGGATTGGTGTAAGGCCAATGTGGGGCCAATATTTATAAAGGGGACAAAATCTTTCCCAAGTAATTATAGACCTGTTAGTGTAACTTCTATAGTTGGGAAGATACTGGAGAGTTTAATAAAAGACCACAGAGAGGAGTTCTTGCTGGAAACAAATATTGTAAGCCACAGACAACGTGGATTCATGAACTTCCAAAAAATATAGGTTGCGCTTAAATACATACAAAAAATTTAACAAAACAATAAGAAACAATATATTTAATCAAAATAAAATCCAGCAAAAACAAAAAAGTTCAAATAATAAATAATGTCCAAAATAATAATTCACCACATGAATCCACCACCAAAAAATGGTTAAATAGAACTCCCCAGAGTAATATGCTGATTGTTGAAAAACCAGCATATAGTACTTGTTACTCTGGGAGAAATGAATAATATGTTGACAGCAGCCCTGATGAAATGTGGGATGAACTCCAACAGATGATGTGCTGCAAAGCTGAAAATCCACTGCAAAGGTGATTTAGTATCCAAACTGAGAGATGATCAGACCGTCACTCGAAAGAAAAAAGTGACCAATCATGGTGCAGTATCATGGTGCAGTATGTTTTAAAAGGCATCAAACTTTAATGAAGAAATGCACTTCCAAGCAAGGTGTCCAGAGTGACACCAGTATAAACAGCGTGTGTGATGAATACAAGCGACTCAGACCCAGCTAAACATGCACATGCAACGTGCAAACAGACCAGGAGTGTTCTGAACGTCACATCCAAAGGCACCGCCCTACGCATTTCGTCATCGACGTCCTCAGGGAGCGGATGGATGTGAGACGTCAGCTGTTCATTAAATATTCACTACACCAGACTGACAGCTGGGGACTAATGAGAGGGACTGAGCAAGCAATCCTATCCCAAAACAACAAGCTGTCATGTAAACAAATGGATACAATAGATGGGTAAAATGTAACAAAGTGGTAAATAACAAACATGACTTCAATATAAGCAGATAAAAGATCATTGGGAACATAAACATCTTGGGAGACAGTAACAAAATAGATACATGTGTCATTCAACATAAACACATGTATCTTGTAATGCACGTTGATATCTCTGCACACCTATCTAAACAAAAACCTAATATATCTAACGTAAGAATGTATATAAAAATATCTATACAAAACATAAACATGATAAAGAAACATTAAAAAAAAAAAAAACATTTAACGTGGCATTGTCAAATAGATACTAAAAGAGAATTCTGATCAAAAATGAAAAGGTTTGTAATACTAATCAACAAGGATAGATAATAATTAAGGGGAACTCTAATACAATAAATAAAATAAAATACTAAAATAAAGGGAACAACTCATGAAAAAATATCTTATGAAAAGAGAAAAGAAAGGGGACTAGGGGAACGTAATATAAAATATCGCAAAAAATGGCATAAACATCAAAATAAAAACAAACGTCAAAAATTAGTGAGAAAACAATTAAGATCAATATCAACGTTCATTCCATTGGGTTTAAGAGCATTCAATTCATAAATCCAATAAGTTTCTTGCTTGGAAATATTATTAATTAAATCCGTGCCCCTCCAATGGGATTTAGCCAAATCAATACCATAAAAGGTTAATAAACTCGGATCACAATTATGTTTCATCTTAAAATGCTTCAAAACACTGTGTTTTTCGAAACCCTTTTTTATATTGGCAATATGTTCAGCTATTCTAGTTTTAAGACATCTCCCTGTCCGCCCCACGTATGGAAGGTGGCACGGACATTCTGGGATATAAACTACATGGGTTCAATTGCAAGGAATCAGGGAATTGATTTTATATTCTTTATTAGAACAAAACGAATTAAAGATTTTTCTTTGACTCTGCGAACTGTTCTGCAACATATACAGTTGTTGCAATAAAAGAAACCTTTTAAATCTGGAAATAACTCTACTCTTTTAGGGGGGTCTATAACATTCTGGGCTCTTCTTGTCCTTAATGACCTATTTTTCCTATAGACAAATATTGTTTTTTTAGGAATAATTTTCTTTAAGGTATCATCTTGTAACAAAATAGGCCAATATTTTTTAAAACTTCTTTCAACCTTACGATATTGCATATTAAAATTGGTAATAAAGCTGATATTGTTCTCAAATTCCTTAGATAACTTATTATTCAAAAGGGACTCTCTATTTTTTTCATTAATTAAATTTCTTTCTTTAAGAAGAAAAGGCCTCTCATATCCCTTCTCCACAAATCTGTCAATAATAATATCTGTTTGATTGATATAGTCTGTTTTCACTACAACTTCTTTTCATTCTCATAAATTGGCTCCTATGTGTATTGTGAAGCCATCCAGGATGGTGTCCACTAATTGCAGGAATATAGCTATTTTTATCAACTTCCTTGAAAAAAGTTTTAGTCAAAATTTCACCATCGCTTTTATATAATATGAGGTCAAGAAAAGTAATCTGATTCGGATCGCTAGTTACCGTAAATCTTAACCACTTGCCCTCCAGAGGATTTACCCCCCTTAATGACCACGCCTCTTTTTTCTACTCGGCGCTGCACTAATTCAACTGATAATTGCGCGGTCATGCAATGCTGCACCCAAACAAAATTTACGTCCTTTTTTTCACACAAATAGAGCTTTATTTTGGTGGTATTTGATCACATGTGCGCTTTTTATTTTTCACGCTATAAACAAAAAAAGCAAAACATTTTGAAGAAAAACAATATTTTTTACTTTCAGCTATAAAAAATATATAGTAAACTCAAAGTTAGTTATAAATTTAGGCCAAAATGTATTCTGCTCCATGTTTTTGGTAAAAAAAAATCCCAATAAGTGTATATTGATTGTATTGTGTGATAGTTATAGCGTCTACAAACTATGGGATAGATACTGCAATTTACGCCATTTTTCTGCTATACAGCGCTGCGCTAGTTTAACGGACAATTGCGCGGTCATGCAATACGGTACATAAATTAAATTTACATCCTTTTTTTTCCCACAAATTGAGCTTTCTTTCGGTATTAATTGATTGCCTGTGCGGTTTTTATTTTTTGCGCTATAAAAAAAAAGGCTGACAATTTTGAGGGAAAAAAACAATATTTTGGACTTTTTGCTATAAAACATGTCCAGTAAAAAAAAATTTAAAAATCAAATTTCGTCATAAATTTCTGCCAAAATGCATTCTGCGACATGTCTTTGCTACAAAAAAAACCCAATACGTGTAAATTAATTGGTTTACGTGAAAGTTATAGCGTTTACAAATGGCGGAAAGATACTGGGATTTTTAGGGTTTTTTATATTAATAATGGCGGCGATCAGCGACTTATGGTGGGACTGCGGTGGACATTTTGGCATTGGGGGGAACTGACTTGGGGTCACTGACATCCCCAGTGACACCAATACAGTGATCAGTGCAAAAAAAAAAACACTGACACTGTACTAATGGCACTGGGGAGGAAGGGGTTAAGTTTATTATTCAGGGAAATGGTTAACTGTGTAAGGGGGAGTGTTTTACTAGGGGGCGGGGGTGTGTACTGCAGGGAACACCACTGATCGGGAGAGAGAAACTCTTCTGTCCTAATCAGCGTGTCCTGGAGCTGTCAGGGAACTGACAGAAAGCACAGCTACTGCAGCTGTGCTCTCTGTCAGCGATTGCCGCCGATTGCCGGGACATAGCCGGTAACGACTGTCTGTGACCTGGCGACTGACATCTGCGGCCTCGCGTGCACCCCCTACCTGTTTTAAAAACACATGTTTTAAAATGTGGTTTTGCCCAGCCGTGCCGCCCTGCCACCGTGTTTCTACAGTGGCTGGGTGGCATGCGGTTAAACCATACATATTATTATTAATCTGTTCAATAAAATTATTCAGATGTTCATAGATGCCATTCCATATTATGATAATATCATCAATGTATCGCCTGTACAGCGCCATCTCTGGCCATTTGTCATACATTCACTCTTCCTCCCATTTATCCATTACCAAATTGTAGTGGATTGTAGTGGATTCATGAAAGACAGAAGTTTTCACACAAATCTGATTTCTTTTTATGAGGAGGTGAGCAAAACCTTGGCTAGAAGGGTGGCGGTGGACGTGGTATACTTGGACAGAGGGGTGGCGGTGGACGTGGTATACTTGGACAGAGGGGTGGCTGTGGACTTGGTATACTTGGACAGAGGGGTGGCTGTGGACAAGGTATACTTGGACAGAGGGGTGGGGGTGGATGTGGTATACTTGGAAAAAGGTGTGGCGGTGGACGTGGTATACTTGGACAGAGGGGTGGCACTGGACGTGGTATACTTGGACAGAGGGGTGGTGCTGGACATGGTATACTTGGACAGAGGGGTGGCGGTGGACGTGGTATACTTGGACAGAGGGTTGACTGTGGACGTGGTATACTTGGACAGAGGGCTGGCTGTGGATGTGGTATACTTGGACAAAGGGGTGGCGCTGGACGTGGTATACTTGGACAGAGGGGTGGCAGTGGGTGTGGTATACTCAGACAGAGGGGTGGCAGTGGACATGGTATACTGGGGCAGAGAAGTGGCGGTGGACGTGGTGTACTTGGACAGAGGGGTGGCGGTAGACGTGGTATAATTGGACAGAGGGGTGGCGGTAGATGTGGTATACTTGGACAGAGGGGTGGTTTTGGACGTGGTATACTTGGACAAAGGGGTGGCGGTGGATGTGGTATACTTGGACAGAGGGGTGGCTGTGGACATGGTATACTTGGACAGAGGGATGGCAGTGGACGTGGTATACTTGGAGAGAGGGGTGGTGGTGGACGTGGTATACTTGGACAGAGGGGTGGCGGTGGACGTGGTATACTTGGACAGAGGGGTGGCGGTGGACGTGGTATACTTGGAGAGAGGGGTGGCGGTGGACGTGGTATACTTGGACAGAGGGGTGGCGGTGGACGTGGTATACTTGGACAGAGGGATGGCGGTGGACGTGGTATACTTGGACAGAGGGGTGGCGGTGGTATACTTGGACAGAGGGGTGGCGGTGGACGTGGTATACTTGGACAGAGGGGTGGCGGTGGACGTGGTATACTTGGACACAGTTCCCCACACACGGGTAATGTGTAAGGTAAAGTCTATGGGCTGGAAAAATCTGGATGTAAATGGATAGAAAACTGACTAAAAGATCGTATTCAGAGAGTAGTTGTTAATGATTCATACTCTGAATGGTCTGGGGGTGTCAGTGGTGTCCCACAAGGATCAGTGTTATTAGTGGGATTCCCCAAGGTTCAGTGTTATTAGTGGGGTTCCCCGAGGCTCAGTGTTATTAGTGGTGTACCCCAAGGCTGTGTTATTAGTGGGGTACCCCAAGGTTCAGTGTTATTAGTGGGGTACCCCAAGGTTCAGAGTTATTAGTGGTGTTCCCCAAGGATCAGTGTTATTAGTGGGGTACCCCAAGATTCAGTGTTATTAGTGGGGTTCTCCAATGTTCAGTTTTATTAGTGGGGTACCCCAAGGTACAGTGTTATTAGTGGGGTACCCCAAGGCTGTGTTATTAGTGGGGTACCCCAGGGTTCAGTGTTATTAGTGGTGTACCCCAAGGTTCAGTGTTATTAGTGGGGTACCCCAAGGCTCAGAGTTATTAGTGGTGTACCCAAGGGTTCAGTGTTATTAGTGGGGTACCCCAAGGTTCAGTGTTATTAGTGGGGTATCCCAAGGCTGTGTTATTAGTGGGGTACCCCAGGGGTTCAGTGTTATTAGTGGGGTACCCCAAGGCTCAGTGTTATTAGTGGGGTACCCCAGGGTTCAGTGTCGGGACCCTTACTTATTAATATATATATAAACAATATGGGGTGTGAGATTATAAATCCCATTCCAGTCTTTGCAGATGACACCAAGCTGTGCCGGGGAATAACGTCCTTACAGGATGTCTCCAACTTACAAGCCGACCTCAATGCTCTGTGTAATGAGATGTTGTAACCTGAGTCCTCTACATATAGTGGGGACCCCTCATTGTTGGACACCATTTTTGGATGTTCTTATCAGTAATCCATCTCTAATACTGAATTGAGATTTGGATGTCACTAATAATTGGTGGTCTTCTTTTTGGGCGTAGTCTTCCTCCAATATAGGGGTGTTACAGGGTCTTCTGTGTGTTTATTATTATTATACAGGATTTATGGCGCCAACAGTCTGTGCAGCACTGTACAATATAAGGGGGGCGGTACAATTACAATACATTTCAGTACAGAAGGAATAGGACGGCCCGGCTCGTGGAGCTTACAATCTGAAGGAAGGGGGAGGTGATACAAAAGGTGATAGCTGTGGGGTATGATCTGGTGGAGGTGATTCAAGTACAGTTCTTAGGTGGGGGTGGGGTAGGTTTCCTTGAATAAGTGAGTTTTCAAACATCGTCTAAAGGCAGACAGGGTGGGGGCTGACTGGACATGCTGTGGTAGGGAGTTCCAGAGGATGGGAGAGGCTCTGGAGAAATCCTAGAGGCAAGCATGGGAGGAGGTGATGAGGGAGATAGAGAGGAGGATATCATGGGGGGAGCAGAGCTGGCGATTTGGGCAGTATCTGTGGATGAGGATGGTGATGTAGCTAGGGGCAGTGTTATGGATGGCTTTGTAAGTTGTGGTTAGTATTTTGAATTTTATATGTTGGGTTAGTGGAAGTCAGTGAAGGGATTTGCAAAGAGGGGCAGCAGTCACTGATCGGTTGGTAAAGTGTATGGCCCTGATTTACTAAGACGTGAGTCTACCAGCAGACTCTGAACATTCAGGCAGACTCAGTGAAATCAATGAGGACCTGTCAGTCCTCTGAGCGACGTCTAGCAATCTCATTGACCAACGTCTACTTTACTATTAGTAAATGTGGAATCACGTCTGGCACATTTTTAGGTGCAATACCGGATATGTTCCCTAGATGGCGCACAAGCGCGGGCTTTGTACCATTGGTGGTTTCCTGTTGGCATAAGAGAATACTTAGAATGTAACATAATTAGTACACCGAGATTATCATATTTTTTTTTGCTGTTTCTCCAAAATGATGAGACAACTGATGCATTTACTAATGAATGTCATACATTCTATTTTCAGATGTTAAACATTTTCACACTTATATCTCCAATAATTGGGAATGTCCAGTTCTAAGTTCCCAATATAATGATATATCTTCCTTCTCTGTAATCATGTAACTATTCTATGTTAAGGTATTAATGCACATGGGTTATACACATCACACATCTGGGGGTGCAGCGGTATACTGGCAGCTATGGGTTAGTCATCCAGCTCCATCCATCCATCCATCCATCCATCCATCAGGGTGGGTGCCCAAATGGTCCTGGGGAGGAATTAGCTCATCCACAGGAGCCAGAAAGGTGCTTAATAGTGTAGTACACTGTCACAGGGGTGGATGACCTTTCACGAGTTCATGCACTACTGTCCGTCACGGATAAACCACACGTGCCATTCATAGGCACTCTCTGAGTTGGTACTCTCACACCAAGGACGTTCCACTATTCAGGAATGATTAGATGAAATTTTTTTAGCACCATTTACCAGTTTACATCATCATTAATGGGCAGCACAGTGGCTTAATGATTAGCACGTCTGCCTTGCAGTAAATGGGTCATGGGTTCGATTCCCGACCGTGGCACCTCCTGCATGGAGTTTGCATGTTCTCCCTGTGCTTGCGTGAGTTTCCTTTGAGTACTCCAGTTTCCTCCCACACTCCAAAGACATGCTGGTAGGTGAATTGATTCTTGTCCAAATTGGCTCTAGTATATGGGAGTTAGGGACCTTAGATTGTACACCCCTTGAGGTTTAGGGACTGATGTGAATGTACAATATATGTGTAAAGTGCTGTGTAAATTGACAGCGCTATGTACAGTCAGGTCCATAAATATTGGGACATCAACACAATTCTAACATTTTTGGCTCCATACACCACCACAATGGATTTGAAATGAAACAAACAAGATGTGCTTTAACTGCAGACTGTCAGCTTTAATTTGAGGGTATTTACATCCAAATCAGGTGAACGGTGTAGGAATTACAACAGTTTGCATATGTGCCTCCACTTGTTAAGGGACCAAAAGTAATGGGACAGAATAATCATCATAAATCAAACTTTCACTTTTTAATACTTGGTTGCAAATCCTTTGCAGTCAATTACAGCCTGAAGTGTGGAACGCATAGACATCACCAGACGCTGGGTTTCATCCCTGGTGATGCTCTGCCAGGCCTCTACTGCAACTGTCTTCACTCCTGCTTGTTCTTGGGGCATTTTCCCTTCAGTTTTGTCTTAAGCAAGTGAAATGCTCAATCGGATTCAGGTCAGGTGACTGACTTGGCCATTGCAGAACATTCCACTTCTTTGGTTGCTTTTGCAGTCTGCTTTGGGTCATTGTCCATCTGCACTGTGAAGCGTCCAATGAGATGTGAAGCATTTGGCTGAATATGAGCAGATAATATTCCCGAAACACTTCACAATTCATCCGGCTGCTTCTGTCAGCAGTCACATCATCAATAAATACAAGAGAAGCAGTTCCATTGGCAGCCATACATGCCCACGCCATGACACTACCACCACCATGATCACTGATGAGGTGGTATGCTTAGGACCATGAGCAGTTCCTTCTCCATACTCTTCTCTTCCCATCACTCTGGTACAAGTTGATGTTGGTCTCATCTGTCCATAGGATGTTGTTCCAGAACTGTGAAGGCTTTTTTACATGTCGTTTGGCAAACTCTACTCTGGCCTTCCTGTTTTTGAGGCTCACCAATGGTTTCCATCTTGTGGTGAACCCTCTGTATTCACTCTGATGAAGTCTTCTCTTGATTGGTGACTTTGACACACATACACCTACCTCCTGGAGAGTGTTCTTGATCTGGCCAACTGTTGTGAAGGGTGTTTTCTTCACCAGGGAAAGAATTCTTTGGTCATCCACCACAGTTGTTTTCCGTGGTCTTCCTGGTCTTTTGGTGTTGCTGAGCTCACCGGTGCGTTCCTTCTTTTTAAGAATGTTCCAAACAGTTGTTTTGGCCACGCCTAATGTTTTTGCTTTCTCTCTGATGGGTTTGTTTTGTTTTTTCAGCCTAATGATGGCTTCACTGATAGTGACAGCTCTTTGGATCTCATCTTGAGAGTTGACAGCAACAGATTCCAAATGCAAATAGCACACGTGAAATGAACTCTGGACCTTTTATCTGCTCATTGTAATTGGGATAATGAGGGAATAACACACACCTGGCCATGGAACAGCTGAGAAGCCAATTGTCCTATTACTTTTGGTCCCTTAACAAGTGGGAGGCACATATGCAAACTGTTGTAATTCCTACACCGTTCACCTGATTTGGATGTAAATACCCTCAAATTAAAGCTGACAGTCTGCAGTTAAAGCACATCTTGTTTGTTTCATTTCAAATCCATTGTGGTGTATAGAGCCAAAAATGTTAGAATTGTTTCCATGTCCCAATATTTATGGACCTGACTGTAAGTACCTGAAATAAATAAATTATTGCACTTTTTGGATTTTCCATGCGTTTATGATTGATAACATGCATTCATAGCACTGCACTATTACTGTAACATATTTCTATTCTGGGACTGTTGCCAATACCCTGAGTGCTAGCTGCTACCTTCATATCTATACCTAGATTTATATTGATCTTGTGTAATACCATTTTAGTAGTCTATATCATTTGACCAGCGCTCGCTTTATCATTTTTAAACAATGTAACTATTCTACATTGCAGCTCAAACTGTGTCTCCCACAGTGGCTTAGTGGTTAGAATTCAGAACTTACAGCACTTGGGTCATGGGTTCTAATCCCAGTCATGACTGCATCCCAGTTTGCATGCTTTCCCTGTATGGATGTGTTTCTGCAAAAGACATGCTGTTAGGTTCATTGGGCCTAGTACATGGCTGAGTTTTTGCCCTTAGATTATAAGCTCCTTGACATTTATGAATGTTAAAAAAATGGAGATAAAATTTCTGGGTTGTGTCAGCGCTAGGAATATTGATCAATTAATTAAGATTTTGCCTAATGACTAAAAAGTGGAAAGGGAGTGACTCTTACCTGCATCCCGTTCTTCTGACAAGTTGGAAATGTGCAAGTTTCATGCTGTGTATATTTCATTGTAACTTTTTATCTTCTTTTAAACCTGTCTCCTTATACAACTTGACCCCCTCCCCCACCCCATCATCACCTGTCCCATATGCAAATCTATGGATCACCGCCCCACTCTTTTTAACTATTTATTTACTGATCAAATGAATGTGTCTAATTTTATATCAGCTGCAGCTCAGATCTCAAATTATTATACGATTGCTGATTGTATCTCACCACTAGTCTGATTGAATTCACAATCCCTGGTCAGTCCCGTTCCCTGACCTCTAATAATCTTTAGGGCCAATTCACACTACATGTGTTTCAGTTGCTTTTTCGGCATCACAAAGAAGGTAATATAGTTGTCAATGTGATAGTTCACATCAGCACTTGCATTTTCAGTGCATTGCAGGTGCTGTAAACAAAGTTGACCACGCTGCATTGTTTCTGCACAGAACTGTACTGGAACACATTGAAACACCCTTGAATGAACTAAAACGCACATGTCCCTAATTGAATTGAATAAAAAGAAAGTAGAAAAAACTAACTGGAAGGGATACAAAAATGCAATGCAACGTGTCCAAAACGCATCCAAAATGTACTGGAACACACTAAACATGCATGCCAAAAGGGCATGAAAAAAACCCATCAGGAACACATCTAGACTGTTTCTATAGTGTGAACTGACCCTTAGGCCTTGTTCACACCATTGGTGGTGCAGAAACGCATGCAAGAACACACATTTTCCAGCACAGCAAAGAAATGCAATGCCCTCTGTAGATGTGCGCAGGTACCATGATGAAAATGCAATTGCACCTACACACGTCTATTAAAAACAGCCCCATTCACAGCCACCAAAACGCATGGCACCACACTACTGTGGCACCACACCACACTTTTACAATAACATGCCTGCAGTATTTCTGCATGTTCCCACACATTAGGCAGCCCATTGAAATTAATGAGCTGAGGAAAAAAAAGTAAAAAATGCCCCATTCACACAGGTCCTCTGGCCTGTACAGCATGAATGAGGGGGTTGTTCATGTGGCTGGAGCCACCTGTTACACTATGGGGACACAGCAGCTTTATGAACACAGGTTTTAATCTGACAGGTGTGATGCGTGGGGAAGTGGCCCTGAATGCTCACTATCTGTGTTCAGGGCTGTACACCTGCACCCATATGCTTGTCAAATTATGACCTGCAGCAATTCCATAGTGTAACATAGGTTGCCTGCAAACGGTGACAGCCACAAAAACCAACCACTGATTCCCACTCTACAGGCCACAGCACCCATGTGAATGAGCCCCAAGACCTCCATTACACACACAGCTTTATTTATGAACTCAGTAGTTTTATCATTTAGATTTCACAGGAATATGGTTGGGATTATGTCCATTAATAATGTTTTTAGTGTATTTTTACCATAAATATAATTTGGATATTTTCTCTGGTGGTGGGGGGCTGTCAGGTATGCTGTACGGGGCCCCGTGATATCTAACAGTGGCCCTGGGTGTATGCTTGTGTCTGTGCCACCTGTATAGTTAGGAAGAACCTTGAACCTCTACTATGTACCTCAATGGATCTAGGAATTGGACATGTTTTCAACTGAAAATACAATTATTAGTAATGTTTCCCCAGCAAATGAGGATCAGCTCCTCGGTGGAGAACAGCGATCTCGCCATGTCCAGATGTGCTCTGGAATTCCACAAAAGAACAATTCACAAAACTAAAAAATAGACTTGTAAATTACCACTAAACTCTCCTAACTACACTCCCATCCACTACCACTTCCGGGTGTGTGCAAACGTCCTTCCCCAAATGTCATGACGTATTTCCGGTATGACAGCTGTTCTAGTGCCTCCTCCAACAGCCGTCCTGGCGTTTATTTGTGCACCATAGCAATTTTACATGTGGCTCCATTGTGTATATGACATTCGCAAATATATGTTTGCAGTTCTATTGTGGATTTGGCATTGGTGAATGTATGCTTGCAGCTATACTGTGTATATGACATTGGTGAATGTATGCTTGCAGCTATACTGTGTATATGACATTGGTGAATGTATTCTTGCAGCTATACTGTGTATATGACATTGGTGAATGTATTCTTGCAGCACTACTGTGTATATGACATTGGTGAATGTATGTTTGTATCTCTACTGTGTATGACATTGGTGAATGTATGCTTGCAGCTATACTGTGTATATGACATTGGTGAATGTATGCTTGCAGCTCTACTGTGTATATGACATTGGTGAATGTATGCTTGCAGCTCTACTGTGTATGACATTGGTGAATGTATGCTTGCAGCTATACTGTGTATATGACATTGGTGAATGTATGTTTGCAGCTATACTGTGTATATGACATTGGCAAATATATATTTGCGGGTAAAGGCCCAAAGTCAACATAAATTGGGGGCCCAATTTATTACTGTTAAGAGGATTGTAGAAAAAGAATAGCTAGCTGCACATTGAACATGACCTATTCATTGGTACATAACATGGTCCTGTGGTGCAATAGGGGGCTTTTGGTTTGTTAGTTTGGACATACTTGCACATGTGCGCTCTAACAAGGAAGATTTGGACATATTATATAGCTAGCAAAAATAAGTGTTAGGGGTGCTAGTACATTTATTTATTTCAGATACTTATATAGCGCTGTCAATCTACACAGTGCTTTACATATATATGTGGTAAATTCACATCAGTCCCTAACCCTCAAGGGGCGTACTATCTAAGGTCCCTAACTTACATTCATACATATACTAGGGCCAATTTTGACAGGATCCAATTAACCTACCAGCATGTCTTTAAAATGTGGGAGGAAAACAATGTACCTGGAGGAAAAAGGCACAGGAAGAACATGCAAACTCCAGGCAGGAGGTGCCATGGTTGGGATTTGAACCAACGACCCTAGTACTGCCAGGTGGAAGAGCTAACCATTTAGCCACTGTGCTACATTCAATTATAACATGAAATAATCCCCCAAAAAATACATAGTCCAAATGTTTATTGATCAAATACACATTTATTTGGACAGCAACAACAAGTAGGTACATTCAATATCTCGGTAAAAAAAAAAAGAAAACCAGAATTGATGTTGCAAAAATAGAACGGTCCTGCTCATAAGAGCTTACAATCCTAAAGACTATACTTATAATGAACTGTGCTTTCACAGGTTACAGCAGGAAACAAAAAGTTAACAGGAATCACTTAGGCTTATCCACAAAACAAGCTGCAGATCGAAATATCTATATAAAAATACATACGTGCCAAAATAAAAACACCTCCCACCTCCCCAAATCCCCCACACATACATTTCTCATCATGTTTGTCTGAAAACTGCATTTCATTCTAAATAAATCAAACTTGGAAGAGCAGCAATGGACATGTGTTAGGATTACAATGCAAAGATAATAAACACAATCATTGTACAATAACACACAAACACACCTTAGAAGGAAGAACATGCAAAACATTTACAGCCCACATCAAAACACAGCGTGAGTGTGGCCTGGGGGCAATTCACTACAATATCTCTTCCTCCCCAAACACAGCGTGAGTGTGACCTGGGGCAATTCACCACAATATCTCTTCCTCCCCCCCAAACCACCACAGACAAGGACTTTCAGAAATAATGTGCCTGTACAAGGAAAAAACAGCCACTACTGCATCTCTATATATAAGGTAGGCCACACCCACCACTGTCATTCATTGGGTCAGAGAAAGTGTTTGCACCTGATGAATCCTCTTCCCACCTGCGGTAACCCTTGGTATACAGGCCCCACAAATCAGAGTCAGAAAGAAAGCCACAGTGAAGTGTACCTGTGCAGCATACAACAGAACATTGAACAGGGATGTGAAGGGAACCCTATTGGCAATATTTCTTGGCCCTATGGGCACAATTCCCTCCAGATTATCGCATGAGTTAAGGCAGTCATATGACCACATCTCGCATGCAGTACTGAAAATGTCAATTCACTTTTGCTAGTATGCAGCATTTCCCACAAATCGGAAAAACACTCAGGAAATCAAACATAAAAAGGCCTTACACCGCGGTCACATCAAAGCCGATTTAGAAATTGTGCGACGTACAGTGAAGATGCTGATTTCCTTACGATTTGCAAGACATCTGACACAGATATCTATGCAAATCGTCATAAAAGTAGTACATGTACTACTATAGAAATCAGTGTCGGAAACGCACCCATGTGACCGCTCTAATAGCAGACAATAGGGTGCGACTTGGCATACGATTTGCAAGTTGCATGCCATGCAAATCGCATGCCAAGTCACATCCAGGGTGCAAGATTTCAGGTGCAATTTGGGAATTGAAATTGTACCTGATATCCAATCTAATGAATGTGGATGTGAGTGTCTTAACGCAAGCGATTTGCTGCAGCACAATTTCAAAAGTAGTTCTCGTCTAACTTTTTCAGCATTTTGTAGCGATTTCACATATAGACTACAATAGAAATCGCAATGCAAAACACAATTGAAAACGCAATAACTTATTGGTAAATCTACAGAAAACACGGTGAAATTGCCAACAAAAATCACAATTTTAAATCACATCTAGTGTGAACCAAGCAGGCAATTCAACAAAGGAAATAAATCTTTGAAGGCGTGCGGTATCTGCATGCTCAGATAAGGGTCTGATATGGATTTGGGGGGGACTCCATGATATTATTTTATTTTATTTTTTTAATCCATTTCTTTCGCTCACTCTTCTCATGTTTGACAAACTTGCCCAAAAGGATGTGGAGTGCAAACCAGCATTATCCAATCAATCATTAGTCCCGGCCCTTATCTCATCCCATCGTTTGACATTCACATAAGGTGCAGCATTGAAGGTGATTGAACAGACAAGACCTCATTCTAATTCACATTCTAGGGATCATTTAAACAGAAAGCAAAGATGCTGCCACCAGCACATGTATGTTAGGGTAGTCACACAGAGATCATGCAAATTCATTGCTGTGGTTGGGATTCAAACCAACAACCCTAGCATTGTGAGGCAGCAGTGCTAACCACTAATCCACGGAGCTGTTGAACACTAATCCTGCCTGTATTTCTGTGGTGTGAATCAATCCTAGGTCCCTGGGCAAGGTCAGTGTAACTACCAGATATCTCCAATGTGACACAAATGTTGTGCTATGTTGCCAATTCTGATGTATGTTGGTTCTATGTATCCCAATACAAAGGATTACAATACTAATACAGGCGTACCTCTGTTTACCAACGCCTCGGTTAACGTAATTTTTGGTTTACGAATGAAATTCCATTGAAAATAATGCCTCGGTTTACACAATTGTTAATTATTTTTTTCGCAATACAAAGTGTATGTCGGCGCTGATTTTCAAATGCAAATGCCGCCTTTTTTTTTTCTTCACTATAGTTCACAAGCTTAGAAGTCACTTTCCCCGAAGTTACAGAAAACTTTGTATCTTTTAATAAACTCAAAGTAAACATTGTTTCCTTTAGGGATATAAATTCCAAGAAAACTTTCTCTTTTAGCCTGGGGAAGTGACAGGTGAATTTCTGAGCTATAGTGAAGAAAAAAAAAGGGAGAACTACATTTAAAAACCAGCACCATAATAAATAAAAAACGGCATGGGGTCCCCCTCCCATCCACACCAAGCCCTTCGAGTCTGGTATGGATATTAATGGGTAACTCCACGCCGAAATTAAATAAAAAACAGCTTGGGGATCCCCCAATATCCATACCAGACCCTTAACCGAGCATGCAGCCCAGTAGGTCAGGAAAGGGGGGGAGGAGCGAGCGCCCCCCCCCTCCTGAACCATACCAGGCCACATGCCCTCAACATGGGGGCTCCCCCCCAAAGCACCTTGTCCCCATGTTAATGGGGACAAGGGCCTCTTCCGTTAGTGGGTTAATTGGTCGGCCATTTTTCGGGATTTTGGCATATTTTGTTTATCAGTAAAGTTGGAAATTTTGTTTTCCAAATTTACTGATAAAAAAAATGTGCCAAAATCGCAAAAAACGGCCAACCAATTAACCCACTAACGGCCTGAAAATCGTTCGGTTTTTTTTTCGGCAGAAAAATCGGCCGAATTTAGATCCATCTATGGCCTGCTTTAGATGGGTCTAAAATCGGCCGAAAGAAAAATCGGCTGATTTTTGGGCCGTTAGTGGGTTAATTGGTCAGCCATTTCTTGGGATTTTGCAACTTTTTTTAATCAGTAAATATGGATAAAAATCGGACGATTTTTGCAGATCGGCCGATTTTAGCGGCAGTGATTGGCAAATTGGGTGATCTTTTTACAGATAAAAAATCTGCGCATGAGCCATGACCTGCAAGAAAAAGAAGAAAAAGAAGAAGAAGAAAATGAAAAAGCAGAATAAAAAAAAAATAAGAAAAAGAAAAATGCAGGCCATAGATGCGGCGAAAACTGACCGTTTAAAAAAAAATAAAAATCGGTTGTTCAATGGGCCGACGTTACCACCAACGGTAAAAAAAATTGTCCGATTTTCGCCCCGTCTACGGCCGGCAAATATAATAGCGAAGTAATTACTTCTGTCCCTGCAGAGAGCTGCGCTATTATATTTGACATTAAAAAGTCTTGCGGTTGCAACATTGTATCTATATGTATCCGAATAAAAACATCTATATCCGGAATGGATACAAATAGATACAATGTTGCAGTCTCTATACTTTATAATGTCAAATATAATAGCGCAGCTCTCTGCAGGGACAGAAGGAATGTTTCAGCTGTCATCGGGGTTTCCCACTGACAGCTGAATTTTAAATTATTTCTGTGAATTAAATAAATAATTAAAAAAACAGCGTGGGGTCCCCCCTCCCATCCATACCAAGCCCTTCGGGGCTCCCCCCTCCCATTCCTATCAAGCCCTTCAGGTCTGGTATGGATGTTAAGGAGTAACTCCATGTCGAAAATTTAAAAAAAAAACAGCGTGGAGTACCCCCCAATATCCATGCCAGACCCTTATCCGAGCATGCAGCCCGGCATGTCAGGAAAGGGGGGGACGAGCAAGCGCCCCCCCCTCCTGAACCATACCAGGCCACATGCCCTCAACATGGGGGGGGTGCTTTGGGGCAGAGGGGGCTCCCCCCCAAAGCACCTTGTCCCCATGTCGATGAGGAAAAGGGCCTCTTCCCCACAACCCTGGCCGGTGGTTGTGGGGGTCTGCGGGCGGGGGGCTTATCAGAATCTGGAAGCCCCCTTTAACAAGGGGGCCCCCAGATTCCAGCCCCCCCTACGTGAATGAATCTGCGGTACATCATCCCACGACTCATTCACAAAAAAACTAAGTGTGGTGTAAAAAAAACACAGTACAGGGTCTTTGACAAGTCCTTTATTAAAACAATGTCCCCCCGAAGTAGATCCAACGTCAATCACGGCAGCGGCGGCAGGGACCCGAAAAAACAGAAAAAAAAAATCTGGTCCCGTCGGAGGCGTCCAGCCTTCTGAAAAAAAGGCTAGCTGACAGTTCTTAAATAGGTTTTGGGCGGGGCCAGCCGTGGACATCATCCGAGAAACCCCGCCCAATGTAACATCATTGATGTTACATGGGGCGGGGTTTCTCGGATGATTCTCTGCTTTTATGTATACCTTTGTTTTTATCTTGTGTTCTGTGTCTTTAAGACTTTTCTATCTGTAGTAAAATATATTTTTTAAACAGTTGGTTGCATAAAAGTTAGTTTTATTGTTTCTTACTTTTTTTAGTTATTTTGGCTCTTCCCTGATATCTCTGTAAGGTAGATACAATGCAGGAATGGGTATTAGGGGACATTTCTCGGGGCTGCAGTTCCTCTGAACTCCACAAGATGGTGATCTCATTTCTACTACCCAGACAGGACTTCTCTATGGAATACAGACAGGAAGTGATGTCAGGAACAGACAGGAAGTGATGTCAGGAACATACAGGAAGTCATTTGGACTAAAGGCAGGCTGTGCCATGTAGTGTGAATGAGATCGGAGATGTTGGTGGACGTGGCAACAGAGGAGGTAATAAGATGTTATGTTCTATTTATACCCAGTAACCCCCCGTCATGTCCGTCCTCTTTCTCCATAGTCACGTCTGTCCTCTTCCTCCATAGTCACGTCTGTCCTCTTCCTCCATAGTCATGTCCGTCCTCTTCCTCCATAGTCATGTCCGTCCTCTTCCTCCACAGTCACTGTGACGTCTTATCTTCAGCAGATAATGATACACACATGTTGATGATACATATCAATATTTAGAAGGACACAAGGATCTCTACAAGGACGTCATGATGGACAATCAGCCGCCCCTCACATCACCGGGTAAGAGGAGACTTTATTGTAAAGGAGAGAGCAGTACGGAGGATCCACCTAGATCCCCCATCATCTGATAAACACATAGAAACAATGGATTCAGTCAGTGTGTGTGTTTCCTACAGATGGATCCAGTCATGGGAACCCACCAGAGAGATGTCCCCGTCCTTTGTATTCCCGGGATTCCACACAGGAAGGTCACACCATCCCTCACCATCATCAGGTAGATGATGACAATTATTGGTAGTTGTGATTTATACACAGCATGTTTGTTACAATGAATGTTTTATTATATCTTTCAGAGTGGAATCCTCGGGGATGATAATATTGATGTTAAAGAAGAGTATAAAGAGGAGGATGAGGAGTATGGAGTGATGGAGGAGTTTTCAGAAGGACACAAGGATCTGATGGAGCCACCTAATACCAGGAACCCACCAGAGAGATGTCCCCGTCCTCTGTATTCCCGGGATTCCACACAGGAAGGTCACACCATCCCTCCCCATTGCAAGGTTGGTGGGATGGAGAATCTAGAACATGGACTCATAGAGACAATGTGTGGATATTTTATGTGACCTTACATTTTACAGATGATATTCTCTCTCATTTCCTTAATTTAGAGTGGAGATCCAATCGATATAGAATTTGAGGTGAAAGCAGAAGAAGAAGAGGCGTATGTGAGGGATGATCAGCAGTCTATGGAGGAGGATGGAATAACGGGGACATTTATAGAGGAGGACACTCCTACAGAGATCAGCACAGGTGGGTCATGAACACTAAATCCATTCCTCCACCCATACTGCTCACTGATTGGTCCAGAGTAGGGCGGGGACTGGATGATATCAGCCTGTAATCCCCTGGTCACTTTCCTGAGCTGTGTTCCCCGTCCTGTATTCCTGGATTTCTCTCGGATAATCTTCCTTCTCTGTGCTGCAGACACAATTTATGTATCTAGACTGGATTTATGGAGGTTCTGGGGATCAGCTGGCAGAAAAATGTTTTTCAGCACAGGCGATACTAGACCTAGGCACCTGGGGTGTGTGTGTCTTGGGTGTTCTTCCCCATGCCCAGATCTAGTTATATCTCTGACAGAACAATTCTCCCAGGGTTCCTTGCTCTGTGGTCTGCTGGCTGTGCCGGGTGGAGGGATATGTCTGTAATGTCTCAGACCCAAGTCACTGAGTGCAGTCTCAGGAGATGGGAGGCAGCGGTGTGGGATCTCTGCAACTTGTCTACAGTAAACATTTAAAGTGGTTGTAAACCCTCCATATACCCAGAGAAGTGACTGGCCTCAGGTGATACACAGAGATAAAACAAATCCTCCTACATATGTTGCACCTTTTTATCTGCAGTACTCTCTTCTCTACAACTGTTCAAAGCCCAGAATGTGTACAGCTTGTATGAGAAGTCATAAAAAAAGAGACAGAGAGCTAAAGTCTTATTCTGTAGAGCTCAGTGACGTGAGCTCTGAAAGATGATTGGAAGGAAGGTACACTTTCACACAGGAACAGAGCTGAGGCTGTCAATCACAGGCTGTGTGCTGGAGCTTCTTCCCTTTCACATTTCTTCTCTTGGTGTCAGGAAGACTTGTCAGAAGTGATTCATGCTGATCGCAGAGGAAGGAGACAGCAGAAAGAAATGACTCTTAGTGCTCTGGAGTGAGACAAGTACACACTGTAGAGGGATATGCTTTGTTCATATTCCATGTCTGAGGGTTACAACCACTGTAAGTGATCTCTGATTACTAAACACCAATTTGATGTGATCCTTACACTATTTATTAGTGTGGCCCCCCTTGTCCTGAATAGAGGTACTATGTGGGTTTAGTTTGTGGCTGGGCTTTACTTGGCTCAGGCTGATTGTATAGTTCTTCACTTGGTTTCTCCCTAAGTTTAGGTTGTCTTGTGATGTCTCACTGTGGCCAGTAGATGTCACTGCTATCACTGGACATAGGATGAGGTGGCGGCTGCATTCCTTTTCTTTGGCTTTTTCCATTTTCACCTGGTGATCTGGCCAGTAACACACCTTCTGTATTAGAGCGCCCCCACTGTGGAGACAGCAGCATGGTCAGTCTGGGGGGAGGGGAGTGTTAGATGTACTAGCAGATATAAAAACAGTAACTAATTGAAGCCAAACTCCAGCTCACACTTCATACTCAGTTACATCAAACAGTTTTTTTCTTTTGGGATAAAAGTTTTACATGAATAAATAAAAGCTGATCATTGTAAGCCCCCTGTCAGTGGTAAATGGTCTGCCTCATCCCTGGAACTGATACATTCTGCTGCAGAGTTTTTATAAAACAGATTTACTGGCTAGATCACCAGATGAATATAGAAGAAAACTAATACTGTATAGTCCTAACTTTTGTATCTTTTATGATAAGTTGTACATTACATACAGTGAAGGAAATGTGTATTTGCTCCCCTGCTGATGGTGAATGTTCGCCCCTCACACAGAAATGATCGGTCTAACAATGGAATGTTCGCCCCTCACACAGAAATGATCGGTCTAACAATGGAATGTTCGGTGTAACACTGAGAGACAGAATACAACAACAAATTCAGCAGAAATGCGTCTAACAAATGATGACTGATCTGCATGTTCATGAGGGAAAGAAGGATTTGATCCCCTATCATTCAGCAGGATTTCTGGCTCCCAGGTGTCTTTCATACAGGTAACAAGCTGAGATTAGAAGCAGTCTCTTAAAGGGCGTGCTGCTAATCTCATTGTGTTACCTGTATAAAAGACACCTGTCCACAGGAGCAATCAAACCATCAGATTCCAAACTCTCCACCATGGCAAAGACCAAAGAGCTGTCCAAGGATGTCAGGGACAAGATGGTAGACCTACACAAGGCTGGACTGGGCTACCAAACTATGGCCAAGCAGCTTGGTGAGAAGGTGACAACAGTTGGTGCAATCATTCACAAATGCAAGAAACACAAAACAAGTGTCAGTCTCCCTAGGTCTGGTGCACCATGCAAGATCTCACCTCGTGGAGTGTCAATGATCATGAGAACAGTGAGGAATCATCCCAGACTACACGTGAGGATCTTGTCAATGATCTCCAGGCAGCTGGGACCACAGTCACCAAGAAAACAATTGGTAACACACTACGCCGACAAGGACTGAAATCCTGCAGTGCCCGCAAGGTCCCTCTGCTCAAGAAAGCACATGTCCAGGCCCGTCTGAAGTCTGCCACTGAACATCTGAATGATGCAGAGGAGGACTGGTGGGAAGTGTTGTGGTCAGATGAGACCAAAATCCAGCTCTTTGGCATCAACTCAACTCGCCGTGTTTGGAGGAGGAGGAATGCTGCCTATGACCCCAAGAACACCATCCCAACTGTCAAACATGGTGGTGGAAACATTCTGCTTTGGGGGTGTCAGGGATCACTGTCGCGATGGGCTCAGCACAGGTGCAGTGCACCGCCCTGTGTCGGAATGCGGGCACTGAGACCTGGCCGACCGCGGCGAATGAGTTTGCGCATGCGCAGTAGGGACCGCGGGCGCGCACGTGGCACCAATGACAGCGCAGGGCGGGATATTTAAATGGCCCTGAGCTGTCATTCAGTGCCTTCTGGTCTTACCTGCATTCTGTATCCTGCGAACCTGTACCTAGTAAGTTGTTGACCCGGATTGTTCTTGACCTGCTGTTGCTGACCTGGCGTGTGACCCTACGATTCTCTGCCCACTGTCTTGTACAGTACTGTCCTCTCTGTTACCGACTCAGCCTGTCTGACTTTGCACTTGCTCAGCCATCCATCCATCCCATCGGGGTCACCCGACCTCCTCATATCAGGCTCTCCCCTGTTGGAGCCCCTGGCGAACACCCCTACCACTGATGGGTGTGCTCAGTAGTCGTGACCTGGTCTCGGGGTACTCCAAGTCCATCCCCACCATCAGGGGCCCTGGTGAACAAGTACCCTGGGGCTTAGATTCCGCGCTCTGGGGATACCTGACCAGTGGAGTGCTAGTGGTGCCGCTAGGCGGTCCGTTACAGGGGGTGTCTTTCTGCTAAGGGGACAGGACAACTGCACCGCATCAAAGGGACGATGGACGGGCAATGTACCATCATATCTTGGGTGAGAACCTTCTTCCCTCAGCCAAAGCATTGAAAATGGGTCGTGGATGGGTGTTCCAGCATGACAATGACCCAAAACACACGGCCAAGGCAACAAAGGAGCGGCTCAAGAAGAAGCACATTAAGGTCCTGGAGTGGCCTGGCCAGTCTCCACACCTTCATCCGATTGAAAATCTGTGGAGGGAGCTGAAAGTTCGAGTTGCCAAACGTCAGCCATCAAACCTTAATGACTTGGAGAGGATCTGCCAAGAGGAGTGGACCAAAATCCCTCCTGAGATGTGTGCAAACCTTGGGGCCAACTCCAGGAAACGTCTGACCTCTGTGATTGCCAACAAGGGATTGGCCACCAAGTACTAAGTCATGTTTTGTGAAGGGGATCAAATACTTATTTCCCTCATCACATGCAGATCAGTCATCATTTGTTAGACGCATTTCTGCTGAATTTGTTGTTGTATTCTGTCTCTCAGTGTTACACCGAACATTCCATTGTTAGACCGATCGTTTCTGTGTGAGGGGCGAACATTCCATTGTTAGAGCGATCGTTTCTGTGTGAGGGGCGAACATTTCATTGTTAGAGCGATCGTTTCTGTGTGAGGGGCGAACATTCCATTGTTAGAGCGATCGTTTCTGTGTGAGGGGCGAACATTCCATTGTTAGAGCGATCGTTTCTGTGTGAGGGGCGAACATTCCATTGTTAGACCGATCGTTTCTGTGTGAGGGGCGAACATTCCATTGTTAGACCGATCGTTTCTGTGTGAGGGGCGAACATTCCATTGTTAGACCGATCGTTTCTGTGTGAGGGGCGAACATTCCATTGTTAGACCGATCATTTTTGTGTGAGGGGCGAACATTCAACATCAGCCGGGGAGCAAATACACATTTCCTTCACTTTAGGCCTTAATTATTTTTCACCCATTTCCTCCCAGCTGGACATTTTATATCAGATGATGTGATTGGAGCACAGACTTTTACATGGTGATAATAATGTGATAACATCCTCCAACTTTGGACCCTTAAACAGAAAGTGATAATGAGGGAGGAGTCAATACCCCAATGATGGTGGTCTTCAGGATCAGTCCAGTCTTCATCTTGGTTGTTCTCCCCCCATCCTCACTCTCTGACCTCTGGTGGGGCTCAGCCCCGCTGTTCTTCATGACTAAATCATGGAGTAAATAAGGAAGTGCAGTACTTCTTGTGTTGGGAAGATGGTGATGAGTGATAGAGGGGGTGGGGACCCTCGTCCTATAATCCCCTCATCACTGTCCCTCCTATAAAAGACAGTTCTGGTTGTTTCCTCACTCTCTGACTAAGGTCCATGAATAAAGAAATGACCTGGTAGGAGATCAGAGGAGCCATTTCCTAGTTCCCTTGAGGGTGGAATTGTAAGCTCCTCAGAGACCAAGCTGCCTGATGTGGGTGGAGTCCTGGTTTGGGGGAACCAATCAGCTCCTGTCTAGTAATCCTCTTTGTCTTTGTATTTTAGTCCATGGCCGGGAGATGAGGAAAACCTCCGAGGATTGTCTCACTTTGTCTCCAGACTGGAAAGTAGAAGATGAGGACATCACACAGTATAGTCCAGGAGAAAACCCGGCTCCCTCCAATGTCCATCCGGCACCACCCAGTGTAGATGGACCATCGGATTCCTCGTATCCTGAGGAACCTCAGACTGTGCGGGACCGGGCCGGCCTTCCAACAGGGAAGAGCTTCTCCTGTACTGAGTGCGGGAAGGGTTTCTGTTCTAAATTCGGTCATAATCTGCATAAAATATCTTACACGGGGGAGAAACCGTATTCCTGTCCTGAGTGTGGGAAATTTTTTTCAAAGAAGTCACATCTTTGCAGACATCAGAAATCTCACACAGGGGAGACGCCATATTCCTGTCCTGAGTGTGGGAAGGGTTTCCATCATAAATCCCATCTTAATGTGCATGAAAGATCTCACACGGGGGAGAAGCCGTATTCCTGTTCTGAGTGCGGGAAATGTTTTTCAGTGAAGTCCAATCTTTACACACATCAAAGATCTCACATGGGGGAGAAGCCGTATTCCTGTCCTGAGTGCGGGAAATTTTTTTCAGCGAAGTCCAGTCTTTACAGACATCAGAGGTCTCACACAGGGGAGAAGTTATTTTTCTGTCCTGAGTGTGGGAAATGTTTTTCAGAGAAGTCCAAACTTCATAGTCATCAGAGATCTCACACGGGAGAGAAGCCGTATTCCTGTCCTGAGTGTGGGAAATGCTTTTCACTGAAGTCCCATCTTTACAGACATCAGAGATCTCACACGGGGGAGAAGCCGTATTCCTGTCCTGAGTGCGGGAAATGTTTTTCATTGAAGTCCCTTCTTCACACACATCAGAGATCTCATACAGGTGAGAAGCCATATTCCTGTCCTGAGTGCAGGAAATGTTTTTCACAGATGTCCAGTCTTCACAGACATCAGAGATCTCACACGGGTGAGAAGCCATATTACTGTCTTGAGTGTGGAAAATGTTTTGCGCGGAAGTCCATTCTTCATAAACATCAGAAATCTCACAAGGGGGAGAAGCCGCATTCATGTCCTGAGTGCGGGAAATGTTTTTCACAGATGTCCACTCTTTACAGACATCAGAGATCTCACACGGGGGAGAAGCCACATTCGTGTCCTGAGTGTGGGAAATGTTTTGCAGTGAAGTCCAATCTTTACAGACATCAGAAATCTCACACAGGGGAGAAGCCACATTCCTGTCCTGAGTGTGGGAAATGTTTTTCAGTGAAGTCCAATCTTCACACACATCAGAGATCTCACACGGGGGAGAAGCCACTTTCCTGTCCTGAGTGAGGGAAATTTTCCTCACTGAAGTCCTGCCTTCCTGTATATCAGGGGTCCCACACAACCCTTGAGGTGTATTAGTGCCTTGAGTGTGGGAAATGTCTTCTAGATGAATGTTGCTGGACATCCCAGCTCTCATGTGGGGAAGAAGCACACCCTGATGTACACCTCAGATATACTCCATGGCTGATCTTCATCATGGAAGGAACAGTTGATAAGGAGATGAGAGGCCCCCAAAGACATGGATGATGTGTGGGACCGGGTTGGCCATTGATGGCAGGAGAAGAAGTTTTCAATGTATTTTCCATCAATGGAAGACATTCCAGCAGCTCAGATGTGATCCTAATAACATTGGTTCCCCCATTCACACAGGAGGAATGGACATGAACTCTCACTGAGGGAATTGCTATACAAACATTCTATGAATAGACCCCCAAATGTCAGGAGACGTTTCTATAAAGACGGGAAGTATGGAGCAGAGAAATGAATAGACCTCCCAGCAATGTTATTACCAGGCTGCAGCTAGGGGGAGCTCTAATGTCACCCCAGCAGAGTGATCCCATCTAGCCCACATTAACCCTCTCACTGCCAGAGCTGTTTCTGCATGATTTTGCACACATGGGAAAATGCAGATTTTGGTCCTGAAGATGAGATAAACCCCCAAACATCTATTCTGTGACATCAGAGGCCCTGGAGAATAAAATGGTGGTGATTGTTAAGGTGTTCCCCGTACACAGATTCCCCTTCATATCCGCCTTTATTTCCTCCTTTCCCCCATTTTCTATGTTGGGATCTTTTCTACAATACTTTGTTATAATAATGGAACACGTTGTGTATTGTATTGTACACCAATAATAATGACTCCGCCCCCACATTCCAGACAAGGGATCTTCCTGACCAATCAGATTCCTTCCTTTACTATTTCCTGATTTTTATGCTTCAATCTTGTTAAATGTAAAATTATAATAAAACATTTATTGAACAAAAACTATTGTGTGTGTCGGTGCAATGACGGCAAACTTCAATATAGAACATTGCTCCTCGGTGACACCTCACACCCTTCAATAACGGTGCAGAGTGCGGGGGTCAGCAGTATATCATATACAGCCCACCATACAGAGTGCAGAGGGGGGCTGTAGTGTGCCCCCCCTCCTGATCCATACCAGGCCACATGTCCACAACATGGGGGTCACCTTACCAGGGGGGTCACCTTACCAGCGGGGATTCCCCCAGGCATAGCACCTTGTCACCTTGGCTGGTGGGTGTGGGGATCTGTGGGTGGGGGTCATATTGGATTCTGGAAACCCCCTTTAATAACAAGGGGCCCCCATATACCGTCCCCCCATGTGAATGAGTATGGGGTATATAGTACCCGACAATAGAACCAGCCCAATGACAGCTCCCTAAACTGTCATCATCTACATAAGTGAAGGGACAGGGATGGTGGGACCTTATTACCCAAATGTGACCAGTGACCATATTTGGTCAGTGATGTCACTGCTATCCCCGCCCCCTTCCTTACATGGCAGGGATTCCCAATGACATCACTGATTCCTGGGGGTGTGGCCGCTGTACCCATCCATGTCTTCCTCAGGCAGCAGTGACAGCGGGAAGCTGTTATATATAGAAATGGTAGAAATGTCTCTTCTATATGTGATGATCGGCTCCTGCAAAACACGGGACCGGAAGAGGCAAAGTTTGGTTTGTACTGTCATCTCATCCCTACTCTCCGACAACTAAACCCAGAGATCATCCCAAGTGGTCATTGTATTTGTCCCTTACATTGGTGACCAATGGGAGAAGGACCCCCTTATATCAGTGGTCATTGTATTTGTCCCTTACATTGGTGACCAATGGGAGAAGGACTCCCTTATGTCAGTGGTCAGTGTAGTGGTCTCTTACATTGGTGACCAATGGGAGAAGGACCCCTTATATCAGTGGTCAGTGTAGTGGTCCATTACGATGGTGACCAATGGGAGAAGGACCCCCTTATATCAGTGGTCAGTGTAGTGGTCCCTTACATTGGTGACCAGTGGGAGAAGGACCCCCTTATATCAGTGGTCAGTGTAGTGGTCCCTTACATTGGTGACCAATGGGAGAAGGACCCCCTTATATCAGTGGTCAGTGTAGTGACCACTGGTGGTTACATTAGTGACCAATGGGAGAAGGACCCTCTTATATCAGTGGTCAGTGTATCAGCCCCTTACATTGGTAACCAATGGGAGAAGGATTCCCTTTAATCAGTGGTCAGTGTAGTGGTCCCTTACATTGAGGACCAATGGGAGAAGGACCCCCTTATATCAGTGGTCAGTGTAGTGGTCCCTTGCATTGGGGACCAATGGGAGAAGGACCCCTTTTATCAGTGGTCATTGTATTTGTCCCTTACATTGGTGACCAATGGGAGAAGGATCCCCTTATATGAGTGGTCAGCAGGGGCAGACTGACAACTCATGGGCCCCCCAGGCAATAGGGGATCATGGGGCCCCTGTGTTCTTGCCCAAACTCAAAAAAGCCTATGAAAAAGGTACCAGGGGCATCTTATGGGGCCCCCTACTGACCCCGGGCCATCGGGCGGTGCCCAAGTTACCAAATGGTTAGTCCGCCCCTGGTGGTCAGTGTAGTGATCCTTTACATTGGTGACCAATGTGAGAAGGACCCCCTTATATCAGTGGTCAGTGTAGTGGTCCCTTACATTGGTGACCAATGGGAGAAGGATTCCCTTTTATCAGTGGTCAGTGTAGTGGTCCCTTACATTGGTGACCAATGGGAGAAGGATTCCCTTTTATCAGTGGTCAGTGTAGTGGTCCCTTACATTGGTGACCAATGGGAGAAGGATTCCCTTTTATCAGTGGTCAGTGTAATGGTCCCTTACATTGGTGACCAATGGGAGAAGGAACCCCTTATATCAGTGGTCAGTGTAGCGGTCCCTTACATTGGTGACCAATAGGAGAAGGAACCCCTTATATCAGTGGTCAGTGTAGTGGTCCCTTACATTGGTGACCAATGGGAGAAGGACCCCCTTATATCAGTGGTCAGTGTAGCAGTCCCTTACAAAACACTAGAAGGTCTAAAAAAAATAAATGAATGAATCACCAGAACCAGATGGCTTGCATCTGAGAGTCCTCAAAGAATGTAGCCAGGTCATTGATAGTCATTCCTCATCTTTAGGAAAGCTTACTGACCGGAATGGTGGCAGCAGGTTGGTGAAAATCTAACGTGGTTCCAGTATTCCAGAAAGGGCCGAGATACATATCTGGAAGCTCCAAGCCAGTCAGCCTAACATCAATAGTTTGTAAACTATTGGAGGGATGATAAGGGACCATACCCAAGAATTTGCTGATGAACATAGTATCATTAGTAGTACCCAGCATGGATTTATGGAAAAAGATTGTTCTTGTCAGACCAACCTATTAACAATCTATGAGGAGGTGAGATGTGATCTGGATAAAGGAACCCCCGTGGATGTAGAAGGAACGAGGATTGTGTCACTTCCAGAGTCACTCAGATGTAAACAAGCCATTTCCAGCTTGTGAAAGCATCAGAATGAACTGATCTTGGTTTGATCGGATGTTTTTATGGTCAGATTGGGATTTGGGGTCCAATAGACTCCAGATGTCTCAGTAAAGAGAACCTGTCTGATAGCAATAAAAGTAATAAATAAATTGGGACAGTGTAAAAATAGAAAAAAATGAAAGCACCCCCCCCCCCCCTGTGTTTGCACACAAAGGCTAACACATACAGAAGTCCACCACGCGTTGTAAACGGTGTTCTCACCACACGTGTCTCCACACAGGTATGGCTGGAAATGTCAGAGTGAGAGCGATAATTCCGGCATCAGACCTCCTGGGTAACTCTACACTGGTAACCTGAGTGACACCTATGGGGGGTATTTAGGCCCCGTGGTTTGGTGCCGTTCCACTGGCGTTTGCAATTGTAAAGCGTGACATGTTAGGTATCTATTTACTCGGCATAACATCATCTTTTACCCCAAAATGGTATTATATTGTGTTTGCTGCACTAACATGAGGTAAAGTTTATTTTCTAAAAAATGTGTATTAAAAAAATCTGCAGAAATACGGAGCGACAAATATTGTACCAGCAACCATGTTACTCTCCAGGGTCTCTGCTTACATATAATATTTGGGGGCTCTCAGTCATTTCCCAGCAAATAATGACTTTTACATGTCGGAATGTCAGAATTGGCCGGGTAGGGAAGTATTAATAATAAATACAATAAATAATCGTCTCCTGACATTTAGGAGTCTATTAATAAATGGAACAACAACTCCCCCAGGTAGAAGTGCCGGTACAGTCCATTCCTTCTGTGTGAATGGGATGGGGGGACCAATGGTAGGAGGATCTTTGCTGAGCTGCTTGAAGGGTTTCCATCCATTTCACATGGAAAATACCACATTTGTCTATTGGATGGTGAGAATTCCTAGGATACTTAGCGCCATCTAAAGGCCAAATGAAGAATTTACCATTTTAAATCAATGGCTGGTGTCATAGTGTTGGTTTAACCCCCTGATGCGGAGCGCACGCAAATTAGTGACCTCTCAGACCAGACCTGGGATTTGTTCTGTGGGGCCGCTAATTTGTGTACCTGTCTTTGTGCTGGGAGCACACCGCACGGCGCACTCAAAGCACAAAGACCGGGGTGTCACTGAGAGCCTGGAACTCTCAATTCCGGGTCACATGATCGCTGTGATAGCCTCTGATTGGCTATCACAGTGATTAGTCACTATGAAACCCACCCCTTTGTTTTCTCTCTGTGAATGGAGGAGAGAGATATATTGCATCATTATATACATTCCATTATACATTGTATCATTATATTATACATTGTATAATTATATACATTTTATTATACAATGTATTATTATTATTATTATTATATACATTATATTACACATTGTATTATTATTATTATTATTATTATTATATTACATTATACATTGTATCATTATATACATTACATTACACATTGTATCACTATATACATTATATTATACATTGTATCATTATATACATTATATTACACATTGTATCACTATATACATTATATTACACATTGTATCATTATATACATTATATTACACATTATATCATTATATACATCCTATTATACATTGTATCATTATATACATCCTATTATACATTGTATCATTATATACATCCTATTATACATTGTATAATTATATACAATCCATTATACATTGTATCATTATATACATTCCATTATACATTGTATCATTATATACAATATATTACACATTGTATTATTATATACATTCTATTATACATTGTATCACTATATACATTATATTATACATTGTATTATTACATACATTATATTACACATTGTATCATTATATACATTATATTACACATTGTATCATTATATACATCATATTATACATTGTCTCATTATATACATTATATTACACATTGTATCATTATATACATCATATTATACATTGTCTCATTATATACATTATATTACACATTGTATCATTATATACATTATATTACACATTGTATCTTTCTCTGTCTTTTCTGAGAGAAAAAAAAGTGTGTGTTAAAAATGTATATAAATAAATATATTAACCACCACCTTATAGCAGAAATACTGCTACAGGGCAGCAGGGGTGTGTATAATCATGTATATATATACATGATTTTGCAATTCTGGGTAGGGGGCGTGCGTGAGCCACATGTGCATGCCTTACCAGCGCTGCCATTGGTGGCCTCAGCTGTCAATCACTGGGTCCTGGACAGTGTTTCCCTGCTGGCACCCTGTGATTGCTGTGTATCACTGATGGGGGAGAGACCTGTGTATAAACAATACAGATCTCTCCCCTGTCAGCTCCTGCAAACTGCTTTGTATGGCTCTGCATAGCAGTGTGCGCACAGTGAAGCACACACACAGCCCCCATAATGAAACAGCACACAGTTAACCCTTTGATTGCCTCAGATGTTAACCCCTTCCTGCCCAGTGCCATTAGTAAAGTGTCAGTGCTTTTTATTAGCACTGATCACTGTATTGGTGTCACTGGAGATGTCAGTGACACCAAGTCAGTTCCCTCCAGTGTCAGAATGCCTGCTGCAGTCCCACTATAAGTCACTGACCATTACTAGTATAAAAAAAAATCCCAGTATCTACACCACCATTTGTAGACGCTATATCTTTCACGTAAACCAATTAATTTACACGTATTGGGATTATTTTTACCAAAGACATGGAGCAGAATACATATTGGTTGAAATTTAGGATGAAAGTTGATTTTTTTTAGGGAGGTAAATTTCATTAGGGTGCAGCGTTGCATGACCGCGCAATTGTCAGTTAAAGTACAAGAAAATCTTAATGCTGACAAGTCAGAATTGCTGTGTAATATTAATGACTTGTGGTGTAATACTGGTAAACGCATGTCTGCCCCTCCCCCAACAATCTCATGAGTCATTACAACTAGGGGGCGCTATCCAGCAATTGAATGTTGCCTCTGAGAATTATAAAAGACTGTGTTACATATATTGGTCTGTTACAGCCGTACAACACTCAGGAGTCATTGGAGGATTGAGGGGTTCAGGAGCTCAATCTTGTAGAGACAATTTAGTGGTGAGAACAAAGACAGAGGCAGAAGTGAGGATAACATCTCCATGAATCCAGATCTGATCGCTCTGCGTCTACTAGACACTCCTCAACATCTTCCCAATCCATACAATCAAGGTTCTCTGCACTCAGTCAGCAACTAATAAAAGCCGTGCTGATGCTGAAGATTCTAAAATTCAGGCAGCTTTCACCCAGAAGAAAGCAGAAATGGAGGCTCAGGCCGCAGAAATGGGGGCTCAGGTCGCAGAAATGGAGGCTCAGACCGCAGAAATAGCGGCTCAGGCCGCACAAAAGAAAGCAGAAATGGAGGCTCAGGCCGCAGAAATGGAGGCTCAGGCCGCACAAAAGAAAGCAGAAATGGAAGCTCAGGCCACAGAAATGGAGGCTCAGGCTGCAGAAATGGAGGCTCAGGCCGCAGAAATGGAGGCTCAGGCCACAGAAATGGAAGCTCAGGCCGCACAAAAGAAAGCAGAAATGGAGGCTCAAGCCGCAGAAATGGAAGCTCAGGCCTCACATAAGAAAGCAGAAAAGGAGGCTCAGGCCGCAGAAATGGAGGCTCAGGCCGCAGAAATGGAGGCTGAGGCTGCAGAAATGGAGGCTTAGGTCGCAGAAATGGAGGCTCAGGCCGCAGAAATGGTGGCTCAGGCCACAGAAATGGAGGCTTAGGTCGTAGAAATGGAGGCTCAGGCCGCAGAAATGGAGGCTCAGGCTGCAGAAATGGAGGCTCAGGCCGCACATAAGAAAGCAGGAATGGAGGCTCAGGCCGCAGAAATGGAGGCTCAGTCCACAGAAATGGAGGCTCAGGCCGCAGAAATGGAGGCTCAGGCCGCAGAAATGGAAGCTCAGGCCACAGAAATGGAGGCTCAGACCGCACAAAAGAAAGCAGAAATGGAAGCTCAGGCCGCAGAAATGGAAGCTCAGACCTCACAAATGGAGGCTCAGGCCGCACATAAGAAAGCAGAAATGGAAGCTCAGGCCGCAGAAATGGAGGCTCAGGCCTCACAAATGGAGGCTCAGGCCGCACATACGAAAGCAGGAATGGAGGCTCAGGCCGCAGAAATGGAGGCTCAGGCCTCACAAATGGAGGCTCAGGCCGCACATACGAAAGCAGGAATGGAAGCTCAGGCTGCAGAAATGGAGGATCAGGCCGCACATACAAAAGCAGGAATGGAGGCTCAGGCCGCACATAAGAAAGCAGGAATGGAGGCTCAGGCCGCAGAAATGGAGGCTCAGAGCTCACAAATGGAGGCTCAGACCTCACAAATGGAGGCTCAGGCCGCAGAAATGGAGGATCAGGCCGCAGAAATGGAGGCTCAGGCCGCACACACGAAAGCAGGAATGGAGGCTCAGGCCGCACATACGAAAGCAGGAATGGAGGCTCAGGCTGCAGAGAAAGACACTAAAGCCACCCACCAAAAGGCAGAAATTGAAGTTTTGGAAAAACAATGTGAGCAGCCACAGCCATGACAAGGTTCTGGGTCTTAGAACAAGCCGCTAGTAAAAACAAGAGACAACAGTTCCAGACACTCAGTTGTATCTTATGTCTCAGATTCTTCACACATCTCTCCAGAACGTCAACTTCCTGTCACAGCAGCCAAAGTACTCCATCAAAGTGTCTTCTCTGCACCTCCTGTACCTCAGGATGATTTCCCTTATACAGTATCCTCCAATACATCAGACTGCAGCATCTCAGCCAGCCGCAGACACTGGGGTGTATTTAACAGACCGTCCATCATACTTTGACTTCCCAGCAAACGCACCACTCTACAAACTAACATGCCAATGGACTCTAAGCCAGCTCTGGCATTGAATGCCTTCGCAGCAACATATGTTCCCAAGTCACTTCACGTAAGTCCACCAACCGTCACAACCAACTCTGTTCCACCTGCAGTCATGCACCCAAAATCTGAAAACACGGATATGTCACAGCTTGCTACATACATGCTCTGCAGAGGGCTTGTTAAGACAGGCCTCACCAAGTTTAATGACAAGCCTGAGAATTACAGAGGCTGGAAATCCACTTTTAAGGCCACAATGAGTGACCTAGACATCAATGCCACAGAGGAATTAGATCTACTCATCAGATGGCTAGGTCCCCAGTCCACTGAACGCATCAAGAGACTCAAAGCAGTTCATATTGACAACCCTGCTGCAGGCCTTAATGCTGCTTGGGGCAGACTTGAACATACCTTTGGCAGCCCAGAGACCATTGAAGATGCTTTATTCAAAAGGTTGCAAAGCTTCCCAAGGATTTCTGCTAACGACAATCTAAAGTTTCAAGAAATCAGCGATGTTCTGTTAGAGCTTCAACTTGCTAAGGCTGACATCAACTTACCTGGTCTCAGTTACCTTGACATCAACTTACCTGGTCTCAGTTACCTTGACACCTCTCATGGCATCAAATCTATTGTTCTAAAGCTACCATATGGACTAATGTTCTACCTACACCTTCTACAGTTCTTGAAAAGACTGATCAAAGCAAGAGAATTGAGGACCCAAATCGCCAATGTCCAATACATAACAAACCACATCCACTTAAGAAATGTATCGGCTTCAGAAAGAAATCCCTCCAAGAACATAAGGAACTTTTGAAGAAATTTGGGGTTTGCTACAAATGCTGTGCCTCCACAGAACACTTTGCAAAGGACTGTAAAGCGATCATCAAATGTATAGAGTGTGTATGACAGCGATGACCATGTGCAAGATCTTCATCAATATTTGCACAACTCTACTACGCTCACAAACAATCTTCCTGAGGCAAGGCAAGGCGGGGAGCGCCCAGATCAAGCAGCACCTTCCATCCCAGTGTTCTCTACATGTACAGAGGTCTGCAGAGAAGGATTCTGTGACAACTCCTGTACAAAGATATGCTTGGTCCGTGTATACCCCAAAGGTCAACCTGAAAAGGCCATAGGACTGTGTACTATTCTGGAGGATCAGAGTAACAGATCTCCTGCAAGAACACAGTTTTTTGAACTGTTGAACATAACTGGAGATGCTCTGCCTTATACTCTAAGCACTTGTTCCGGCACTACAGAAGTCTTAGGTAGGAGAGCCAGTGGTCTTGTAGTTGCTCCTCTGAATGACAATGTGGAAATATCTTTGCCCACTATCACTGAGTGCAACCAGATTCCAAGCATCAAAGAGGAGATCCCTACTCCTGAAGCTGCTTTTCACCATTCTCACTTAAGGCACATAGCCAACCAAATACATTTCCTCCATGAAAGTGCTGATATCCTGCTGTTATCTGGTCAAGACATCCTAAGGGTGCACAAAGTTCATCATCAAATCAATGGTCCACACAATGCACCATATGCTCAGCGTCTGGATCTAGGATGGGTCATCATAGGCAATGCCTGCCTAGACAAGGACAATAGGTCCTACTCAGTCGCTTTTTTTAAAACACATGTCCTGTCAAATGGACGAACAACTTGTTCGGAACAACGACCACATAAATATATTGTGAAAGAAAGACTGTTTAAAAAAGGTGCACAACAGCACATCATACAAGACAATAAGAAAGCTCCTAATCTCTGGGATGAAACATCGGCAACACAGTGTTCGAGGTAACCACTAAAGACAATGAGTTAGCAGCTACCACAGAAGACAAAGAATTCTTGAAAACCATGAGTAAAGAGTTCTACCAAGATGATTCCAACAGTTGGGTAGCACCTCTATCATTTCGTAGCCCAAGAAAAGAGACTACCAAACAACAGGGTACATGCAGAATCTTAGTTTGTTTCTTTAAATCACAGTTTGAACCAGAAGCCTGAGATAAAAAAGCACTTTGAGGACTTTATGCAGAGGGTGTTTGAGAGAGATCATGCTGAGCCTGCACCTCCCCTTAAGGAAGGAGAACAATGTTGGTATCTACCATGCTTTGGTGTCTACCATCCTCGCAAGCCTGATCACATTAGGGTGGTCTTTGACTCAAGTGCTCATCATGAAGGGGTCTCCCTAATCTGAACAACAATCTCATAGGAGTCTTACTTCGCTTCAGACAAGAGCCAATTGCTGTTATGTAAAAGTCAATAAAATAATATATAGTACCTCCTGCGCTGATATGGATGGACATGGAATTTGCCATCTGGTTCTCTTCTGATTCAGTACCTGAAAGCTGTTGATTTACCACCTGGCAGGAAGATTTAATTGCTGGATGGCCCTGTGCTCTCCACATTGTCAGCAAGAAGATCATGCTTGGGTCCTGCTGCTAGTTGCCCCAGCAGGTAGGGGGTCTGCCTGGAGACCTTTGTGGGACCTGGTCACTGGAGGTTAAGTTCTCATTTGATTACCGATGTGCAGTTCCTCCAGACTCCTTCCCTTGCTCCTGTTCCTAATCAGGTAGAAAATCTAGGATCCCTTCCCCCTTCCCCTCTCCTCAGCTGAGGATGCTTTGTTGGACCATGCTCCATGATTAGATGTCGGCAGTTTTGCTTAGAGGCAGCGGTGGGTGTTTAGGCACATAGGTCCCTGTGCATCCTTATGACCTGCTGGTGTTTTGTGCACCATATGGGTTGCGCCATTTTTCTTCTCACTGCTTATTCCTGTGGAGGTGTCTTGGCACTTTTTCCTCTTCTAGTCAAGCCCTTAGGTACTCTTAGGGTTCTTTCCTACCAGCCTTCAAGAGCTGGCTGGCTGTCTGATATGAAGGATGGGACATTCTGGGTAGTCTGTCTCTCTCTGACAGGAAAGATGGAAGATTCTGGGTAGTCTGCCTTGGTCTCTGATAGGAAGGACGGGACATTCTGGGTAGTCTGTCTCGGTCTCTGATATCAAGAATGGGACATTCTGGGTAGTCTGTCTCTCTCTGATATGAAGGACAGGACATTCTGGGTAGTCTGTCTCGGTCCCTGATATGAAGGAAGGGAGATTCTTGGTAGTCTGTCTCAGTCTCTGATATGAAGGATGGGACATTCTGGGAAGTCTGTCTCTCTCTGATATGAAGGACGGGACATTCTGGGTAGTCTGTCTCAGTCTCTGATATGAAGGATGGGACATTATGGGTAGTCTGTCTCAGTCTCTGATATGAAGGATGGGACATTCTGGGTAGTCTGTCTCTCTCTAATATGAAGGATGGGACATTCTGGGTAGTCTGTCTCAGTCTCTGATATGAAGGATGGGAGATTCTGGGTAGTCTGTCTCGGTCTCTGATATGAAGGATGGGACATTCTGGGTAGTCTATCTCGGCCTTTGATATGAAGGATGGGACATTCTGGGTAGTATGTCTCTCTGATATGAAGGATGGGAAATTCTGGGTAGTCTGTCTCAGTCTCTGATATGAAGGATGGGACATTCTGGGTAGTCTGTCTCTCTCTGATATGAAGGACCGGACATTCTGGGTAGTCTGTCTCAGTCTCTGATATGAAGGAAGGGAGATTATTATTATTATTACATCGAGTTTATATAGCACCAAAGGGTTTGCTCAGCGCTGTACAATAGAGGGGGGGACAATACATGGCACAGTACAACAATAACAAACAACGTACGAGGGGTAAGAGGGCCCTACTCTTTCGAGCTTACAATCTAGGAGGGAGGGGGAAAAGGTACAGTAGGAAGTGGCTGAGGGGAAGGAGAAAAGAGGGAGAATGGCCGTTAGGTGAGGGTGGGGTAGGCTTCCCTGAAGAGATGGGTTTTGAGGGAGCGCCTGAATGTGAAGAGGGAAGGCGACAGTCTGATGGATTGGGGCAGTGAGTTCCAGAGGAATGGGGGAGGACCTGGAGAAGTCCTGCAGTCGTGCATGGGAGGAGGAGACCAGGGAACAGGATAGAAGGAGGTCCAGTGAGGAGCAAAGGGTATGGGTAGGGAGGTACTTGGGGATCAGGTTGGTGAGGTAGTCAGGGGCAGTGTTGTGAATGGCTTTGTAGGTCAGGGTTAGAAGTTTAAATTTGATGCGTTGGGCAATCGGGAGCCAGTGGAGGGAGATGCAGAGGGGGGTGGCAGAGGTGGAGCGGGTGGTGAGGTGGATGAGTCTAGCCACTGAGTTCAGGATGGTCTGGAGCGGGGAGAGCCTGCACTTGGTTAGGCCGGTGAGAAGAGAGTTGCAGTAGTCAAGGCGTGAGATAATCAGGAGTGTAGTAGGTCGTTAGTGATTTTGAGGAGGGCGGTTTCGGTGGAGTGTAGGGGACGGAAGCCGGACTGTAGTGGGTCAAGGAGGTTATTGTCTGTAAGGTGGGCGCTTAGGCGATCGTAGACTATGCGCTCAAGGAGCTTGGAGGTGAGTGGCAGCAGGGAGATGAGTCTGAGGTTGTTGGGGTCCGCGGGATCCAGGGAGGGCTTTTTGAGGATGGGGGTGATATGCGCGTGCTTTAGGGGGGAGGGGAATGTGCCAGTAGAGAGGGAGAGATTGAAGATGTGGGTGAGGGAGCGGATGAGGGAGGCGGGGGGTGACCGGAGGAGTTGAGAGGGGATAGGGTCCAGGGGGAAGGTAGTGAGGCGGGCTTCTGAGAGGACTTTGGCGACTTCCTCAGTAGTAACAGGGCTGAGGGAGTGCAGTGCAGGGGGGGTTACGGTGGGCGGGGCCTTCGGAGAAGTGGGGGGCAGTGCGGTTGTGAGGGCAGAGGAGGGGGGAGATGAAGGGGTGACGGGGGTGGGGAGGCTAGGTGGGGAGGTAGATTGCAAGTTGTCGATGTCCTTACGGATAGCGTCAATCTTGTTGTGGAAATGGGCGGCAATCTTGTGGGCGGTGAGAGAGGTACTGAGTGGAGGAGGGGGGGAGAGAGCAGGGAGTTGAAGGTGGAAAAGAGTCGGCGGGGGCAGGAGGAGAGGGTGTTGATCAGGTTAACAAAGTAGGCCTGCTTGGCGGCGTGGAGGAAGGAGGTGTAGGTAAGAAATGCAGATTTGTAGAGGGAGAATGTATGAGGGGACCTGGTTTTGCACCATAGTCTCTCCAGTGCACGACTGCAACATTTCTTGGTAGTCTGTCTCAGTCTCTGATATGAAGGACGGGACATACTGGGTAGTCTGTCTCTCTCTGATATGAAGGATGGGACATTCTGGGTAGTCTGTCTCAGTCTCTGATATGAAAGATGGGACATTCTGGGTAGTCTGTCTCAGTCTCAGTCTCTGATATGAAGGATGGGACATTCTGGGTAGTCTGTCTCATTCTCTGATATGAAGGATGGGTCATGCTGGGTAGTCTATCTCGGTCTTTGATATGAAGGATGTTACATTCTGGGTAGTCTGTCTCTCTGATGAGAAGGACGGGACATTCTGGGTAGTCTGTCTCTCTCTGATATGAAGGATGGGACATTCTGGGTAGTCTATCTCGGCCTTTGATATGAAGGATGGGACATTCCGGGTAGTGTGTCTCTCTCTGATATGAAGGACAGGACATTCTGGGTAGTCTGTCTCGGTCTCTGATATTAAGGATGGAGCATTTTAGGTAGTCTGTCTCTCTCTGATATGAAGGACGGGACATGCTGGGTAGTGTGTCTTGGTCTCTTATATGAAGGATGGGACATACTGGGTAGTCTGTCTCGATCTCTGATATGAAGGATGGGACATGCTCGGTAGTCTGTCTCTCTCTGATATGAAGGATTGGACATGCTGGGTAGTCTGTTTCTCTCTGATATGAAGGACAGGACATGCTGGGTAGTCTGTCTCTCTCTAATATGAAAGCCAGGACATTCTGGGTAGTCTGTCTCTCTCTGATATGAAGGACGGGACATTCTGGGTAGTCTGTCTCTCTTTGATATGAAGGACGGGACATTCTGGGAAGTCTGTCTCGGTCTTTGATATGAAGGACGGGACATTCTGGGTAGTCTGTCTCGGTCTCTGATATGAAGGATTGAACATTCTGGGTAGTCTGTCTCTCTCTGATATGGAGGACATTTTGGGTAGTCTGTCTCTCTCTGATATGAAGGACGGAACATTCTGGGTAGTTTGTCTCTCTCTGATATGAAGGACGAACATTCTGGGTAGTTTGTCTCTCTCTGATATGAAGGACGAACATTCTGGGTAGTCTGTCTCTCTCTGATATGGAGGATGCAATATTCTGGGTAGTCTTTCTCTCTGATATGAAGGAGGGACATTCTGGGTAGTCTGTCTCTCTCTGATATGAAGGAGGGACATTATGGGTAGTGTGTCAGATTTTAGAGGTCTCTGTTTTATTATGCATTTTGTTTTTATCTTGTGTTCTGTGTCTTTAAGACTTTTCTATCTGTAGTAAAATATATTTTTTAAACAGTTGGTTTCATAAGAGTTAGGTTTATTGTTTCTTACATTTTTTAGTTCTTTTTGAACTTCCCTGGTATCTCTATAAGGTAGATACAATGCAGGAATGGTTATTAGGAGACATTTCTTGGGGCTGCAGTTCCTCTGAACTCCACAAGATGGTGATCTCATTTCTACTACCCAGACAGGACTTCTCTATGGAATACGGACAGGAAGTGATGTCAGGTACAGACAGGAAGTGATCTGGAATAAAGATAAGACGTTCCTTTTGGTCTGAAGGAGATCGGAGAGGTTGCTGGACATGGCAGTAGAGGAGGTAATTATTATTATACAGGATTTATGGCGCCAACAGTTTGCTCAGCGCTTTACAATATAACAGGAGACAATACAGCAACAATACAGATCAATACAAGAGGGATAGGAGGACCTGATCCTGGGAGCTTATAATCTAAGAGGGAGGGGCTAGTGGTACAAAAGGTAGTAACTGTGGGGGATGGACTGGTTGGAAGAGTAGAAGATTCCATTTTCAGCTGAGGGCAGGATAGGCTTCCCTGACGAGATAGGTTTTCAGAGATCACCTAAAAGTGAACAGAGTAGGTGATAGTCTGATAAATTGGGGTAGAGAGTTCCAGAGTATAGGGAAGCTCTGGAGAAGTCCTGGAGACGAGCATGGGAGGAGGAGACAAGGGAGCTAGATAGTAGGAGGTCTTGCGAGGAGCGGAGAGGACGGTTTGGGTGATATTTAGAGACAAGATCGGTGATGTAATTTGGAGCAGAGTTATACATAGCTTCGTATGTTATTGTTAGTGTTTTGAATTTTATCCATTGGGAAATGGGAAGCCAGTGGAGGGATTGGCAGAGAGGGGTGGAGGACACTGAATGGAGACCAGTGGAGGGATTGGCAGAGAGGGGTGGAGGACACTGAGTGGAGGGATTGGCAGAGAGGGGTGGAGGACACTGAATGGAGGCCAGTGGAGGGATCGGCAAAGAGGGGTGGAGGACACTGGGTGAAGGCCAGTGGAGGGATTGACAGAGAGGGATGGCAGATATGGAGTGGTTAGTAAGGTGGATGAGTCTGGCAGCAGTATTCATGATAGACTGAAGAGGGGATAGCCTGCGATGAGGTCAGCCAATGAGGAGGGAGTTACAATAGTCAAGGCGAGATATAACAAGGGAGTGAATAAGTTGCTTAGTGGTTTCCGAGGTTAGGAACGGGCGTATCTTGGAGATGTTGCGGAGGTGAAGTCTACAAGATTTGGACAGTTATTGGATTTGGGAGTGAAAGGAAAAATGGGAGTCTAGGATTACACCTAGTACCCTGGCATGAGGGGAGGGACTGATGGGTGTATTATTGATCTTGATGGAGAAGTCAGGGGAGGGGGCACAGGCTGGAGGGAATACTAAGAGCTCAGTTTTGGAAAGATTGAGTTTGAGGAAGTGGAGTGACATCCATGCCAATATGTCACTTAGTAGGTTAGTAATGCGAGAAGAGCCTGAAGAGGTGAGGAGGAGACTGAAGGGGTGAGGTGAGGAGGAGACTGAAGGGGCGAGATAAGGGGTAGAAAGATAGATTTGTGTGTCATCGGCATAGAGATGGTACTTAAAGCCGTGGGAGTTTATGAAGTGACCAAGGGAGGAGGTGTAGATGGAGAAGAGAAGGGGTCCAAGGACAGAGCCTTGAGGGACCCCTACAGAGAGAGGGAGTGAAGAGGAGGAGGCAGAGTTATCGGTAACACTGAAGGAGCTCTGCGATAGGTAGGAGGAGAACCAGGAGAGAGCAGAGTCTCGGAGGCCAAGAGAGTGTAGTTTTTTTGGGAGGAGGGGGTCAAGTAGTAAGAGTACAAAGTAGTGGCTATTGGCTGGGATGAGTACAGAGTAGTGGCCATTGGTTGGGATGAGTACGGAGTAGTGGCCATCGGTTGGGATGAGTATGGAGTAGTGGCCATCGGTTGGGATGAGTATGGAGTAGTGGCCATCGGTTGGGATGAGTGCGGAGTAGTGGCCATCGGTTGGGATGAGTGCGGAGTAGTGGCCATTGGTTGGGAGGAGTACGGAGTAGTGGCCATTGGTTGGGATGAGTACGGAGTAGCGATCATTGGTTGGGATGAGTACGGAGTAGTGGCCATTGGCTGGGATGAGTACGGAGTAGTGGCCATTGGTTGGGATGAGTACGGAGTAGTGGCCATTGGTTGGGATGAGTACGGAGTAGTGGCCATTGGTTGGGATGAGTACGTAGTAGTGGCCATTGGTTGGGATGAGTACGGAGTAGTGGCCATTGGTTGGCAGGAGTATGGAGTAGTGGCCATTGGCTGGGATTAGTATGGAGTAGCGGCCATTGGTTGGGATTTGTACAGAGTAGCGGCCATTGGTTGGGATGAGTACGGAGTAGCGGCCATTGGTTGGGATGAGTACGGAGTAGCGGCCATTGGTTGGGATGAGTACGGAGTAGTGACCATTGGTTGGGATGAGTATGGAGTAGTGACCATTGGCTGGGATGAGTACAGAGTAGTGGTCATTGGTTTTAGCAGTTAGTAGATCATTAGTGAGGTTTAGTAGGGCAGTTTCAGTAGAGTGTAGTGAGTGAAAGCCAGACTGTAAAGGGTGAAGAAGGTTGTTGTCAGTGAGGTGGGAGCTCAGGCGATTGTAGACTAAGCGTTCTAGGAGTTTAGAGGTAAATGGCAGCAGGGAGATGGGTCTTACGTTGTTCAGGTTGGTGGGGTCCAGGGAGGGCTTGTTAAGTATGGGAGTGATGTGCGCATGCTTTAGAGGGGAGGGGAAGGCACCAGTAGAGAGGGAAAGATTGAAGATGTGAGTGAGGGAGCATAGGATGGAAGAAGAGGGTGACCGTAGTAGTTGTGAGGGGACAGGATCCAGGGGGCAGGTGGTGAGACTGGCTTCTGAGAAAACCTTAGTGACCTCTTTGGTAGTAGCGAGGTCAGAAGAGGAAAGTGTTGAGGGAGGTTTAGTATAAGGTATGCTAAGTGGGATGGATGTCTGTGCAGTGGTGATGCCGCTATGAATTGCAGCAATCTTGTTTTTGAAATGATTTGCAATCTCATGAGCAGTGAGTGAGGTACTGGGTGGAGGTGGAGAAAGTAGAGAGTTAAAAGTAGAGAAGAGACAATGAGGACTGGATGACAAAGTATTGATGAGAGTGACAAAGTCGTCTTGTTTGGCAGCATGGAGGGAGGAATTGTATGTGAAGAAAGCAGATTTATATCAGGTGAACGCTTGTTGAGATTTGGTTTTACGCCACAATCGCTCCAGCGCACGACTATGTCACTTAAGATTTCTGGTGTTGTCAGTCTGCCACGGATGTAATGGTCGGGGCCTGAGGCTTCGTGTTGTTAGAGGAGCAAGTGAGTCTAATGTTGATGAAAGCAAACTGTTATAGAAAGCAGTGACCAGGTAAAGGCAGGACAGGGGAGAGATTCTGTAATAGAGTTGGTCAGTTGCAGAGTGGAAAGGAGCCGGGTTCAAGTTGTGAAGGTTTCTGCGGGTAATTGTTGGCTGCTTGGAGGGATAGGTGTTTGAAGACGAGGAGACTGTGAAGGTGATGAGATTGTGATCAGAGAGAGGAAAGGGGGTGTTTGTGAGGTTGTAGGGAGTACAAAGATGGGAGGAAACAAGGTCTAATGTATTCCCATCATAGTGAGTGGAGGACGGTATACATTGTGCTAATGCAAAAGATGAGGTTATGTTGAAGAGTTGGGATGTAGCCGGGTTGTTGACATTAATAGGAATGGTAAAATCTCTAAGGATGATAGCGGGTAGCTCAGAGTAGAGAAAGTAGGGTAGCCAGGAGGAGAAATCTTCAAGAAAGCGGGACACGGGTCCAGGAGGCCGATAGATCACTGCAATCCTCAGAGAAATGGGAGAAAACAGCCGGATGCAGTGAGTCTGGAAAGAAGAGAATGATAGAGAGGGAGGGTTAGGGGGGACATGGAAGGTGCTCAGTGAGGATAGAAGCAAACCAACCCCACCACCTTTCTGACCACTGGGTCTGGGTGAGTGGGTCCAGAGGAGGCCTCCATAGGGAAGTGCTGCGGGGGAAGCAGAATCTGCTGCTTGGAGTCAGGTTTCTGTAATTGCTAGTAGGTTAAGGGAGCGGGAGACAAAAAGGTCATGGACAGAGGTGAGATTATTACAGACAGAGCGGGCATTCCAGAGCACACAAAAAAAGGGAGGGTGGTTTTTGGGAGCACGGGGACTCCTATTAAATTGAGGGGATTGCGGCTATTCCTGGAGGAAAGCGGGTGCCTGGTGTGGGGGTGAAATACTGGAGGACCACGGTTTGGGGAGATATCCCCAGAGGTTAGGAGGAGGGTGCCTGGTGCGGGGGTGAGATACTGGAGGACCAGGGTTTGGGGAGATATCCCCAGAGGTTAGAAGAAGGATGCCTGGTGCGGGGGTGAGATAGTTGGAGACCAGGGTTTGGGGAGATATCCCCAGAGGTTAGGAGAAGGAGGGTGCCTGGTGCAGGGGTGAGATAGTGGAGGACCAGGGTTTGGGGAGATATCTCCAGAGGTTAGGAGAAGGAGGAGGATGCCTGGTGTGGGGGTGAGATAGTGGAGGACCAGGGTTTGGAGAGATATCCCCAGAGGTTATGAGAAGGAGGCTGCCTGGTGTGGGGGTCAGATAGTGGAGGACCAGGGTTTGGGAAGATATCCCCAGAGGTTATGAGAAGGAGGGTGCTTGGTGTGGGGGTGAGATAGTGGAGGACCAGGGTTTGGGGAGATATCCCCAGAGGTTAGGAGAAGGAGGGTGCAGAAAGTAAGATAGGGGCGGGATGTACACGAGCGCACATGCCTTCCAGTCCTGGTGTTTGGGTCAGCAGGAGGTGATAAGAGCAGTAGTAGGGAGATGGTAGCAGTGAGGGGGAGATGTACAAGTTCTGGGGTGGAACAGAGGGGTAAAGAAGTGAGATTTTGGGAACAAAGGAAAGTAATATGAAAAGGAGAAGTAGAGGGGACATATTAAAGGCACACGGAGTGGGACTCAGACTTGTAGGAGATGTTTCCCGGGGTGTTTGCTTGCAGTCTGTCCACCATGCAGGAGAGTTTCTTGTTGTATCTTCCTGCTGCTTTAGTTCAACTGCTTCTTAGCACTCCATCAACGCAGAACGCACTCAAAAGCAGCCCCCCCTCAGTGACTGTGCCCCACCATCAGTGATCTCCCCCCATCAGCTGATCTAAATTTATAGGGAGATGGCCCAATGAGCACTCATCTCCGCCCCAATTAGGAACTGATAAGGATCACATGAATAGGGGGGGATGATTCTCAAACAGACCAGACACAGACTACAGTCATAAAACGGTAATAAGATGTTATGTTCTATTTGAACCCAGTAACCCCCCATCATGTCCGTCCTCTTCCTCCATAGTCATGTCCATCCTCTTCCTCCATGGTCATGTCTGTCCTCTTCCTCCATAGTCATATCCGTCCTCTCCCTCCATAGTCATATACGTCCTCTCCCTCCATGGTCATGTCTGTCCTCTTCCTCCATAGTCATATCCGTCCTCTTCCTCCATAGTCATGTCTGTCCTCTTCCTCCATAGTCACTGTGATGTCTTTTATCTCCAGCAGATGATGATACACACATGTTGATGATACGCATCAATATTTAGAAGGACACAAGGATCTCTACAAGGACGTCATGATGGACAATCAGCCGCCCCTCACATCACCGGGTAAGAGGAGACTTTATTGTAAAGGAGAGAGCAGTACGGAGGATCCACCTAGATCCCCCATCATCTGATAAACACATAGAAACAATGGATTCAGTCAGTGTGTGTGTTTCCTACAGATGGATCCAGTCATGGGAACCCACCAGAGAGATGTCCCCGTCCTCTGTATTCCCGGGATTCCACACAGGAAGGTCACACCATCCCTCACCATCATCAGGTAGATGATGACAATTATTGGTAGTTGTGATTTATACACAGCATGTTTGTTACAATGAATGTTTTATTATATCTTTCAGAGTGGAATCCTCGGGCATGATAATATTGATGGTAAAGAAGAGTATAAAGAGGAGGATGAGGAGTATGGAGTGATGGAGGAGTTTTCAGAAGGACACAAGGATATGATGGAGCCACCTAATACCAGGAACCCCCCAGAGAGATGTCCCCGTCCTCTGTATTCCCGGGATTCCACACAGGAAGGTCACACCATCCCACAGTATTGCAAGGTCAGTGGGATGGAGCATCTAGAACATGGACTGATGAAGACAATTTGTGGATTTTTTAATGTGAGTTTATAAATTACAGATGATATTTTCTCTCATTTCCTTGATTTAGAGTGGAGATCCAATCGATATAGAATTTGAGGTGAAAGCAGAAGAAGAAGAGGCGTATGTGAGGGATGATCAGCAGTCTATGGAGGAGGATGGAATAACGGGGACATTTATAGAGGAGGACACTCCTACAGAGATCAGCACAGGTGGGTCATGAACACTAAATCCATTCCTCCACCCATACTGCTCACTGATTGGTCCAGAGTAGGGCGGGGACTGGGTGATATCAGCCTGTAATCCCCTGGTCACTTTCCTGAGCTGTGTTCCCCGTCCTGTATTCCTGGATTTCTCTCGGATAATCTTCCTTCTCTGTGCTGCAGACACAATTTATGTCTCTAGACTGGATTTATGGAGGTTCTGGGGTTCAGCTGGCAGAAAAATGTTGATTTTTACTCTAAGCATTGCATAATGTAGGCACCCAGGACATGTGACTGGGGTCTCCTGCCTTGTGCCTGACTCTTCCAGGGGACCTTCTCTGTTATCTGCTGGCTGTGCCGGGTGGAGGGATATGTCTGTAGTGTCTCAGACCCAAGTCACTGAGTGCAGTCTCAGGAGATGGGAGGCAGCGGTGTGGGACCTACATAGTTACATAGTTAGTCTGGCTGAAAAAAGACATCCATCTAGTTGAACCATTAAAAATAAAAGTTATAATCCGACACCCACAGCTGATCCACCAGAAGGCAAAAACCCAGCAAAGCACGATAAAATCTCCCCCTGCAAGGGAAAAAATTCCTTCCTGACCCCCCGAGAGGCAATCAGATATTCCTTGGATCAACTTTCCCTATAAATGTTATATCCAGTTATATTCTGTGTATCCAAGAAAGAATCCAGGACTTTCCTACAGCAATCCCCCCTTATATATTATACATGGAGATCATATCCCCCCTTATGTATTATACATGGAGATCATATCCCCCCCTTATGTATTATACATGGAGATCATATCCCCCCCTTATGTATTATACATGGAGATCATATCCCCCCCTTATGTATTATACATGGAGATCATATCCCCCCTTATGTATTATACATGGAGATCATATCCCCCTTATGTATTATACATGGAGATCATATCCCCCTTATGTATTATACATGGAGATCATATCCCCCTTATGTATTATACATGGAGATCATATCCCCCCTTATGTATTATACATGGAGATCATATCCCCCTTATGTATTATACATGGAGATCATACCCCCCCTTATGTATTATACATGGAGATCATATCCCCCCTTATGTATTATACATGGTGATCATATCCCCCCTTATGTATTATACATGGAGATCATATCCCCCTTATGTATTATACATGGAGATCATATCCCCCCTTATGTATTATACATGGAGATCATATCCCCCCTTATGTATTATACATGGAGATCATATCCCCCCTTATGTATTATACATGGAGATCATATCCCCCCTTATGTATTATACATGGAGATCATATCCCCCCTTATGTATTATACATGGAGATCATATCCCCCCTTATGTATTATACATGGAGATCATATCCCCCCCTTATGTATTATACATGGAGATCATATCCCCCCTTAATCTCCTCTTCTCAGTAGAGAATACATTCAGTTCCTCTAATCTTTCCTCATAGCTGATCTCCTCCATGCCTCGTATCAGTTTGGTTGCCCTTCTCTGTACTTCCTCCAGTTCCCCAATGTTCTTTTTGTGAATTGGAGCCCAAAACTGAACTGCATATTCCAGATGAGGTATTAGTAATGATTTGTACCGGGAGGGGGGGTGATATCTCTCTCTGGAGTCTATACCTCTCCTAATACAAGAGAGGATTTTGCTCGCTTTAGAACCCGCAGCTTTGTATTGCTGCCATTGTTAAGCTTGTGATCTACTAGAACCTTCTCCACCATTGACCCCCCAGATCCTTCTTCTCCATTGGCCCCCCAGATCCTTCTCCATCATTGACCCCCCCAGATCCTTCTCCATCATTGACCCCCCCAGATTTTTCTCCACCATTGACCCCCCCAGATCCTTCTCCACCATTGTCCCCTTCAGATCCTTCTCCACCATTGTCCCCCCCCCCCAGTTGTACCCCCCTAGTATGTATGATGCATATTCTTAGCCCCCCCAAGTGCAGAACCTTACATTTATCACCATTAGCCCTCATTGGCCCCATAGCCCCCCAATTACACAGAGCATTGAGGTCGGCTTGTAAGTTGGAGACATCCTGTAAGGACGTTATTCCCCGGCACAGCTTGGTGTCATCTGCAAAGACTGGAATGGGGTTTATAATCTCACACCCCATATTGTTTATATATATATTAATAAGTAAGGGTCCCAACACTGAACCCTGGGGTACCCCACTAATAACACTGAACCTTGGGGTACCCCACTAATAACACTGACCCTTGGGGTACCCCACTAATAACACTGACCCTTGGGGTACCCCACTAATAACACTGAACCCTGGGGTACCCCACTAATAACACTGAACCTTGGGGTACCCCACTAATAACCCTTAACCTTGGGGTACCCCACTAATCACACTGAACCTTGGGGTACCGCACTAATAATGAACCTTGGGGTACCGCACTAATAATGAACCTTGGGGTACCACACTAATACTGAACCTTGGGGTACCCCACTAATAACAATGAACCCTGGGTTACCCCACTAATAACACTGAACTTTGGGGTCCCCCACTAAAACTGATCCTTGGGGTACACCACTAATAACTCTTAACCTTGAGGTACCCCACTAATAACACTGAACCTTGGGGTACCCCACTAATAACACTGAACCTTGAGGTACCAAACATATAACACTGAACCTTGGGGTACCCCACTAATAACACTGAACCTTGGGGTACCCCACTAATAACACTGAACCTTGGGGTACCCCACTAATAACACTAAGCCCTGGGGTACACCACTAATAACACAGAACCTTGGGGTACCCCACTAATAACACCGAACCTTGGGGTACCCCACTAATAACACTAAACCCTGGGGTACACCACTAATAACACTGATCCCTGGGGTACACCACTAATAACACTGAACCTTGGGGAACCCCACTAATAACACTGAACCTTGGGGTACCCCACTAATAACACCGAACCTTGGGGTACCCCACTAATAACACCGAACCTTGGGGTACCCCACTAATAACACTAAACCCTGGGGTACACCACTAATAACACTGATCCCTGGGGTACACCACTAATAACACTGAACCTTGGGGAACCCCACTAATAACACTGAACCTTGGGGTACCCCACTAATAACACAGAACCTTGGGGTACCCCACTAATAACACAGAACCTTGGGGTACCCCACTGATAACTATGAACCTTGGGGTACCCCACTAATAACACCGAACCTTGGGGTACCCCACTAATAACACTAAACCCTGGGGTACCCCACTAATAACACTGAACCCTGGGGTACCCCACTAATAACACTAAACCCTGGGGTACACCACTAATAACACTGATCCCTGGGGTACACCACTAACAACACTGAACCTTGGGGTACCCCACTAATAACACTAAACCCTGGGGTACCCCACTAATAACACTAAACCCTGGGGTACCCCACTAATAACACTGAACCTTGGGGTACCCCACTAATAGCACTGAAACTTAGGGTACACCACTAATAACACTGAACTTTTGGGTACACCACTAATAACACTGAACTTTGGGGTACACCACTGACACCCCCAGACCAATCAGAGTATGAATCATTAACCACTACTCTCTGAATACGATCTTTTATCCAGTTTTCTATCCATTTACATTCAGATTTTTCCAGCCCATGCACTATATACTCTATGTTGTACATTACATACTCCTGACCCCTGCACTATATACTCTATGTTGTACATTACATCCTCCTGACCCCTGCACTGTATACTCTATGTTGTACATTACATCCTCCTGACCCCTGCACTATATACTCTATGTTGTACATTACATACTCCTGACCCCTGCACTATATACTCTATGTTGTACATTACATACTCCTGACCCCTGCACTATATACTCTATGTTGTACATTACATACTCCTGACCCCTGCACTATATACTCTGTTGTACATTACATACTCCTGACCCCTGCACTATATACTCTATGTTGTACATTACACACTCCTGACCCCTGCACTATATACTCTGTTGTACATTACATCCTCCTGACCCCTGCACTATATACACTATATTGTACGTTACATCCTCCTGACCCCTGCACTATATACTCTATGTTGTACATTACATCCTCCTGACCCCTGCACTGTATACTCTATGTTGTACATTACATACTCCTGACCCCTGCACTATATACTCTATGTTGTACATTACATACTCCTGACCCCTGCACTATATACTCTATGTTGTACATTACATACTCCTGACCCCTGCACTATATACTCTATGTTGTACATTACATACTCCTGACCCCTGCACTATATACTCTATGTTGTACATTACATCCTCCTGACCCCTGCACTATATACTCTATGTTGTACAATACATACTCCTGACCCCTGCACTATATACTCTATGTTGTACATTACATACTCCTGACCCCTGCACTATATACTCTATGTTGTACATTACATACTCCTGACCCCTGCACTATATACTCTATGTTATACATTACATACTCCTGACCCCTGCACTATATACTCTATGTTGTACATTACATACTCCTGACCCCTGCACTATATACTCTATGTTGTACATTACATACTCCTGACCCCTGCACTATTTATGATTCACTATTTATGAATCATGTCCAAGATGGCGACGGAGCAACATGCCATCTGAGAGCTCCGTCGCCTCACTGCCTAATCCGTTGCCATCCGGGCGGCAACGGACACTACGAGGGCCCCGACACACCTGCGGCCCCTAGTTTTGGCCCCCTCCGAAAATCACGGCCTACTACAACCGGCGAAGCTGCAGCCTCGATTTATTCACGGGCCGACTTGCGGCACCGCCGCCGAATCGCGGCGCCGCCGCTCCGTCCCTCGGCTCCTGCCCTCTGACACACAGCGGGGTGGTCCTCCCCATGCGGCCCCTGAACCTCTCCACCGTCTCCAGGGCCACAGCAGCCTGACGCAAGGCGACAACAACCACCCCACCAAAGATCAGCCTAGCAGGACCACCAAGCTGACAGCAGCCCAGGACCACCCCAGGATACCTGCACGGCAGCACCACCAGAACGGGTAAGCTGCCACCGATCCCCACAGACCTGCCAGCCTCCGCAGGGCCCTCCTCACTAGCCATGTCCATCCCTGACCACCAGGAACCAGCTCAGGCCCACTGATAGCTGCTCCGCTGCCCAGCCCATACATCGGTTCCAGGCCCACCCCTGGACACCCTGCACCCAGCTACCACCCCTGGACACCCAGCTACCGGGCACCCAGCTACCGGGCACCCAGCTACCACCCCTGGACACTCAGCACCCAGCTACCGGGCACCCAGCTACCGGGCACCCAGCTACCACCCCTGGACACCCAGCTACCGGGCACCCAGCTACCACCCCTGGACACCCAGCACCCAGCTACCGGGCACCCAGCTATTACCTCTGGACACCCAACACCCGGACCACCCAGCGAATCGAGACGTCGCCCAGCGAATCTCCCGGACCCGGACCACCCAGCGAATCTCCAGTCACCGAGCCGCCAGCATCACCAGATGCCGTGCCTACCAACATCCCCAGACATCGCACCCTACGACCCCTCCACTCGCCGATCCACCGGACCCACTGAAGACCCCTCAGACGCCAGCATACTGCACCCACAGATTGCAGCCAGCTGCTACCCTTTACTCCCACTCTCCCCCTACAGAAGGACTCTAGTGGACTCCTCCACGGTGATACAGACTCTCCACATCACCTCGCCCTGACCCGTATCCCTTCACCTCCCCTGACCCGAACAGCACTGCACTCACCCCAGCATGCCACCTGCACTTCTCCTCCTCGTTTTCCTCTCCTCCATCCCAAAAATCACCTCCCTCTACCCGCCCCCCCCTAAAACAGCTCTACATTGACCCTTCACTTCTGCTCTCTCCCCACTACGGCACTCACCACCTCCTCCTGGTACTCCACTCCCCGGTCGACCCACGTGCCACCACTACCAGACCCACACGCTCCTGCACCTCCCATTCCCATGTCACCCTCCTCACCCTTCTCCTATCCGCTGGGGACATCTCCACGAAACCTGGCCCCTCACCACCTCTCCCCCCCTCCAGGAACCCCCCCTCCAGGGACCCCCCTGCTCCCACCAGCCGCCGCAACCCCCTCAACCTCATACCTGTGCACCTCCTCCCCGCATCCACCCCCCCCCTCGGTTGCACTTCTGAACGCCCGTTCGGTTTGCAACAAACTAACTGCCATCCATGACCTCTTTATCTCCCGCTCCCTCAACCTCCTAGCCATCACCGAAACCTGGGTACAGGCCACTGACACTACCTCCCCTGCGGCACTCTCCCATGGAGGTCTCATCTGGTCCCATTCACCAAGACTGAGCGGTCACAAAGGTGGTGGGGTCGGCCTGCTCCTATCACCGCTGAGCACCTTCCAGGTCCTCCCTAACCCCCCCTCCCTAACCTTCTCCTCCTTCGAGGCTCACTGCATCCGGCTCTTCTCCCCCACCCCCTAAGGATCGCAGTGATCTACAGGCCCCCCGGATCCATAGCCCGCTTCCTGGATGACTTCGCCGCCTGGCTTCCCTTCTTCCTCTCCTCTGAGCTACCGACCATCATTCTCGGGGACTTCAACATCCCCATCAACGACAACACCCCGGCTACCTCCCAACTCCTCCACCTAACCTCCTCCTTCGCGCTCACACAGCACACGCACTCCTCCACCCACATCGGAGGGAACACCCTGGACCTCGTCTTCTCCCACCTCTGTACCCTTAACCACTTCACTAACACCCCCTTCCCTCTCTCCGACCACCACCTCCTCACGTTCTCCATCTCCCCTTCCCCCCCCCCCCCAGTGCGCCAAACCATCACCAGCCGCAACCTCCGCAACCTGCACCCGGCCCCCCTCCACTCGGCTGCCGACTGCCTACACGACAGCATCCTTCCACTGTCATGTTCTTACCTAGCCACCACCGCGTACAACGACTCACTATCAGCCACCCTAGACTCTCTGGCACCCCTAACCACACGCAACATCAAACCCAGACCGCTCCAACCATGGCAGAACGACCACACTAAATGCCTCAAACGTCACAGTCGTACGCTGGAGAGACTATGGCGCAAAACCAGGTCCCCTCATGCATTCTCCCTCTACAAATCTGCCTTCCTCACCTACACCTCCTCCCTCCACGCCGCCAAGCAGGCCTACTTCGTTAACCTGATCAACACCCTCTCCACCTGCCCTCGCCGACTCTTCTCCACCTTCAACTCTCTGCTCTCTCCCCCCCTCCTCCACTCAGTACCTCACTTACCGCCCACGAGATTGCCACTCATCTCCACAACAAGATTGATGCAATCCGCAAGGACATAGTCAACTTGCAATCTACCTCCCCATCTAGCCTCCCCCCTTCCATCACCCCCTCATCTCTCCCCTCCTCTGACCTCGCAACGGCACTGCCCCCCACCACACCCAAGGCCCTGCCTACCGTAACCCCCCCATCACTGCACTCCTTCAGCCCTACTACCACTGAGGAAGTCACCAGAGTCTTCTCAGAAGCCCGCCTCACCACCTGCCCCCTGGACCCTATCCCCTCTCAACTCCTCCGGTCACCACCCTCTTCCCTCATCCGCTCCCTCACCCACATCTTCAATCTCTCCCTCTCTACTGGCGTCTTCCCCTCCCCCCTAAAACATGCGCACATCACCCCCATACTCAAAAAGCCCTCCCTCGACCCCACTGACCTCAACAACTTCAGACTAATTTCCCTGCTGCCACTCACTTCCAAGCTCCTTGAGCGCTTGGTCTACGATCGCCTAAGCGCCCACCTAACTGACAGCAACCTCCTTGATTCACTACAGTCCGGCTTCCGTCCCCTACACTCCACCGAAACCGCCCTCCTCAAAATCACTAACGACCTACTAACCGCCAAAGTCAAAGGAGACTACTCTGTCCTCCTTCTCCTGGACCTCTCCGCGGCCTTTGACACAGTTGACCACCCCCTCCTCCTTAATAAACTACTCTCCCTTGGCATCAGAGACACCGCTCTCTCCTGGTTCTCGTCCTATCTATCCCAACGCTCCTTCAGCGTTTCCTACAATGATGCCACCTCCCCTTCCCTCCCCCTCTCTGTTGGGGTCCCCCAAGGCTCTGTCCTTGGACCCCTTCTCTTCTCCATCTACACCTCCTCCCTTGGAAAACTCATACACTCCCACGGCTTCAACTACCACCTCTATGCTGATGATACTCAAATCTACCTCTCCACCCCTCACCTCACCCCCACATTCTCCGCCCGCATCACTCACCTCCTAAACGACATCTCTGACTGGATGTCGCTCCATTTCCTCAAGCTCAACCTCTCCAAAACCGAGCTTCTCGTCTTCCCCCCTTCCCGCTCCCCCCCCATCCTTTCCATCACTACCAACAACGCCACCATCAATCCCGCCCCGCAAGCCAAAGTCCTTGGCGTCATTCTGGACTCAAACCTTTCCTTTCAACCTCATGTCAAATCACTTACAAACACATGCAGGCTCCACCTCCGGAACATCGCCAAAATACGCTCCTTCCTCACCCCAGACACCACTAAACTACTCGTACACTCCCTGATTATCTCACGTCTGGACTACTGCAACTCCCTTCTCACCGGCCTACCCCAGTGCAGGCTCTCCCCGCTTCAGACCATCCTGAACTCAGCGGCCAGACTCATCCACCTCACCAACCGTTCCACATCTGCCACCCCTCTCTGCCTATCCCTCCACTGGCTCCACCCCCCTCTGCCTCTCCCTCCACTGGCTCCACCCCCCTCTGCCTCTCCCTCCACTGGCTCCCCATTGCTCAACGCATTAAATTCAAACTGCTCACTCTGACCTATAAGGCCATTCACAACACTGCCCCTAACTACCTCACCAACCTGATTCCCAGGTACCACTCTACCCGTACCCTTCGCTCCTCACAGGACCTCCTTCTATCTTGCTCCCTGGTCTCCTCCTCCCACGCACGACTCCAGGACTTCTCCAGGTCCTCCCCCATCCTCTGGAACTCACTACCCCAATCCATCAGACTGTCACCTTCCCTCCTCACCTTCAGGCGCTCCCTGAAAACCCACCTCTTCAGGGAAGCCTACCCCACCCTCACCTAACAGCCACTGCCCTTCCCTCCTCCTACCACTCCATCCCCCACAGCCATTTCCTCCTGTGCCTCTACCCCCTCCCTCCTAGATTGTAAGCTCGAAAGAGTAGGGCCCTCTAACCCCTCGTGTGCTGTTTGATGTTACTGTATTGTTTCATGTATTGTCCCCCCCCCCTCTATTGTACAGCGCTGAGCAAACCCTTTGGCGCTATATAAACTCGATAAATAAATAAATTTACTCTGTTGTACATTACATACTCCTGGCCCCTACGCTATATTCTCTATGTTGTACATTACATACTCCTGACCCCTGCACTATATTCTCTGTGTTGTACATTACATCCTCCTGACCCCTGCACTATATACTCTATGTTGTACATTACATACTCCTGACCCCTGCACTATATACTCTATGTTGTACATTACATCCTCCTGACCCCTGCACTATATACTCTATGTTGTACATTACATCCTCCTGACCCCTGCACTATATACTCCATGTTGTACATTACATCCTCCTGACCCCTGCACTATATACTCCATGTTGTACATTACATCCTCCTGACCCCTGCACTATATACTCCATGTTGTACATTACATCCTCCTGACCCCTGCACTATATACTCTATGTTGTACATTACATACTCCTGACCCCTGCACTATATATTCTATGTTGTACATTACATAGTCCTGACTTCTGCTCTCCCCCCACTGCTATATATACACATAATATGGATTCTCTTTTGTTACACCCATTTCCTCCCAGCTGGACATTTTATATCGGATGATGTGATTGGAGCACAGACTTTTACATGGTGATAATAATGTGATAACATCCTCCAACTTTGGACCCTTAAACAGAAAGTGATAATGAGGGAGGAGTCAATACCCCAATGATGGTGGTCTTCAGGGTCAGTCCAGTCTTCATCTTGGTTGTTCTCCCCCATCCTCACTCTCTGACCTCTGGTGGGGCTCAGCCCCGCTGTTCTTCATGACTAAATCATGGAGTAAATAAGGAAGTGCAGTACTTCTTGTGTTGGGAAGATGGCGATGAGTGATAGAGGGGGTGGGGACCCTCGTCCTATAATCCCCTCATCACTGTCCCTCCTATAAAAGACAGTTCTGGTTGTTTCCTCACTCTCTGACTAAGGTCCATGAATAAAGAAATGACCTGGTAGGAGATCAGAGGAGCCATTTCCTAGTTCCCTTGAGGGTGGAATTGTAAGCTCCTCAGAGACCAAGCTGCCTGATGTGGGTGGAGTCCTGGTTTGGGGGAACCAATCAGCTCCTGTCTAGTAATCCTCTTTGTCTTTGTATTTTAGTCCATGGCCGGGAGATGAGGAAAACCTCCGAGGATTGTCTCACTTTGTCTCCAGACTGGAAAGTAGAAGATGAGGACATCACACAGTATAGTCCAGGAGAAAACCCGGCTCCCTCCAATGTCCATCCGGCACCACCCAGTGTAGATGGACCATCGGATTCCTCGTATCCTGAGGAACCTCAGACTGTGCGGGACCGGGCCGGCCTTCCAACAGGGAAGAGCTTCTCCTGTACTGAGTGTGGGAAGGGTTTCCGTTATAAATCCAGTCTTTATGTGCATAAACGTTCTCACACAGGGGAGAAGCCGTATTCCTGTCCTGAGTGTGGGAAATGTTTTTCAACTAAGTACTATCGTAACACACATCAAAGATCTCACACAGGGGTGAAGCCATATTCCTGTCTTAAGTGCGGGAAAGGTTTTTCAGAGAAGTCCAGTCTTTACATACATCAGAGATCTCATACAGGGGAGAAGCCGTATTCCTGCCCTGAGTGTGGGAAATGTTTTTCAGAGAAGTCCAATCTTTACAGACATCAGAGATCTCACACGGGGGAGAAGCCATATTCCTGTCTTGAGTGCGGGAAACGTTTTTCAGGGAAGTCCAATCTTTACACACATCAGAGATCTCACACGGGGGAGAAGCCATATTCCTGTCTTGAGTGCGGGAAACGTTTTTCAGAGAAGTCCAGTCTTTACATACATCAGAGATCTCACACGGGGGAGAAGCCGTATTCCTGTCCTGAGTGTGGGAAATGTTTTTCATTGAAGTCCCATCTTTACACACATCAAAGATCTCACACGGGGGAAAAGCCATATTCCTGTCCTGAGTGTGGGAAATGTTTTTCAGAGAAGTCCAGTCTTTACAGACATCAGAGATCTCACACGGGAGAGAAGCCGTATTCTTGTCCTGAGTGCAGGAAATGTTTTTCAGTGAAGTCCAGTCTTTACAGACATCAGAGATCTCACACGGGAGAGAAGCCGTATTCTTGTCCTGAGTGCAGGAAATGTTTTTCAGTGAAGTCCAATCTTTACACACATCAAAGATCTCACACGGGGGAGAAGCCATATTCCTGTCTTGAGTGCGGGAAACGTTTTTCAGAGAAGTCCAGTCTTTACATACATCAGAGATCTCACACGGGGGAGAAGCCGTATTCCTGTCCTGAGTGTGGGAAATCCGGTCTTTACACACATCAAAGATCTCACACTGGGGAGGAGCCATATTCCTGTCCTGAGTGTGGGAAATGTTTTTCATTGAAGTCCAGTCTTTACAGACATCAGAGATCTCACACGGGGGAGAAGCCGTAATCTTGTCCTGAGTGCGGGAAATGTTTTTCACAGAAGTCCAAGGTTTACAGACATCAGAGATCTCACATGGGGGAGAAGCCACTTTCCTGTCCTGATTGAGGGAAATGTTCCTCACTGAAGTCCTGTCTTCCTGTACATCAGGGATTATAACGTGGTAGACAGATCAGATGGGTTAGTACTTATTGGGGGGGTGTAATGGGGAAAGATGGGGGGAGGGCTATGGCAGATGGTAAGAACGTTCCCATGTTAGAAACAACCAGTGGAATTGGTACCATTTGTATGAAAATAAAAAATGCACAAAATCCGTGTGAACAAGGTGTCAGTGAATGGACAAGGTGTCAGTGAATGAAAGTGTTTGTTCACCAATACCAGAAGTGAGCCCAGCACAATAGGTGAGTTGGAAGGTTTGGTGCATGAAGAGAACTAGGATTGAATTGGTATTGCTGAATCTTGGCTTCATTCCTCACATGACTGGGCCATTCATATTCCTGGCTAGGTTCTCTTTCGGAGAGACGGGGGAAATAGGAAAGGTGGTGGTGTCTGTCTCTATGTGAGAAGTGATCTCAGAGCAAGTGTGAAAGAGGACCTAGTTGATGGAGAGTGTGATGAGGCTGAAGGATTATGGGTGAAACTGCACATGGGGGGCGGTACTACAAAGGTCATCATTGGAGTTTGTTATAGGCCTCCCAGTGTTAATGAGGAGGTGGAGACTCAGCTCCTCGCACAGATGGAAAGGGCTGGGACTAACTACCCGGAAAGTGACTGGAGTAATGGTTCTGCAGGAACAGTTAAAGGGCAAAAATGTATAAAACTACTACAGGACAATTTTATGGTACAGTCATAGAGGCCCCAACTAGGAATGATGCTCTGCTGGACCTGATCATCTCCAACCATGCAGTTTTTATTACGAATGTCCATATAAAAGAACATCTGGGTAGCAGTGACCATAACATGATTTAATTTATTGTTAGCTGTAAACAGCGAGCACATACGGGAAAAATAAAAACATTCAACTTTAAGAGAGCTAATTTTCCAAGGCTGAGAGATGCTCTCCAAGACTTAGACTGGGAGGGAATATTGGCATCGATGAACACAACACAGAAATGGGAGTTCTTCAAAAAGACTGTATGTGACCACACTGCAAAATATATTCCCATGGGCAACAAGTATAAAAGGCTACAAATCCAACCTATGTGGCTGACGGCCAAAGTTACAAAAGCTATAGATAATAAGAAAAGAGCTTTTATTAAATATAACAATGAAGGAACGTGATCATCGTTTACACATTACAAAGAATAGAACAGAAGATGCAAAAAGGAAATAAAGGCACAAAAACTGAAAACAAACGACAGAAAGATATCAGGACGACCCCAAAACATTCCTCCAATATATGAATAGTAGAAAGGTCCGGTCCCAGCATGTAGGCCCTTTACAGAACCATCTAGAGGGGGGGGACAAAGAGAAGGACAATGTATGAAATCCCTTCTTCAGCTCTGTGTATACAAAGGAGCATGGGGGGGCTCTTGTCCATAATGGGGGGTGGTACTGACACCCCCCAGATGATCCACATTGGCTCACAATTGATATGATCCAGAAATATTTGTACAGAATAAAGGTGAATAAAGCCCCTGGACCGGATGGCAGACACCCACGGGGCCTTAAAGAATTCAGCTCTGTCATCTCACAGCCATTGTTTCTCATTGTTAGGGACTCTTTAATGACTGGCATAGTACCACTGGATTGGTGTAAGGCCAATGTGGGGCCAATATTTATAAAGGGGACAAAATCTTTCCCAAGTAATTATAGACCTGTTAGTGGAACTTCTATAGTTGGGAAGATACCGGAGAGTTTAATAAAAGACCACAGAGAGGAGTTCTTGCTGGAAACAAATATTGTAAGCCACAGACAACGTGGATTCATGAAAGATGGAAGTTGTCAAACAAATCTGATTTCTTTTATGAGGAGGTGAGCAAAACCTTGGACAGAAGGGTGGTGGTGGACGTGGTATACTTGGACAGAAGAATGGCGGTGGACGTGGTATACTTGGACAGAAGGGTGGACGTGGTATACTTGGACAGAGGGGTGGCAGTGGATGTGGTATACTTTGCCAGAGGGGAGGCAGTGGACGTGGTATACTTGGGACAGTGGGGTGGCAGTGGATGTGGTATACTTGGACAGAGGGGTGGCGGTGGACTTGGTATACTTGGACAGAGGGGTGGCGGTGGATGTGGTATACTTGCACAGAGGGGTGGTGGGGTACATGGGATACTTGGATAGAGGGGTGGCGGGGTACGTGGTATACTTGGACAGTGGGGTGGCGGGGTACGTGGTATACTTGGACAGTGGGGTAGCGGTGGACGTGGTATACTTGGACAGTGGGGTGGTGGTAGATGTGGTATACTTGGACAGAGGGGTGGCGGTGGACATGGTATACTTGGACAGAGGGGTGGATGTGGTATACTTGGACAGAGGGGTGGATGTGGTATACTTGGACAGAGGGGTGAATGTGGTATACTTGGACAGAGGGGTCGACGTGGTATACTTGGACAGAGCGGTGGACGTGGTATACTTGGACAGAGGGGTGGCCGTGGTATACTTGGACAGAGGGGTAGCCGTGGACGTGGTATGCTTGGACAGAGGGGTTGCGGTGGATGTGGTATAATTGGACAGAGGGGTGGCGGGGGACATGGTATACTTGGACAGAGGGGTGGCGGTGGACGTGGTATACATGAACAGAGGGGTGGCGGTGGACGTGGTATACATGAACAGAGGGGTGCCGGTGGACGTGGTATACTTGGACAGAGGGGTGGCGGTGGACGTGGTATACTTGGACAGAGGGGTGGCGGTGGACGTGGTATACTTGGACAGAGGGGTGGCGGTGGACGTGGTATACTTGGACAGAGGGGTGGCGGTGGACGTGGAATACTTGGACACAGTTCCTCACACATGGCTAATATGTAAGGTAAAGTCTATGGACTGGAAAAATCTGAATGTAAATGGATAGAAAACTGGATAAAAGATCGTATTCAGAGTAGTGGTTAATGATTTATCCTTTGAATAGTTTGGGGTCATCAGTGGTGTACCCCAAGGTTCAGTGTGATTAGTGGGGGACCCCATTTTTCAGTGTCATTAGTGGGGTACCCCAAGGCTCAGTGTCATTAGTGGAGTACCCCATGGTTCACTGTTATTAGTGGGGTACCCCAAGGTTCAGTGTTGGGACCCTTACTTATTAATATATATATAAACAATATGGGGTGTGAGATTATAAATCCCATTCCAGTCTTTGCAGATGACACCAAGCTGTGCCGGGGAATAACGTCCTTACAGGATGTCTCCAACTTACAAGCCGACCTCAATGCTCTGTGTAATTGGGGGGCTATGGGGCCAATGAGGGCTAATGGTGATAAATGTAAGTTTCTGCACTTGGGGGGGGCTAAGAAAATGCATGCATCATACATACTGGGGGGGGTCAATGGTGGAGAAGGGTCTGTTGGGGTCAATGGTGGAGAAGGGTCTGGGGGGGTCAATGGTGGAGAAGGGTCTGGGGGGGTGAATGGTGAAGGATCTGGGGGGGGCCAATGGTGGAGAAGGATCTGGGGGTTCTAGTAGATCACAAGCTTAATAATGGCATGCAATACAAAGCTGCGGGTTCTAAAGCGAGCAAAATCCTCTCTTGTATTAGGAGAGGTATAGACTCCAGAGAGAGATATCACCCCCCCTCCCCCCCCCCCCCCCCCCCGGTACAAATCATTAGTAATACCTCATCTGGAATATGCAGTTCAGTTTTGAGCTCCAATTCACAAAAAGAACATTGGGGAACTGGAGAAAGTACAGAGAAGGGCAACCAAACTGATACGAGGCATGGAGGAGATCAGCTATGAGGAAAGATTAGAGGAACTGAATGTATTCTCTACTGAGAAGAGGAGATTAAGGGGGGATATGATCTCCATGTATAATACATAAGGGGGATATGATCTCCATGTATAATACATAAGGGGGGGGGGATATGATCTCCATGTATAATACATAAGGAGGGGATATGATCACCATGTATAATACATAAGGGGGGATATGATCTCCATGTATAATACATAAGGGGGGATATGATCTCCATGTATAATACATAAGGGGGATATGATCTCCATGTATAATACATAAGGGGGGGATATGATCTCCATGTATAATACATAAGGGGGGACATGATCTCCATGTATAATACATAAGGGGGGATATGATCTCCATGTATAATACATAAGGGGGGGATATGATCTCCATGTATAATACATAAGGGGGGATATGATCTCCATGTATAATACATAAGGGGGATATGATCTCCATGTATAAATACATAAGGGGGGGATATGATCTCCATGTATAATACATAAGGGGGATATGATCTCCATGTATAATACATAAGGGGTGATATGATCTCCATGTATAATACATAAGGGGGGGATATGATCTCCATGTATAATACATAAGGGGGGATATGATCTCCATGTATAATACATAAGGGGGGGATATGATCTCCATGTATAATACATAAGGGGGGATATGATCTCCATGTATAACACATAAGGGGTTATGATCTCCATGTATAATACATAAGGGGGGATATGATCTCCATGTATAATACATAAGGGGGATATGATTTCCATGTATAATACATAAGGGGGATATGATCTCCATGTATAATACATAAGGGGGGATATGATCTCCATGTATAATACATAAGGGGGATATGATCTCCATGTATAATACATAAGGGGGATATGATCTCCATGTATAATACATAAGGGGGGATATGATCTCCATGTATAATACATAAGGGGGGATATGATCTCCATGTATAACACATAAGGGGTTATGATCTCCATGTATAATACATAAGGGGGGATATGATCTCCATGTATAATACATAAGGGGGGATATGATCTCCATGTATAATACATAAGGGGGATATGATCTCCATGTATAATACATAAGGGGGAATATGATCTCCATGTATAATACATAAGGGGGGGGTATGATCTCCATGTATAATACATAAGGGGGGATATGATCTCCATGTATAACACATAAGGGGTTATGATCTCCATGTATAATACATAAGGGGGGATATGATCTCCATGTATAATACATAAGGGGGGATATGATCTCCATGTATAATACATAAGGGGGGATATGATCTCCATGTATAATACATAAGGGGGGGTATGATCTCCATGTATAATACATAAGGGGGGGTATGATCTCCATGTATAATACATAAGGGGGGGGTATGATCTCCATGTATAATACATAAGGGGGGATATGATCTCCATGTATAACACATAAGGGGGATATGATCTCCATGTATAATACATAAGGGGGGATATGATCTCCATGTATAATACATAAGGGGGGATATGATCTCCATGTATATTACATAAGGGGGATATGATCACCATGTATAATACATAAGGGGGATATGATCTCCATGTATAATACATAAGGGGGGGATATGATCTCCATGTATAATACATAAGGGGGGGATATGATCTCCATGTATAATACATAAGGGGGGATATGATCTCCATGTATAATACATAAGAGGGGATATGATCTCCATGTATAATACATAAGGGGGGATATGATCTCCATGTATAAAACATAAGGGGGATATGATCTCCATGTATAATACATAAGGGGGAATATGATCTCCATGTATAATACATAAGGGGGGATATGATCTCCATGTATAATACATAAGGGGGGATATGATCTCCATGTATAATACATAAGGGGGGATATGATCTCCATGTATAATACATAAGGGGGGGATATGATCTCCATGTATAATACATAAGGGGGGATATGATCTCCATGTATAATACATAAGGGGGGATATGATCACCATGTATAATACATAAGGGGGGATATGATCACCATGTATAATACATAAGGGGGGATATGATCTCCATGTATAATACATAAGGGGGGAATATGATCACCATGTATAATATATAAGGGGGGATATGATCACCATGTATAATACATAAGGGGGGGATATGATCACCATGTATAATACATAAGGGGGGATATGATCTCCATGTATAATACATAAGGGGGATATGATCTCCATGTATAATACATAAGGGGGGATATGATCTCCATGTATAATACATAAGGGGGGATATGATCTCCATGTATAATACATAAGGGGGATATGATCTCCATGTATAATACATAAGGGGGAATATGATCTCCATGTATAATACATAAGGGGGGGTATGATCTCCATGTATAATACATAAGGGGGGATATGATCTCCATGTATAACACATAAGGGGTTATGATCTCCATGTATAATACATAAGGGGGGATATGATCTCCATGTATAATACATAAGGGGGGATATGATCTCCATGTATAATACATAAGGGGGGATATGATCTCCATGTATAATACATAAGGGGGGGTATGATCTCCATGTATAATACATAAGGGGGGATATGATCTCCATGTATAATACATAAGCGGGGGTATGATCTCCATGTATAATACATAAGGGGGGGGTATGATCTCCATGTATAATACATAAGGGGGGATATGATCTCCATGTATAACACATAAGGGGGATATGATCTCCATGTATAATACATAAGGGGGGATATGATCTCCATGTATAATACATAAGGGGGGATATGATCTCCATGTATATTACATAAGGGGGATATGATCACCATGTATAATACATAAGGGGGGGATATGATCTCCATGTATAATACATAAGGGGGGGATATGATCTCCATGTATAATACATAAGGGGGGATATGATCTCCATGTATAATACATAAGGGGGATATGATCACCATGTATAATACATAAGGGGGGATATGATCTCCATGTATAATACATAAGGGGGGATATGATCTCCATGTATAATACATAAGGGGGGGTATGATCTCCATGTATAATACATAAGGGGGGATATGATCTCCATGTATAATACATAAGGGGGGGGGGTATGATCTCCATGTATAATACATAAGGGGGGATATGATCTCCATGTATAACACATAAGGGGGAATATGATCTCCATGTATAATACATAAGGGGGGATATGATCTCCATGTATAATACATAAGGGGGATATGATCTCCATGTATAATACATAAGGGGGGATATGATCTCCATGTATAATACATAAGGGGGGATATGATCTCCATGTATAATACATAAGGGGGATATGATCTCCATGTATAATACATAAGGGGGATATGATCTCCATGTATAATACATAAGGGGGGATATGATCTCCATGTATAATACATAAGGGGGATATGATCTCCATGTATAATACATAAGGGGGAATATGATCTCCATGTATAATACATAAGGGGGGATATGATCTCCATGTATAATACATAAGGGGGGATATGATCTCCATGTATAATACATAAGGGGGGATATGATCTCCATGTATAATACATAAGGGGGGGGATATGATCTCCATGTATAATACATAAGGGGGGATATGATCTCCATGTATAATACATAAGGGGGATATGATCTCCATGTATAATACATAAGGGGGATATGATCTCCATGTATAATACATAAGGGGGGATATGATCTCCATGTATAATACATAAGGGGGATATGATCTCCATGTATAATACATAAGGGGGAATATGATCTCCATGTATAATACATAAGGGGGGATATGATCTCCATGTATAATACATAAGGGGGGATATGATCTCCATGTATAATACATAAGGGGGGGTATGATCTCCATGTATAATACATAAGGGGGGATATGATCTCCATGTATAATACATAAGGGGGGGGTATGATCTCCATGTATAATACATAAAGGGGGATATGATCTCCATGTATAACACATGAGGGGGAATATGATCTCCATGTATAATACATAAGGGGGGATATGATCTCCATGTATAATACATAAGGGGGGATATGATCTCCATGTATAATACATAAGGGGGGGTATGATCTCCATGTATAATACATAAGGGGGGATATGATCTCCATGTATAATACATAAGGGGGGGTATGATCTCCATGTATAATACATAAGGGGGGATATGATCTCCATGTATAATACATAAGGGGGGATATGATCTCCATGTATAACACATAAGGGGGATATGATCTCCATGTATAATACATAAGGGGGGGATATGATCTCCATGTATAATACGTAAGGGGGTGATATGAACACCATGTATAATACATAAGGGGGGATATGATCTCCATGTGTAATACATAAGGGGGTTATGATCTCCATGTGCAATACATAAGGGAGGATATGATCTCCATGTATAATACATAAGGGGGGATATGATCTCCATGTAGAATACATAAGGGGGATATGATCTCCATGTATAATACATAAGGGGGGATATGATCTCAATGTATAATACATAAGGGGGATATGATCTCCATGTATAATACATAAGGGGGGGATATGATCTCCATGTATAATACATAAGGGGGATATGATCTCCATGCATAATACATAAGGGGGGATATGATCTCCATGTATAATACATAAGGGGGATATGATCTCCATGTATAATACATAAGGGGGATATGATCTCCATGCATAATACATAAGGGGGGATATGATCTCCATGTATAATACATAAGGGGGATATGATCTCCATGTATAATACATAAGGGGGATATGATCTCCATGTATAATACTGTGGTGGTTTATGTAAGGATATATTTTATTTATAAAGGGCGTGTCCCTTTCCCTTAGATGAAATATTACAGTGCCTCCAGCCGTTAAGATACGGCAAATATTTAGTAAACCAATAATTTGGACACCACTTATTATTATACCTTGAATTCTTTTAGCCAATATGATTTCGTACCATACACACAAAATTTGCCTTGTAATAGATAAATATAAGAATTTATTTATGTACAAAAATTATATATATATTAACACAAAACGTAAAAGACTGGTGATAAATGAATATGGGTACACACAATCAAGAATATATTCTACCAATGTAAGACACAATAATAAAGTTTCTAACTAATTACATCAATCACAATTTTTAAATGATCTGATTATTTATTAAATTTATTAATAATTAATAATTTCGAATATCTCAAAGGTTATATTCTCACAAGCCGTGGCCATAGGATTGCAAGAAGCACGCCTTTGATATATGATACTCTGGTTATTAATATTCAATAAATTATGAAATATGAAAAAATTTATAATATGGCAATGAACAATTTTTTAACAGTAAAATAAGATTTCTCTACATATATCTAACTACCCAATATTGTTGTGATACACTAAGATAATTTTATGATTCCACACAACAGAGAAAATAGGTTAATACAAAATCAAATAAACATCTCACCACACCCGGAATTCAGACTAGGCAACTCTCCCGTGGATTTAGCTGGCAGTGGAACGCCTTTGGACTGATATATAGGGTAAGTGAAAGATTCTCAGTAGGGGAGAATGTAGGAAGTTATAAGATTAGAGGTTTAGGAATTTAGTTAAAGTTTTAGGAAGTCTTAAAAGATGGAAGAGTAGTTGTTCAGCAGAGATCTTCTTCTTGATCAGGTCTTTCCATGAGGTTTTTATGAGGGTTTTTTTTTCTTAAAGCACAAGGGCTTTTATATCCACTAGTCCATTGTTCTAAGATACCTTCCCACCAGGCTTCCTGATTGGCTAGTTGAGAAATGTGTGTACATAAGCTATTTCTCACCTGCCCGCCAGGTGGCGGTCATGTATCACAGAACAATGTGAGTATTTGAGATGACTCATACCTTGGGTGGAATCTTCAGGTAATTTCAGGAATTAAATATACGGCTCTTTCCAGATATAGCAGTGATCATACCTATATTATTCTAAATAGGGACCATGGAATATAGGTGTATATTCAGTTATTCCTTCTTGAAGTACCATCCTGTTTGTTTCCTGATAAGACATGTAACTAATGCTAGTCTATAATACATCTTACTTCCCATCGTCTCAATACTCAAATTAGTGATATATAGTTCCCATTGCTGAGTATTTAGTGGTGTTTAAAATCTATAACATCTTATTTATAATCTGTTTTTGTAGTATATTTTTGTAATTATATACAGTGAACTTTTAGACTTAAATGTCCTGAATTTCACCTCTTTGTTTCAGAATCAACATTTTCTCTGTGTAGGAAAAAAAACTCTCTGTTTGCCTGGCCCTTGTATTGGACTCATGGTAAACAACTGTTAATGCTTTCACCCTTGGTGAACAATAGTATATGGTAATAGTTTCAGAGGTCTGTTGGTTCATCACACTCTACAAGGTTCGGGTAAGCTCTCAGACAATCAGTTTGGTTCCTCTATTGTCATGTCCAGACCTTGTATATGTTTACCTGCTTATTGAAGTCTGAATAATGGTGTTTGATCACCTGTAGAACTTCAAAATAGTATTGTCTCTAGGAGGAAAGAAAAACAATCCCTTCACCCATTACATTTCTCTAGCTAGATGGTCATTCGACTTTCCAACCAAGACAAATTAACCCCTTAACATCCGGCTATGCTGACTTGATGTTATATAGGATTATGTCTTGATAAATCATGTTTTTGAGACATAACTCAAAAGCCCACAACAAATCCCCCTTTGTTTGGGGTACAGGCACGTGTATAGGGGTGTCTGTGTCGCAAAACATGAGTGGGGCTTTTGGCTAGAGTGATTGTTCGTCTTCTCCGGTGAATTGAATGAAATAAAAAAAAAAAATTTTTTTTTTTTTTTTTTTTTTTTTTTTTTTTATATAATAAAATGGCAGCGGTGATGCTGGTTGGTCCTCAACTTGACTCGGCGTCTTTAGATGGACACTTCTGATGACGATCCTGGTCTTGTGATGAGGCCGGCCTGGCACATCCACCTTGGGGTCCATGGGTCCTCCGCACGACAGGTCTCTTAGACGGTCTCCTAGGCGGGTCTTTTCCTCTGGACTGGCCCTTGGTGGCCTGGGACATCAGGTTATCGTCTCCGGATCGATCTCTGGCATCTGGTCTTTCCCACAGGACATTATAGCTTCCTTCTAGGGTCTGGTCATTGACACCTCCGATCGCCGGTCTGATCACAGTCTGGGCCTTCCTTTCTAAATTATTAAAATGAACAGTTTAAGTATCGGATATACATAAAATTATATTACTGGATCCTGTAAGGCAAAGGATGAATTATATGTTCAAAGGAAATTTAATGATGATCTCAATATCTCCAGATAGGAACTGGTGGGTTAGTCTTCCAACAACTGCAATTGAGACTTCGGATGGCAAGCACGTAATTGATTGATGTGCACCCATCTATCACTGATTTCACCATACCGGGTAACCTGCAATTTATATGCGACCGGAGAGATTTTATCAATGATAGAGAACGGACCTTTCCAAGATGGAAGGAATTTCCGTTCCTTGATCTGGTCTCTTGCAAAGTTGTATAGATAGACCTTGTCACCAATCTCATATTCCTTCTTGGAGGTTTTGAGATCATAGTATGTCTTAGCACTAGTTGCAGCTCTTTCCAAATTTCGCTGGGCAAAGGCAAAAGCATATTGCAGATGTTTACGTAAATCCTCTATGTACTGGTGTGTGGTGGTAGCATTGATCAAATTTTGATCTGTAGTGCGATACAATAAGTGCTGGGGCAGTACCATCCGTCTACCTGTCATCAGTTCAAAAGATGACATTTTTGTAACTGTATTCGGAGTAGCCCTCAACGCCATCAGGACCAGTGGCAGTTTGACATCCCAATCTTTGCCTGTTTCCTTAACAAATTTCTTAAGGACGTTAACGATGGTCTGATTGTATCGTTCTACACCACCACTAGAGGCTGGCCGATAGGCGATATGCAATTTCCTTTTAACCCCCAAAATTTTCCACAATTTGGCCATCACTTCGCTAGTGAAGTGCGATCCTCTATCAGACTCTATCCTCTGAGGTAAACCAAAACGTGAAAATACATGATTTATTAGCAATGCAGCACATGTCTTGGAGCTGTTATTTGGTGCTGGTATACATTCGACATACTTGGTGAATAAACATGTAACTGTTAACATATACCGATTTCCTCGTGAAGATTTTGTTACTGGCCCAATAAAATCCATCTGAAGGTCTGACCAAGGCATACATATCCCCCTCTTCTGGAGAGGTGCTCTGTGAGTTGGCTTGGTAGGTTGAAATTGGGGACATATTAGGCAACCTTGGCAGTATTCCTTCACATCACGTAACATATGAGGCCAGTAGGCATAATCCCGCAGGATCTCATACGTGATCTTCTCTCCACGATGACCGGAAGTGGGAGCATCATGGGCATGCTGTAGCATCAAACCTCTAAATTTAAGTGGGACGACCCATTGTTGTACGCCACCCTTTGAGGTTCGTATCAACAATCCCTGGTATAAAGAGAATTGGGATTTGGATTTCATTAAGATACGTAAATCCTCCTTCCCACTACATACTTCCTTATTTATGGGATTTTGGTTGGGATCTTCTATATGACTATAAAACAAGCCAATTATTGGGTCTTCTTTTTGGGCAGTAATTAAATCCTCACTAGGAGAATCGTGACTCCACTGTAATGCATTCGGATCACCAGCTGTTCTGGCCTGTGTCCTGGTGACAGCTTCAACCTGTACGGTACCTAAAAATTGGTCAATGTCTAACAGTTCACCGGTGATTGCCCCTTCCTTGGCTAGAGAATCGGCCAGATCGTTCCCTTCTTTCTCGGCACCTAGAACCTTGGAGTGGCCTTTGGTCTTCTTGAAGTGCAGGGTGAGATCATTGGACCTTACCAGTTCATCGATGTGACAAAAGAGCTTACCATGTTTCACAGGTTTGTGATTACTCTTGTTCATGTTGTTTCGCTTCCACCTAGGGAAATACTCCACAAAACTATTCCTGACATAATTGGAATCGGTTATGATGGCACACTCTCTGATGTTAAACTCTATAGCCATCTCAACTGTTCTAAGAATTGCAGTAAGTTCAGCAACCTGACTGCTTTTTGGTCCAAGTTTGTATCCCACAGAAATTGGGGTGACACCTTGGGTCCAAACGATTCCAATACCTGCCACTAGTTGGAGCTGTTCCCCATCCTTGTGATGAAAAGCACAACCATCCACATATACACACGGCAGCTGTTTACAGTATTCTTCATCATAAACCTTGTAGGGAGAGAACAGTTGTTCTTCCAGAAAGTCAGTGTCCGGGGCCCCCATAGCAGGCGTAGTTGCGGAACAATCATGGAGCTCGGCTAGGCCCTGGGCTACTGGACTTTCCTTGTTCTGTTTATACCGAATTTCAAGAGGCCACCCTTGCAAAGACAAAGTCCAAGCAGTGATGCGGCTATTAGACACATTTCCTCCCTTGATACGTTCACTCTTTAAATACTGTAAAGGCTGGTGTGCCGTTTCAACAATGATTCTCTCTCCCTGAATGTAACTGCGGAAATTCTGTAATGCCCACACGGTGGACAATAGAGCTTTTTCACAGTCACTGAACTTTACTTCAACCGGGGACAAAGTTTTACTGGCATAGGCAATCACCTTACTGACATCATCACGTTTCTGGTAAAGAACAGAACTCATACTTACCTGCGTAAACCCTGTCTCTAGATAGAAATTTTTACCCCCTTCGGGATATCCGAGACACGGGGCTTGTGTGAGACGTTCCTTTAATTCCTTCATGGCGTCCTCCTGTTTCTTACCCCACGACCATTCGACATCCTTCTTCAGTAGGTGAAGCAACGGCTTGCTTATCTCGGCGTAATTATCAATAAACTTACGCGAGTAGTTTACCATACCTAGGAATGATCTCAATTCTTTAAGGTTAGTAGGGACTTTACAGTTCAGAACCGCCTCAACTTTCTTCTTTTGTGGGTTCAAACCTTCAGCAGTAACTTCATGGCCTAGGAAGTTTACCTTCGTGCGACACCACTGGGCTTTTTGTAAGGACAGTTTAACTCCTGCTGCTTTTAATTGGCCCAGGACATGCCGAAGTTCTGTAATGTGTTTGGCCATATCCGTACTTTTTATCAGGATATCGTCCACATATGCCAACGTCCCCCTTTCGAAGGCGTCTGGCATGGCCTTGTGCATGAACACAGCAAATTCATGTCCGGAATTTATGAATCCGAAAGGCATTCGCACCCAACAATATTGTCGATTCCCAAAACTGAAAGCCAGTTTGTATTGGTCTTCCTCACTCACCTTTATGGTCCAATACCCCTGTGCACAATCCAAGGCTGTAAAAACCTGGGATCCTTGGAGCTGGGCTAGACACTGGTCTATGTATGGGACAGGCCATCCTGACATGTACACACGTTTATTCAGCTGACGGAGGTCAGCGCACAAACGCCATTGTCCATTGGGTTTTAAAATACCCAGGATCGGGTGGTTGTAGGAGCTGTGGATGGGCCTAATTATACCCCTTTCATGTAACTTCCTGATAATCTCAGCTAGAGATTCATAGGAAGGTAATGGTAACCTATACTGTCTTACGAATACTGGTGGGGCATCTGGATCTGTTTGGATCCTAGCGATGTGTAGGTCAGTAGTCCCACAATCATAAGAATCCTTGGCAAAGATCTCTTGGAATTCAAGGAGAAGCTCTCGGAGCAATTGTCGGTCGAGATCACTGGCACATGCATCGGCGAGGGCCACCATCTCTTCCACTAACTCCTTGAATCCAGGAAAGCTTTCCGGCTGACCTATCTCATATGCCTCTTCAAGTTTCGTGGTGAGGTCATTGGGTATGTGATGTGTGTGTGTGTTCTCCTGCCATCCAGGTTCTTTGGGGTACTCTTGTTCTTTGATTGGGTGATCAAAGACAATTGATGTCTCTTCGATTCGACAGGTGCCATCTTTAGAATCGAATGGATAAATGGACTCTATGGTGAAAATACCCTCTGGTAATGAATGGAATGTTTGTTCAATTAATTGTTCCTCCGACAAATATTCATCGGGGAGGAGTCCAATCACCTGGTTAGTGACCCCAAAGGTGTAATATTCAGTCTCTACCGCTAGACCAATAAGGGTCTCTTTGGGTAAGACGATGTCCTGATTGGACAGATTATGTATGTAAATGTACATCGGGGATTGATGTGTGTTGACTAGGGGCGTGTGTGTAATGTTCAGTCCCTCCCCCTGCATTTTATGGGAGAGGCATACTAATGCATCTGACCCCTTCAGTCTATGTCCCTTTTTAACTTGGATGGGGAGTATGAAATTATTTATGCCCTTAGGAATTGTAATCTTTTGGGCTACCTGGACTTCAACAGCATAAGGCATCTGTTGCTGGGATTTTAAAGCTAAGTCCAGATTTTGGTATTTTTCGGGGTCCCCCTTTAGTCGACTCCATAAACAGTCATTAATTAGGTCGACTTGCATTGCAAAGCGATGTAACACATCGTTGCCAAAATAAATTTTAGTTTGGGGATTATCCAAGACTAGGAACACATGGGTGGCTGTTTTGTTTCCTACAGTGACGTTTAAGAGACACCTAGCCATTGAATTGTGATCATCAGAGTCATCAAGGGAGTCTGAAATCCAATGACGCTGAGGTGTGGAGAAACGGATCATTTCCATTTCGGTCAGGTGTTTTATCAACCCATGGCTTACAAAGCTGTGTTCCTGTCTCAAATCTAGTTTGGCATATTTTGACCTATTAAGACCATTTATCCGGATGGGGATGAACAAGTCGCTGTTAACCCTTTCAATACCTGTCAAGAATTGGGTGTGATCTCCCCCTTTTCTTGGTTTATCCTCCTGATGAAAATATATCGTAAGGATGTCATCTTGGAGGGAAATATCTTTGATTTTATCTTGGGGAATTCTAAAAATGTGTTCCTCATCTCTTCTGATAGGGTTATGGTCATCAGGTTTGATAACCGTTACATCAGGAAGTTGGCTGTTCCTGAAATGGATTTCTAATGATCCAGGCCTTTCTTCCACCAGGTGGCAGTGTTGTCGGGAATGGGGAGTTTTAAGTTTCCCATATTTAATCGGGGTATTTACCTGTGACCACAGTACTTGGTTCACACAGTCAACTATTGTGTTCAGCCTTTTTAGGAAGTCCATCCCAATTATCATGTGGTGCTGGGAGATGCTGGCAATGATGATGGGGTGTCTCAGTTCCTTATTACCCAGTTTCAGTTTAAGCCAGGCGGTACCCATGACTTGTAAAGGGTCTCCACCTACACCAATCAATGAGCTGTCAAAACTTTTAAGTCTCGGCTTGGTGGGCATGACATTCGCCACTTTATCAAAATGTTCCTGTGACATGATGGTTGCTTGGGATCCAGTGTCTATTAGGCCGACAATCGAAAGATCACTGGCATCCTGCACCTGCACCGTGGCATAATATCTCCCATCAGATTCAGTCAGCTCACACATGAAATTAGTGTGGTTGAAGATCTGTGGGCCCTTCAATAACATATGACTAGCTCTTATCTCACCGCATGTGGTGGACACATCACCCTTATCCTCCCTGGTGGGATTCTTGGACTGTCTCAAAACAGAAGCACAACTAGAAGTTGGTGCTCCGTCTGGCTTGTCAATCCCGACGATTTCCGATGCCGCGACTATATTAGGGGCAATAGATGGACACTGAAAAGCAGGAGAATCATTAATAACCAACAACTGGTCCCCCTTTGCCTGAGAACTAGCTTCTCCATTAGTAGGCGTGTCAGGGACGGGGCACACATCTCCTGTCATTTGACTCAGTGTCCTCCCCTGTTGGTTTAAGGCTTGGTTGCCTGTTAATTCTGTGACCCTTGGTTGGTCACAGGAGCTGCTCCTAAAAAAGGATTGGATGGAAATTGAGTGACAAGCCTGTCCATTTGTTCAGCCATTTTGCTGACCTGTGCCTCTATTTGTCCAATACGCTCAGAGGAGTCATTCTGTTGATTCTCCCTTTTCCTATACTTGCGCTTGTATTTTGGACGAGACTGGTAATGAGACTCAGAGTCAGAACTACTGCTCTGGTCCCGACGCCATTGTTCTCTCTGAGGTTTTGGGGTCTCCCTGTCATTAAAGGGAGCCTGGGGTACTGTATCCCCCCTTTGAGCTTGAGGGTGTTCTTGGCGTGGAGGAAATCTTTGGAAGTCGGAGTTCTTATTAAAATGGGGATTCTTATTGTAATTATGGGGCCTGTTGAAATTGGGGTTCCCATAAAAATTCCCATGTTGGTTTTGGCGAGGATAATAGAACCTCCGAGGATACCATTGACTCCTTTGATTCTCATCACTGTACTGGCCCTTACCATACTTTTTATTCTTCTCACTTCCACTACCGTAGTTTCCTGGCTTTTGTCTATCCTTTCTCACCCACTGGTTTTGGGGTGCAAAGTTATGGACCTCCTTCACTTGCTGGGTTTGAGGCACAAATCTAGGGGAACCATTGGTTTTACCCCCACGGACTACTTCCGCATATGATTTCTTCTCTACCTGCAAATTTGGATTTGGAGGGGAAACGGTAGTGGTTGCTACTATCTTGGGGCTATTTTTGGGTTCTCTTTTTATCCCGCCCTCACTGGACTGTTGGATCGAGAATAAATAGTCACTCTCTCTCACCAACCAATCAAGAGAGCATCCCTTTCTGTAATCCTTTGCAAGTCCCAATTTTATGTAAGCAGGTAATGCTTCATAGAATAGTGTCTTGAATTCTGGCTGGTTAGGATTGGGATCCTTTTCAGCCAGGAAATAGGCATTTCTGAGGACAGCCAGAAATTCTGCAGGGCTTTGGTGAGGACCACACTTTAAATTGTAGGCCGCAGCCTTGGCAGAGGTTACAGTTTTATAAGGCCCAAATTCCATGTGGCACTTATGTTTAACCTCTCTCCAGGACTGACTGGAATAGGCCCTCAAGGTCTCAAAGAATTGCCGGTATTTCTCTTCAAACACCCATGGCAGCAATTCTATTTTGGTGTGGTCATCTCTAATGCCCAGAATCTCTAACGTCTGTTCATAGGTTTTCATGTGTTCGGTGATCTCAAGGGACCCTTTCTTAGAAAACATAGGAACAGTGTCCTTCAGGAACTTAATGACCTTTGGGGTGTCATATCTCCTGAATGACCCCTGGGATTTCCCTTCCTGCCTATATGAAACCTCATATTTTTCTTCAGAGCGCTCTGGAGTGTATCTTGAAAGCTTAGGAGGTGACCTATATTCTGACCCTGCCTCACTATCAGATACTTCGCTGTGATGCGGGTATCTCCGCTCATCAGCCTCCTGCTTGCCTGGGTTGGTCCGGTTTTGGACCCCAGAATTTATTTGGGCCGTCAACCTCATGATCTGCTCCTCCAGAGTTTTCTGCTCAGATTTTATCAATGTAAGTTCTGACTGGTCATGCTTATCCCCTGGGTGAACTTTAATTTTGACAGGAGATAACCTTTCTGATCTGAAGTACTCCACCTCATCTTTTAAGTCCTGATACTTCTCTTGAAGTTGTTTTAATTCCTGAAAGTTTCTTTCATACAGGTCCTGAGCACTTCGAAAGTCTCCGACCAATCTATCATAATGTTTCTCGGATTCGTCTAAACGAATACCGGCATGACCAAGCTTCCCTTTCAAAGACTCAATGTCCTGATCTTTGTTTTCTAACAAGAGGCGGGCCTCTGACAACTCTTCCCTTAAAGTCATGGTTCGCTGGGCAGCTCCAGCGGTCATGAACCATAACATGGGCCAAGCTTCTAGGAGAAGTCTGTCACGGCTTCTATCACTTTCTACTCTAGCAAATGCCATTAAAAACTCAACAACCTGGCCCTTTTGGTTGAACAGGTCCTCAAAGGTGCTAATAGCCTGCCTTTTCTCTTCATCCACAAATTCATTATTGCTATCCCCCAAACTTAATCTCTTGCGGAGATAATCTATTACTTCACATTCAACATACTTCTGCCAAGCACCGGCAGCTTTCCGAGCTGGCTTCATAGCTTCCTGCTCAATGCCTTGAGCCGCCATATTTTCCTCGTTATGCTTGGAAGAGGTGGATCCGTGATTACTGGATGCCATTTTGATACAAAATATATGTTTGATAAAGTGTACAAATATACAATCACCAGTGCGTTTTGTGTTATGGTACGATTTCTATGGCTCTCAGCAGTGCCTCCAAATTTATCCTGTGGTGGTTTATGTAAGGTTATATTTTATTTATAAAGGGCGTGTCCCTTTCCCTTAGATGAAATATTGCAGTGCCTCCAGCCGTTAAAATACGGCAAATATTTAGTAAACCAATAATTTGGACACCTTGATAATTTGATCACCACTTATTATTATACCTTGAATTCTTTTAGCCAATATGATTTCGTACCATACACACAAAATTTGCCTTATAATAGATAAATATAAAAATTTATTTATGTACAAAAATTATATATATATTAACACAAAACACAAAAGACTGGTGATAAATGAATATTGGTACACACAATCAAAATATATCCTACCAATGTAAGACACAATAATAAGGTTTCTAACTAATTACATCAATATCACAATTTTTAAATGATATGATTATTTATTAAATTTATTAATAATTAATAATTTCGAATATCTCAAAGGTTATATTCTCACAAGCCGTGGCCATAGGATTGCAAGAAGCAAGCCCTTGATATATGATACTCTGGTTATTAATATTCAATAAATTATGAAATATGAAAAAATTTATAATATGGCAACAAACAATTTTTAACAGTAAAACAGGATCTCTCTACATATATCTAACTACCCAATATTGTTGTGATACACTAAGGTAATTTTATGATTCCACACAACAGAGAAAATAGGTAATACAAAATCAAATAAACAATCTCACCGCACCCGGCATTCAGATTAGGCAACTCTCCCGTGGATTTAGCTGGCAGTGGAACGCCTTTAGAAATGATATTATAGGGCAAGTGATAGATATTTAGTATGGGAGAATGTAGGAAGTTATAAGGATAGAGGTTTTGAAATTTAGTAAAGTTTTAGGAAGTTTGAAAGTATGGAAGAGTAGTTATTCAGCAGAGATCTTCTTCAGATGTCAGGGTCTTCTTTTGATGAGGTCTTTTCTTTTGATAAGTTTTTCTTGATGAGGTTTTCTGATGAGGTTTTTTGTTTCTTAAAGGTACAAGGGCTTTTATATCCACTAATCCATTGTTCTAAGATACCTTCCCACCAGGCTTCTTGATTGGCTAGTTGAGAAATGTGTGTACATAAGCTATTTCTCACCTGCCCGCCAGGTGGCGGTCATGTATCATAGAACAATTTGAGTATTTGAGATGACTCATACCTCGGGTGGAATCTTAAGGTAATTTCAGGGATCAAATATACGTCTTTTTCCAGATATAAGTGATCATACCTATAATATTCTAAATAGGGACCATGGAATATAGGTGTATATTCAGTTATTCCTTCTGGAAATACCATCCTGTTTGTTTCCTGATAAGACATGTAACTAATGCTAGTTTATAATACATCTTACTTCCCATCATCTCAATACTCAAGTTAGTGATATATAGTTCCCATTGCTGAATATTTAGTGGTGTGTAAAATCTATAACATCTTATTTATAATATGTTTTTGTAATATATCTTTGTAATTATACACAGTCAATTTTTAGACTTAAATGTCCTGAATTTCACCTCTTTGTTTTAGAACCAACGTTTTCTATGTGTAGGGAAAAACTCTCTGTTTGCCTGGCTCTTGTATTGGAATCATGGTAAACAACTGTTAATGCTTTCACCCTTGGTGAACAATAGTATATTGTAATAGTTTCAGAGGTCTGTTGGTTTATCACACTCTGCAAGTTTTGGTTAAGCTTTCAACCAGTTGAGTTCCCGTCTCATTATTGTTAAAATGTTTGAAAGTCGAAGTCCTATCTGGCTATTTGTTTGACTTTCTGTATATGCATTCTTCTCAACCTCAATATACAAATAGTCCTTGTTGACAGTCCAAACAGTCTTATTGTCTTGGAAAAGTCTCACTTCCCCCATTCTCTCCATTTCTTAACTAGAATCCTTGAGGGTTCAACCAAGACAAAATTAACTCTTAGCATCCGGCTATACTGAGCTGTTTGTCATATAATATTATGTCTTGATAAAGTCATATTTTTGAGACATAATTCAAAAGGTCCACAACAGCATAAAATTGGGATTTGGTTTTTTGTAGGTTCATGTCATAAGTGTGTAGTAGGATAGTGCGTAGTGCATTTCTATCCCGGTTTAAGGCTGCGGTCGTAGTGGAGTTCGGATTTTGTTTGTTAATGTCTTTGTTTTTGCGTATAGAAGTGAGGAGTTGGTCAATTTGTTGTGAGCGTTGTTTTTTGATGCGAGAATTTAGTTGGATGAGGATACCTCTCATATAAGCTTTATATGTTAACCAAAGCGTGACGATAGAGATATCTGGGGTGCTGTTGGTTTCAAAAAAGAGGTGATGAGCATCCAATACAAATTTTTGGTTTTCTGGGAGTTTCAAAAGGGTAGGATTCAGTCTCCAAATAGGTGGGATCGCTGACCGTTGGGTATCGTCTAAGGATATGCTGATCGGAGCATGGTCGGACCAAGTTATAGTACCAATGTTGGATGATGATACGTGTTGTAAGGTCCATTTATCAGAGGCAAACATGTCAATTCTAGAATATGAGAGATGTGGGGGTGAGAAATAGGTGTAGTCTCTCTCCGAGCCATGTTGGCATCTCCAGATGTCGTATAGGTCATGTTCATGTAATAGGCGATTGAGGTCAAGGTTGATGGGTTTCTTGGTAGAAGAAGAGTCTAGAAGTGAGTTACTAAGAGCATTAAAGTCTCCGCCAATAATAAGTCTACCTCGTTTGTTTCGGGAAATGAGGTTGAAGAGCTTGCGGGGAAATCTTATTTGTTTGTTATTTGGTCCATAAATGTTCACCAAGGTGTAAGAGATTTTGTTAATTTCGCATATCAAAATGAGGTATCGCCCCTGTGGGTCGATTATGGTGGAGGTAGATTGGAAAGAGAGAGCGTCATTAACAGCAATAATAACTCCATTCTTCTTTTTGATATTAGTTGCCATAAATTGTTGAGAGAAGTGGGGAAGATATAGTTTAGGGATCTTGTCCGTGGCGAAGTGGGATTCTTGTATAAAAAGTATGTCAGCTTGAGATCTCCGGATTTCTCTCGATAGCATCGACCTTTTGAATGGGGAGTTGAGGCCTCGTACGTTAAGAGATGTAATAGTAATCATTGATACATGGATTCACGGAGTATATATACAGTTGGAGTATTCTTTGGCCGTATTCGGGGTCAGGAGATCTAGATCTAGTGTCCGAAAGATATAGCTGGTGGTGCCATGGTGAGGGGCAGGTGGGAAGGGAAGGAACAACAGTAAAAAAACTCTTGCGTATAATGCAAGTAACCAAAGTAGATAGGAACGCTACTGCAAAAAAGGGGGAGTCAGACAGGTTTTGACCTCCAGAAGGGTCAAACCTATAGAAATTTTTGAAGATGAGAGTCATTGGATACAGGCCGATCGCCAGTAAAAGGAGTGTTCAAAAGGAGCCTCCAGGGAAAAATTTAAACATGTATATTGCGGCTTATGCCGCTAGGGCCGTCAGGTCGCTTCCATGTTTTGAACGGAGCCAGGGTTATTCTTCTGTGGATCTGCAGGCAATATGCCCCAGGCCTTAAGAAAGTCCAAGCCAGCCTCCAAATTTTTAATGGTATACACCTTTCCTTGGTGTCGTACTATTAGTTTTGTTGGAAAGCCCCATTGGTAGGCGATATTGTGGTTTCTGAGTGCTTTGGTAATTGATATTAGTTTCTTTCTATTAGAAAGTGTGGCCTTGGATAGATCAGCATAGAGACGCAGATTCGCATGAGAGGGTGGAAGTGGAGGTGGATTTCTAGTGGCCAGCATAATTCTCTCTTTAATATGGTAGAAATGTAAGCGGACAAGCACATCCCTAGGGATGGATGCTGACAGGAATGGAGGTTTTGGAAGTCGATGTGCACGGTCGATCGTAGCCTCAACTTCAGAGAGTGTTGGGATTAAAAGCTTGAGAAAGTGTTGCAGATATGGCAATAACGTGTCGGTAGACACGGTTTCTGGAATCCCTCTGAATTTGATATTATTACGGCGTGATCTGTCCTCCATGTCAGCTAATTTTAAGTTGATTTGTTCTATGTCCGATAGGTGATCTGTATGAGCATCAATCAGATCATTGTGCGCTTCTATGATGTCTGCTATATTAGTCTCAATGTGGCGGATTCTGCGTTCCTGTCTTTGTACCAAAGCAGTAATTTGGGTCAATGGCGCAGATATATCATTATGCAAGGTCTGGCGCAATGATGTTAGCATGTTTTTCATGCAGATTTCGGTCAGTGGTTGGTCAGACGCTGGAAATGTGTCTATATCAGGCAGGGAGGTATGTGGTGGCTGAGGTGGAAAATTTAGGGCCCGGTGGGTGTCATCAGAGTCACTCTCTAGCCGCGGCCGTGATTTTGCTGGGCTACAGGTCGTGGGTGACAGTGGAGGAGACAACTCACCAGGGTCCCCCGGGTAAAGCTGGTGTTGTAGCCTGGGATCCACGTTCTGGGACCTGTAGTCCTCCTCCTGCTCATTGCTGCCTCCCCGCATGTTTGAATGGCGGCCGCCATCTTGGTTTCCCGGCATGACGGCCGGGAAAAAGTTTGTCAGTTTCCCTGGCTGCCCCGGGCTTTTTTTCCTCCGGGGCATGTCTAGTGGGCTGCGGGCACACTCCGTTAGCTGCCGTGTGCTGTCAGAATTCCCTGGGGTCTGAGTGAGCCGCTTCAGTGCTGGCGGGTGGACGGAGCGGGAGCTATCTCGCGTCCATCCTCGAGCCGGCCGCGCATGCGCCCCCTACAATTCACATTTTATTGAACAAACCTCCTAATGATAACAGGATTTGTGTTCCGGATTATTCCGCACAGGAAGTTTCAAAACACTTTATAGGTTGTAAAGAACTGAAAATTGTCATTTGTTGTGTTTGCAGCATATTTACTGAAATCAAAAGCTATTTCAATCAAACTTTTAACAACATTGTAACTTTGTAAACATTTGAAGCGGTCACGTTACATTGTAACATAGGAGCCCTTATCTGATAGCAGATCACAAGTCTCGCATCCATTGAACTTGTGAGTTTTTGGACAGTTTCTGCTTGAATTTGTTTGCAAGATGTCAGAATAGCCTCCCAGAGCTGTTGTTTGGATGTAAACTGCCTCCCACCCTCATAGATCTTTTGCTTGAGGATGCTCCAAAGGTTCTCAATAGGACTGATGTCAGGGGAGGATGGAGGCCACACCATGACTTTCTCTCCTTTTATCCCCATAGCAGCCATTGATGCAGAGGTATTCATTGCAGCATGAGATGGTGCATTGTCATGCATGAAGATGATTTTATTACGGAAAGCATAGTTCTTCCTTCTGTAGCAGGGAAGAAAGTGGTCAGTCATAAACTCCACATACTTTGCAGAGGTCATCTTTACACCTTCAGGGACCCTAAAGGGGCTGAGAAGCTCTGTTCCCGTGATTCCGGCCCAAAACATGACTCCACCACCGCCTTGCTGACGTCACAGCCTTGTTGGAACAGGGTGGCCGTCCACCAACCATCCACTACTCCATCCATCTGGACCATCCAGGGTTGCACGGCACTCATCAGTGAACAGGACTGTTTGAAAATGAGTCTTCATGTATTTTTCTGCCCAATGCAGCCGTTTCTGCTGGTGAGCATTGGTTAGTGGTGGCTGAATAGAAGGTTTATGCACAGTTGCAAGACTCTGGAGGACTCTACACCTCGATGTCCGTGGGACTCCAGAGGCACCAGCAGCTTCAAATATCTGTTTGCTGCTATGTAATGGGATTTTATCAGCTGCTCTCTTGATCCGATGCATGGATCTGGCAGAAATCTTCCTCAATGTGCCTTTATCTGCACCAACCCGTCTGTGCTCTGAATCAGCCACAAATCTCTTCATAGTGCGATGATCACGCTTAGATTTTCGTGAAATATCGAATGTTTTCATCCCTCGTCCAAGGCATCGAACTATTTCACTCTTTTCGGCAGCAGAGAGATCCTTTTTCTTCCCCATATTGCTTGAAAATGGTGCTCTGCTTAATAATGTGGAACGCCGTCCTTTAGTAGTTTTTCCTTAAATTGGGCTCACCGGCCAATCTAATTATCACAGGTGTCCCAGATTGTTTTCAGTGATCAAAAGAGCCCTGACACACAATGCCATCCATGAGTTACACTGAAAAACAAAATATTTCATCTATGTGACACTTAAATAGAATTTGCAGAATAATTTGGAACACGGTGTAGTAATAAATCCATGATTCAGCTTTACCTGTACATTGTGATTAGAGCATATCGATCTTTTGCTGAGTGATTTGCATTAAATCCATGTTATTAGAGATCATAAAATGCTTCAGCAACTCTTTAGAACTCTTTCCAAGTGATCAGACGGGTTTAGAGGAATATTATGAGGAAGTATTGTGTTCGATGTGTCAGAATTGTAACAACGGCAGTGGAGAGAGGAACTTCAAACAATCAATCAACAGCAGAGGCTGCTCAGATGGCGGTGGAATGCACGCCGGAATGTAACCATTAGTGGGTGCCTGCTCAATGCATTCCAGCCGCCATCTTTACTTGTCACTGGAGGGCATATCACAGGAGGTGCAACCGAGAAGCCTCTGAAACCGCCCCTATGTAAATCCGAACAGACGGAGGGCGGCTGCACACAGCCACAGTCTACTGCTTACTGCGTTGTCACTTGCGGGATGGAGAGCCCAGGAACCAACACCTCCATCTCACAACACAAGGAGGGATGGAGGGGCACAGCGCCCACCTTGCACTAGATGGAAGAGTTTATGGATTATGATCCAAAGAAGGAAGGAAAAAAAGGGGGGAAATTATGCAAATAACTCAAAAAATAAAAAATAAAATAAATGATTAACTAACAATTGATGGACCACAACACTGGTAAATTGAATTGATGAATAACGATAATGAAAAATATTGGAAAATATTTAAAATAATGATAAAAATATATTTTTATATATATATATAAATTGAATAAATGATAGTTAATGACTGAATAAATAAAAATGAATGAATAGAAGGGAATGAAACAGAAACTAGTATATACAGTAAATATGAAAAATAAAGACAAAAATAAAACAGGAAGACTATAATAATAATAAATTAATTAAATAATTAATTCATGAATTTATGATGAATCATAATAAATGATGAATGATAAAAATAATTAAAAGACCAAAAACCGAGAACCTTCCAGGCCTCTATGAATTTTGGGGATAAATGAATAAAGAAATAAGAAAAGACATTGGGCTGGAGATAAATTGTTCATGAAAAGAATGGGTAGATTTCATGTGATGTAACTGCTGTTTAAAACAGATGGAGACTTTTCATGGACTATATCAAGGCATGTGTTTCAAGATCATCATTCAAACCTTTTGGGGATAAAGTATCTAGTGTAAAAATCCAAGTGTTTTCTCTCCTGCAGAGTCTTTGGTGTCTCCTGCCATTGTCCAGATCTTTCGGTATGGCCTCCACCCCAAAGACTCTGATACCACAGTAACTACCTCGGGGGACGTCTTTAAAATGATGGGGGACAGAGCATTTTTTTTTTACCATTTTTTGATACTGCTTTTATTTCACTGATGTGAATTCTCAAAGGACAGGAAGTACGGCCTATATAGAGTAAGCCGCATGGGCACTAAAGTCCATACACAACAAAAGAAGTACTACATTTAATGATCCCAAGTGATCTCGCAGGTGCCACAGTTGGGAACATCACATCTATAATTCCCTTTTTGGTCAAAGAGACCAGACCATGGGCCTGGAACAGATTTAGGGAGGCTCGTAGTCTTGAGTAGCCTACTGGGAGCTAGGATACATCTAAGGTATGAGATTCAATATGGTTCTGTGCGAGATTTAATAATAGATCCTGGGCCATCAAACAGATTCTTTCCAAAAGTTGGAACATTCTCAAAAATGATCCTGCCCTGGGTCACTCACTTCCACAGAAGCCGAGCTTGATCTTTAGGAAACCCCGAGACCTTAGAAATAATTACTTTATTATTAATAATCCTTAATAAGGGCATCAATGTATTTTCCAATTCACTCCAAGGGTCCTTTAATGGCTGAGATGATGGGCCTCCCTGGTGGAATAACCAACCTCTTATGTACCTTGGGGATAATGTAGATAGTGGGGATGCTATAATCCTCCACATGTAGATAACTGTATTCCTTCTTGGTGATAAGGCCCACCTCACATGCCAGGGATAGTTCATGATTAAGGAGCGAGACCACCCTGGGAAAAGGATTCCTCTCTAGTTTACTGTATGTAGAAGTATATTGAAGCTGCCTTTTGATCTCACATTCATAGTCATCTGTGGACATGAACACCACATTACCACCTTTGTCACAAGGTTGGGTGCTTCCTTAAGTTCCCTGAGTACCTGTCTCTCATGCTGTGAAAGGTTATCAACACCACTTGGTCTCCAATCAAGCTGTGCCAAGTCACGATGAACCAGATCAAGGAATACTCCCAGCCATCGATTTTTCCGGATCTGGGGCATTTTAGTAGATTTTATAGGTAGACAACCCTGTCTTTTTATTATTATTATACAGTATTTATAAAGCGCCAATAGTTCACTCAGCGCTGTACATTACAAAGGGGGACAGAACATGTGACAAAACAACAACAATACAATGCAAAACATGAGGGGATTGAGGGCCCTGTTCCTTGGAGCTTACAATCTAGGAGGGAGGGGATGGTGGCACAGGAGGAGATACCTGTGGGGGATGGGGTGGTAGGGAGAGTGGAGGAGGTCGGTCAAGTTAGCAGTGGGTAGGGTAGGCTTCCCTGAAGAGATGGGTTTTCAGGGTGCGCCTAAAGGAGAGGAGAGTAGGTGATAATCTGATGGGTTGGGGCAGGGAGTTCCAGAGGATGGGTGACACCCTGGAGAAGTCCTGGAGGCAGGCATGGGAGGAGGAGACCAGGGAACTAGAGAGAAGGAGGTCTTGTGAGGAGCGGAGTGTGCGTGTTGGGTGGTACTTGGATATTAGGTCAGTGATGTAGTTCGGGGCAGTATGGTGGACGGCTTTGTACGTCAGTGTTAGGATTTTGAATTTGATCTGTTGCGCAATCGGAAGCCAGTGGAGGGATTGGCAGAGAGGGGTGGTGGAGACGGAGCGGTTGGAAAGGTGAATGTGTCTGGCAGCCGTATTCAGGATGGACTGAAGTGGGGATAGCCTGTGGTGAGGCAGGCCAGTGAGGAGGGAGTTGCAGTAGTCGAGTCGTGATATGATGAGGGAGTGGATGAGCTGTTTAGTGGTTTCTGGGGTTAGGAACGTGTAGATTTTAGCGATGTTGCGGAGGTGGAGTCTGCACAAGCTTGTTAAAGATTGAACCAGGTAAGTACTCACAGTAATCAGGTAACACAGGAACAGAATAGACCGAATGGCATTCAATGACAGCTCAGGGCAATTTAAATACCGCGCCCTGCGCTGTCATTGGTGCCCAGCGCGCGCCCGCGTCACTCAGTGCGCATGTGCAAGCTCGCTGCGGCTGGCCCGGACCTAGTGCCCGCATTCCTGTGTGAGGTGGCGCACTGCGCCTGCGCCAGGACCAGCGCCGTGGCGATCCCTGCCAGCGTGCTTGCACGTTGGCTGGTGGGAGGAACAAATTGTTTATTCATCCCCCTGTACATCGATGATGTCCTCATGCTATGGGAAGGCACTGAGTCGACGCTTCATGCGTTTTTGTCTGAACTCAATAATAACAATCATAATATCAAACTCACCTATACCTTTAACTATAGGGAACCTCGTTCCTTGATCTCTCAGTATGGATTGAGGGTGATGCCCTCCATATTAAAACGTATAGGAAATCTACAGCTGTCAATTCCTTGCTCCTCACCTCTAGCCCCCATCCACATTCTCTGATCCGGGGGATCCCCACTGGACAATGTCTGTGTATTTGCAGAAATTGTACCTGTGGTGACGACTATGAACAAGAAGCAGATGGCCTCTATAACAGATTTCAGGAAATGGGTATCAACATAGTACTCTTAGACAATCCAAAGTGAAGCCTCTAAATGTAAGCGGGAAGTTATTACATACATGTACTGACAATTCTGTCTCTCATGATCTGTCTTCTGTGCGTATTATTACCCGGTTTGGGGTCCAGTGGGAGGCGGTACGGGAAGTTCTTACTAAGCATTGGCACATCCTTACTCAGTCCCCTGAATTATCTCAGATTGTAGGCCCTAGACCCCTTATGGTCACTAAGCGAGCAATGAACCTGAGGGACAATCTAGTTAAATCTGAATTCACACCAACAAACAATTGGCTAACAGATTTAGCTCCGCTCATAGGAATGTTTCCCTGTGAACGATGTAGTATATGCAGGTAAGTTGACCGGACAGACACATTTACTGCTGTCAACAGACAGAAAGTTTTTCATTTCAAGCAATTCAGGAACTGTGCCACCACACATGTGAAATATATGCTCCAGTGTCCTTGTGACAAAATATATATTGGAAAAACAAAACGGCAATCACGTATACGAATGGGTGAACATTTAGGACGCTTTTGTAATAAACACGATCGAACTCCAATAGCTGAACATTTTGATAAATTCCACAATTCATCTCCTGTCGGTTTGCGTGTGAAGGCCATTTATGCACTCAATTTGCCCAATTGTAGGGGTGACTTTGATACAATTCTTTTACGTAAGGAGAAGGAATGGCTCTTTAAAATTGGATCCCCAGCACTTAGTGGCTTAAATACTGAATTCAGTTTACAGGTCTTTCTTGACCCATAACTGTCCTTTTTGCCCCCTACTCACTGCTATAATTCCCATTTGTTAACAATCGGTTATATATGCTGACTAATCCTATCTCTTTCCTGTTTGGCCATTTGGTTACTCTGGCTCACTATGGCACATACTGTACTTTATATGGGGTTCTAGTTGCCCCTATGTATGGGAATGTTTGCCCAATTATGTATATTTGAATCCCCTCATTTTGTTTTAATTATATGATTTGTAGCATTTTTGCATTGCTGGAATGACTTTTCTGTAGTGGCCATTTTTCCTGTGTGACGACTGTGTCCCCTATAAATGTCTTCAACAATATGGCCGCTACATCCTGAAGCTCACGTGACTCAATGGGCGAAATGCATTGACATCACAGCATTGTAACACTCACTTCCTCACCATCCGGGTCCTCCTTGGCGGCTCTACAATCTGACCACACCGGACCATCTGACAGACTCTCCATCCCTGGACAACCACATGGCATGCTCCTGCAGCTCTCATGTTGCAGCAAGTCAAGATCACCATAGATGTCGGTATATGGTTGGCTGAGCAGACATTGTTTTCACATTAAGGCATCAATATATTGGAAAATTCCCCACAATAGCAAATTGCTCGGTTGAGTTACTTATTGGATGTATTTATCCTTATGGTGGGAAAGCGATTCATTACAGATCTGTACAACAGCTCACCCCCCATCTATTGTATCCTGTATACTGCCAATCATACTGAGATTATGGCCATTTACATCTCCAATCAAGGATGATTTAGTGGACTGTCCTCTATGGGAAGTATATGGGTCTGTCATGCATCTATGACCTCAACAACCATCAAGGGATTGATCCATGTGGTCTAATAAATGATAACCGTTTGTCTCCCCATTTCTATATACTGCTTCTGGTTGTTTTATCATTTCCCTCTATTGGGGGTCCATCTACTTGGTTTATAGGAGCAACGGGCTGTATTCCTATCCTTACAATTATCTTTCACACATGTGGCGTGTTCTGGACTGCCTTCTATGGATATACCGGGATTCATATACACCTACACAAGGACTGTCTGAGTCTGTTTTATTGTGTTGAAGTTTTTTGATCCTGCCACGATCTACATTTGGCTCCACTGACTTCCGTGATTACTCTACTTCCAATTTTTTTTAAAATTATTCTTGATCTCCCTTGATTTCTATGTTTGATGTGGAATGACCCTCTTTGGGTTTCACAGTCCCTCATTATATTGGCCAATCTTAGTGCTGTACATGTGCGTGTGGCGTGGACCCGGGTGCCCAGGTGGGTGCCTCTCTATATGGCAACGTTGTCATGATTTTATTGTGCTGGGTGGAGGGCATTGTCAGCTTTCTATTGTTGTCATGTCAATTTCAACACAAATTGTGTTTCAAGCCGCAGCTCTGTTCTCTTGAGGACTTCTCTTCCAGTGAGTCCTTTACTCGTGGGTTTCCATTGTTATCTCTGGATTTCACCTCAAACAATGAAGACTTTGAATTCTGCGTTTCACACCTCAGTGTCTGAATTGCATTATTCCCAGAGTACTTTGTATCCGGCGTGATTGTATGGAGGGTGCCGGCATGAAACCGATCTATCCTAACAATGGCCAAAACGCATCACAGCTGGGGGAAGGATCGTCACATTCATTCAACTAAGATTTTTTAAATAGATCTCTAAATAGTTATGAAATCTCCCACCACAAAATGTACTCAGCCAATGAAAGGCAATGGCTCCATTTTTATTTTCCTACTCTTATCAATGACCAACAATTTTGGTGTGCCCGCAGTGACAGAGTCTGACAGCCCTGCACTAGATGGTCATAGGAAACCACTATATGAAATAAAATACGGACAATATGTGCTGAGCTGAGCAAACACATTTCATATTTATTCCACTCATTTTATAAATATAGACCTCTAAGAATTTGTGAAAGATTACACTGAAAAATGGCCAAGCCCGTCCCACACTTATCTCCTTATGGACTGTTTCTTCCATGATGAAGATCAGCCATGGAGTATATCTGAGGTGTATATCAGGGTGTGCTTCTTCCCTACATGAGAGCTAGGATGTCCAGCAACATTCATCTAGAAGACATTTCCACACTCAAGGCACTAATACACCTCCAGGGTTGTGTGGGATCCCCGATGTACAGGAAGGCAGGACTTCAGTGAGGAACATTTCCCTCATCCAAGACAGGAAAGTGGCTTCTCTCCCATGTGAGACCTCTGATGATTGTAAAGATGCGATTTCCTAGAAAAACATTTCCCGCACTCAGGACAGGAAAGTGGCTTCTCCCCTGTGTGCAATCTCTGATGTCTGTGAAGATGTGATTTCCTTGAAAAACATTTCCCGCACTCAGGACAGGAATACGGCTTCTCTCCTGTGTGAGATCTCTGATGTGTGTAAAGATTGGACTTTCTTGAAAAACTATTCCCACATTCAGGACAAGAATACGGCTTCTCTCCTGTGTGAGATCTCCGATGTTTGTAAAGACTGGACTTCTCTGAAAAACATTTTTCACATTCAAGACAGGAGTAAGGCTTCTCCCCCGTGTGAGATCTCTGATGTGTGTAAAGATCAGACTTCTGTGAAAAGCATTTCTTGCACTCAGGACAGGAATATGGCTTCTCCCCTGTGTGAGACCTCTGATGGATTTGAAGATTGGTCTTTAATGAAAAACATTTCCCGCACTCAGGGCAGAAAAAGGGCTTCTCCCCTGTGTGAGATCTCTGATGTCTGTAAAAATTGGACTTACCAGAAAAACATTTCCCGCACTCAGGACAGGTATATGGATTCTCTCCTGTGTGAGATCTCTGATGTATTTGAAGATTGGTCTTTAATGAAAAACATTTCCCGCACTCAGGACAGGAAAATGGCTTCTCACCTGTGTGAGATCTTTTGTGCATGTTAAGATGTGATTTAAAACAGAAACCCTTCCCACACTCAGTACAGGAAAACCTCTTCTCTGTTGAAAGACCGACCCAGTCCCGCACAGTCTGAGGTTCCTCAGGATACGTGGAATCCGATGGTCCATCTACACTGGGTGGTGCCGGATGGACACTGGAGGGAGCCGGGTTTTCTCCTGGACTATACTGTGTGATGTCCTCATCTTCTACTTTCCAGTCTGGAGACAAAGTGAGACAATCCTCTGAGGTTTTCCTCATCTCCCGGCCATGGACTAAAATACAAAGACAAAGAGGATTACTAGACAGGAGCTGATTGGTTCCCCCAAACCAGGACTCCGCCCACATCAGGCAGCTTGGTCTCTGAGGAGCTAACACTTCCACCCTCAAGGGAACTAGGAAATGGCTCCTCTGATCTCCTACCAGGTCATTTCTTTATTCATGGGCGTTAGTCAGAGAGTGAGGAAACAACCAGAACTGTCTTTTATAGGAGGGACAGTGATGAGGGGATTATAGGACGAGGGTCCCCACCCCCTCTATCACTCATCGCCATCTTCTCTTTTCATGTGACAACACTGAAGAAATGACACTTTGCTACAATGTGTCGTACTACAGCTTGTATAACATGGAAATTTGCTGTCCCCTCAAAATAACTCAATGCAGCCATTAATGTCTAATCCACTGGCAAAAAAAGTGTGCCCACTCCTAAGTAAAAATGTCCAAATTGGGCCAAAAGTGTCAATATTTTGCATAGCCACCATTATTTTCCAGCACTGCCTTAACCCTCTTGGGCAGGTGTGTTAAATTCGGTGTTATCGCTCTCACTCTCTCATACTGGTCACTGGAAGTTCAACATGGCACATCATGGCAAAGAACTCTCTGAGTATCTGAAAAAAAGAATTGTTGCTCTACATAAAGATGGCCGAGGCTATAAGAAGATTGCCAAGACCCTGAAACTGAGCTGCAGCACGGGGGCCAAGACCATACAGCGGTTTAACAGGACAGGTTCCACTCAGAACAGGCTTCACCATGGTTGACCAAAGAATTTGAGTGCACGTGTTCAGCATCATATCCAGAGGCTGTCTTTGGGAAATAGACGTATGAGTGCTGCCAGCATTGCTGCAGAGGGTGAAGGGGGGGGGGGGTCAGCCTGTCAGTGCTCAGACCTTACACTGCACACTGCATCAAATTGGTCTTCATGGCTGTCATCCCTGAAGGAAGAATCTTCTAAAGATGATGCACAAGGAAGCCTGCAAACAGTTTGCTGAAGACAAGCAGACTAAGGACATGGATTACTGGAACCATGTCCTGTGGACTGATGACACCAAGATCAACTGATTTGGTTCAGATGGTGTCAGGCGTGTGTGGTGGCAACCAGGTGAGGAGTACAAAGACCACCGTGTCTTGCCTACAGTCAAGCATGGTGGTGGGAGTGTCATGGTCTGGGACTGCATGAGTGCTGCCGGCACTGGGGATCTACAGGTCATTGAGGCAACCATGAATGCCAACATGTACTGTGACATACTGAAGCAGAGCATGATCCCCTCCCTTCAGAGTCTGGATGCAGGGCAGTATTCCAACATGATAACGACCCCAAACACACCTCCAGGACCACCACTGCCTCGCTAAAGAAGCTGAGGGTTAAGGTGATGGACTGGCCAAGCATGTCTCCAGACCTGAACCCTATTGAGCATCTGTGGGGCATCCTCAAATGGAAGGTGGAAGAGTGCAAGGTCTCTAACATCCACCAGCTCCGTGATATCATCATGGAGGAGTGGAAGAGGACTCCAGTGGCAACCTGTGAAGCTCTGGTGACCTCCATGCCCAAGAGAGTTAAGGCAGTGCTGGAAAATAATGGCACAAAATATTTACACTTTCGGCCCAATTTGGACATTTTTACCTAGGAGTGGGCACACTTTTTTTGCCAGCAGTTTAGACATTAATGGCGATGTGTTGAGTTATTTTGAGGGGACAGCAAATTTCCATGTTATACAAGCTGTACACTGACTACGTCACATTGTAGCAAAATGTCTTTTCTTCAGTGTTGTCACATGAAAAGAGAGAATCAAATATTTACACAAATGTGAGGAGGGGACTCACTTCTGGGAGATACTGTAGCAGAGGGTGGAGGGTGGAGAGAAGAAGTCAGGACTATGGAATGTACAATATATTGTATAAGATACAGCAGATATGACTATATAGTATCAGAATGATGTAATGTACAATATAGAATATATAGTGCAGGGGTCAGGAGTATATAATGTACAACATAGAGTATATAGTGCAGGGGTCAGGAGTATGTAATGTACAACATAGAGTATATAGTGCAGGGGTCAGGAGTATGTAATGTACAACATAGAGTATATAGTGCAGGGGTCAGGAGTATGTAATGTACAACATAGAGTATATAGTGCAGGGGTCAGGAGTATATAATGTACAACATAGAGTATATAGTGCAGGGGTCAGGAGTATGTAATGTACAACATAGAGTATATAGTGCAGGGGTCAGGAGTATGTAATGTACAACATAGAGTATATAGTGCAGGGGTCAGGAGGATGTAATGTACAACATAGTGTATATAGTGCAGGGGTCAGGAGTATGTAATGTACAACATAGAGTATATAGTGCAGGGGTCAGGAGTATGTAATGCACAACATAGAGTATATAGTGCAGGGGTCAGGAGGATGTAATGTACAACATAGAGTATATAGTTCAGGGGTCAGGAGTATGTAATGTACAACATAGAGTATATAGTGCAGGGGTCAGGAGTATACAGGTGAAACTAAACTCTCCTAGTAGACATCTGTGTTGACCCTGAACTTAATGAAGCACAGTGGACCAACACCAGCAGATGACATGGCTCCCCAAATCAACACAGGCTGTGGAAACTTCACACTGGACTTCAAGCATCTTGCAGTGTGTGCCTCTCCATTCTTCCTCCATACTCGGGCTCCTTGGGCCTCTCCATTCTTCCTCCATACTCGGGCTCCTTGGGCCTTTCCATTCTTCCTCCATACTCGGGCTCCTTGGGCCTTTCCATTCTTCCTCCATACTCGGGGTCCTTGGACCTCTCCATTCTTCCTCCATACTCGGGGTCCTTGGGCCTCTCCATTCTTCCTCCATACTCGGGGTCCTTGGGCCTCTCCATTCTTCCTCCATACTCGGGGTCCTTGGGCCTCTCCATTCTTCCTCCATACTCGGGGTCCTTGGGCCTCTCCATTCTTCCTCCATACTCGGGGTCCTTGGGCCTCTCCATTCTTCCTCCATACTCGGGGTCCTTGGGCCTCTCCATTCTTCCTCCATACTCGGGGTCCTTGGGCCTCTCCATTCTTCCTCCATACTCGAGGTCCTTGGTTTCCAAATGAGATGCAAACGTTGCTCTCATCAGAAAAGAGGACTTTGGACCAGTGAGCACCAGACCAGGTCTGTTTTTCTTTAGCCCAGGTAAGACGCTTCTGATGTTGTTTGTTGTTCAGGAGCAGCTTGACAAGAGGAATATGACATCTGAAGCCCATGTCCAGGATCCGTCTGTGTGTAGTGGCTCTTGATGCACTGACTCCAGCCTCAGTCCACTCCTTGTGAAAGTCCCCAACACTTTTGATTTGCCTTTGCCTGACAATCCTCTCCAGGCTGCGGTCATCCCTGCTGCTTGTGCACCTTTTTCTTCCACACTTTTCCCTTCCACATAACTTTCTATTAATGTGCTTTGATACAGCACTTTGGGAACATCCAACTTCTTCTGCAATTACCTTTTCAGGCTTTCCCTCCTTATGGAGGGTGTCAGTGATGGTGTCAGGTCAGCAGTCTTTCCCATGATTGTGATTCCTTCTGAACCAGACTGAGAGACCATTTAAAGGCTCAGGAACCCTTTGCAGGTGTTATGGCTGAATGAGCTGATTAGAGTTGGACACTTTGAGCCGAGAATATTCCACCTTTTCACAATATTCTCATTTTCTGAGATTGTGGATTTGGGGTTTTCATGAGCTGTAAGTCATAATCATCACAATGATCACAAATCACGGCTTCAACTATCTTGCTTTGCATGGAATGAGTCTCATATATTAGTTTCACCTTTTAAGTTGTATCACTGAAATAAATGAACTTTTGTACAATATTCTAATTTTTTAAGTTTCACCTGTATAATGTACAACATAAAGTATATAGTACAGGGGTCAGGAGTATGTAATGTACAACATAGAGTATATAGTGCAGGGGTCAGGAGTATGTAATGTACAACATAGAGTATATAGTGCAGGGGTCAGGAGTATGTAATGTACAACATAGAGTATATAGTGCAGGGGTCAGGAGTATGTAATGTACAACATAGAGTATATAGTGCAGGGGTCAGGAGTATGGAATGTACAACATGGAGTATATAGTGCAGGGGTCAGGAGTATGTAATGTACAGCATAGAGTATATAGTGCAGGGGTCAGGAGTATGTAATGTACAACATAGAGCATATAGTGCAGGGGTCAAGAGTATGTAATGTACAACATAGAGCATATAGTGCAGGAGTCAGGAGTATGTAATGTACAACATAGAGTATATAGTGCAGGGATCAGGAGTATGTAATGTACAGCATAGAGTATATAGTGCAGGGATCAGGAGTATGTAATGTACAGCATAGAGTATATAGTGCAGGGATCAGGAGGATGTAATGTACAACATAGAGTATATAGTGCAGGGATCAGGAGTATGTAATGTACAGCATAGAGTATATAGTGCAGGGATCAGGAGGATGTAATGTACAACATAGAGTATATAGTGCAGGGGTCAGGAGTATGTAATGTACAACAGAGTATATAATGCAGGGGTCAGGAGTATGTAATGTACAGCATAGAGTATATAGTGCAGGGATCAGGAGGATGTAATGTACAACATAGAGTATATAGTGCAGGGGTCAGGAGTATGTAATGTACAACATAGAGTATATAGTGCAGGGGTCAGGAGTATGTAATGTACAACATAGAGTATATAGTGCAGGGGTCAGGAGTATGTAATGTACAACAGAGTATATAGTCCAGGAGTCAGGAGTATGTAATGTACAACATGGAGTATATAGTGCAGGGGTCAGGAGTATGTAATGTGCATTATAAATGATATAGTATGTTAGGACTCATAATATTGGTATTCAGTAATCAGTGGAAGATTAAATGTTTACTGTAGACAAGTTGCAGAGATCCCACACCGCTGCCTCCCATCTCCTGAGACTGCACTCAGTGACTTGGGTCTGAGACTATACAGACATATCCCTCCACCCGGCACAGCCAGCAGACAACAAAGTAACCCTGGGAGAATTGCTCTATCACAGAGCCTTTTAAATCCAGGATATGGGGTAGAAGACCTCAGGTACATTCCCCAGGTACCTAGGTCATAGAATGCCTATGAAGGAGATCAACATTTTGCTGCCAGCTGAACCCCAGAACCTCCATAAATCCAGTCTAGATACATAAATTGTGTCTGCAGCACAGAGAAGGAAGATTATCCGAGAGAAATCCAGGAATACAGGACGGGGAACACAGCTCAGGAAAGTGACCAGGGGATTACAGGCTGATATCACCCAGTCCCCGCCCTACTCTGGACCAATCAGTGAGCAGTATGGATGGAGGAATGTAATTATTATACAGCATTTATATTGCACCAACAGTTTGCGCAGTGCTTTACCATGTGGGGGCAAACAATACAGTCACAATACAATTGTATACAGAAGGGATCAGAGGGCCCGGCTCGTTAGAGCTTACAATCTAAAAGAGGAGGGTCAAGTGACACAAAAGGTAATAACTGTGGGGGATGAACTGATGGAGAAAATACATGTACAGTTGTTTGGCGGAGGCAGGATAGGCTTCTCTGAAAAGTTTTCAGGGATCACTTAAAAGTTTAAGATAGTCAGACAGATTGGGGGAGGGAATTCCATAGGATGGGAGAGGCTTAGGGGAAGTTCTTCAGACAAGCATGGGAGGAGGTGACAAGGGAGCTAGAGAACAGAAGGTCTTGGGAGAAATGAAGAGAGCAATTTGGTTGGAATTTTGAGACCACGTTGGTGATGTCTCTGGGGGTTGAGTTGTGGATTGCTTTGTAAGTGGTTATTATTTTGAATTTAATTCATTGGGCGAGTGGCATCCAATGCTGGGATTGGCAGAGAGGAGTGGCAGACACTGAGCAGTTGGTAATGTGGATGAGCCTGGCAGCAGCATTCATGATGGACTGGAGGGGGTATAGCCTATGTAAAGGTAAGCCAATGAGGAGGGAGTTGCTGTAGTCAAAGCGAGAGATAACCTGGGAGTGAATTGGGAGCTTTGTGGTGTCATTGGTTATGATGGAGCGTTTTTTGGAGATGCTGTGGAGGTTGAGTTGGCAAGCTTTTCAAAGAGACTGAATTTGGGGCCAAAAGGAAAGTTCAGAGTTCAGGCTTACCCCTAGCACCCTGGCATGTGGAGACTTGTGCCATTGGTCTTGACAGAGGTCAGGGGAAGGAGCATGTGGGGGGAAATAGTAGGACCTGTTATTGGATAGATTGAGTTTGAGGAAGTGGTGTGACATCCATAATGATGTGTCTGTTAGTAAATTAGTGATCTGTGAGGAGACTGATGTGAGCTGAGGGCTAGAGAGACAGATTTGGGTGTTGTTAGCGTAGAAATGATATTGGAAGCCATGGGAAATTGTCAGCTGATCCAGGGAGGAGGTGTAGATCAAGAATAGGAGGCATCCAAGAACAGAACCTTGTGGGACCTGGAGGTTCAAAGGAAGAGAAGAGGAGGAAGTAAAATTGTAAGTTGTAAGTGACACTGAAGGTGCAATGAGATAGGATGAGAACCAACGAAGACCACAGTCATGGATACCAAGGGAATAAAGTTGTTTTTGTTTGAGGAGGGGGTGGTTAACTGTACCAAAGGCAGCTGAAAGGTCCAGAAGTAGTAGTACAGAATAATGTCCATTGGTTTTTGCTGTTAGTAAATAATTTGTGAGTTTTAGGAGAGCAGTTTCTGTGGAGTGTTGAGGGCAAAATCCAGACTGAAGGGGATCAAGAAGGTTATTCTGAATAAGGTGGTCACTTGGTTGGTTGTAGACCAGGCTGCGTTTTTTGAGACTTCTGGTGTAGTCTGTTTGCCAGGGTTGTGGGGGTCGGGGCCTGATTCTGTGTGTAGTGGGAGGAGTGAGCTCATCCAGGGTGGAGGACAGGGATCTATTATAGACAGAAGTGGCTAGATTAGGGCAGGACAGGGGTGAGATATTGTCATAGAGGTAGCAGAGTGGAGAAGAGAAGGGTTAAATTAGCAAGGGTCTGTATGGGTAATTGTTAAGCAGTTGGAGGGAGAGGTGGTGGAAGACAGGGAGAGAGCAAACTAATAAGGTGGTGATCAGAGAGTGGGAAAGGATTGTTGGTGAGGATGAATGGAGTGCATAGGTAGGAGAATACAAGGTCAAGGGTGTTGCCCTCAGAGTGAGGACCATCCACCCATTGCTTCAGGTCAAATGAGGAGAGTAGGCTAAGAAGTAGCAGGAGTGTTAGTATTAACAGGGATGTTGAAGTCACCAAGAATGATTGTGGGGATTTCAGAAGAGAGGATGTGGGGTAGCCAGGCAGAGACGTCATCAAGGAAAGTTGGTACAGGTCCAGAGGGCCAGCAGATGACAGCAATTCTTAAAGTTGGAGAAAATCGACGTACACAGTGAGCTTCAAATGATAACCGAGACAGAGAGGGCAGAGAGTGAAGAACCTGAAAAGGTGCTCTGTGGGGATAGGAGGATTCCCACTCCACCTCCCTTGCAGCCACTGGGTCTGGGGGAGTCCAGAGAAGGCCACCATGGGAGAGGGAAGCAGGAGAAGCAGTGTTGGATTCATGTTCATTCAATTTTCATTGACAGTAAGTACATGAATGGAATTAGTGACAAAGAGGTCCTGAACAGAGGTGAGTTTATTGCAGACAGAGCGGGCATTCCAGAGGGTACAAGAGAAGGGTAGACTGGTTCTGGGAAGAAGAGGATTGGAAACCAGATTATGTGGATTGTGGATACTGCCAGAGGATGCAGGGGATGGGTGCATTGGTAACAGGGGTCCAGGGTTTGGGGATATGTCTCCAGAGGAGAAGCAGAAGGGTGAGGGAAGTAATCTGAGAGTACGACTTATATGAGGAGACATGCCTCAGCATCCTGGGGGGTTATTAGCATGTGGGCATAGAATGAGGAGGAGATGATGAGTGCAGTGATAAGGAGAGGACAGAAGTGAGGGTGATATATACAGATTGTGGGGTGGAGGAGTGAAGGAAACAGAGTTTGAGGAGAGGACACAACTGTGAAAAGGAGAGGTAGAGGGTGCATGTTACAGAGAGGAAGGAGAGCCGAATGGGGAAATGAGATCACCTGCAGTCTGATGTTTTACAAAGTAGCTTGCTGTAGATTATCGCTTCATGCATTGCTGAAGTGGAAGAGGAGAAGTGCCACCTAATTAACAAACCCACTATATTGGGAGAACCCCAACATGCACCACCCTGGCATGTGCCTCCCCCATAGAGGTGATCTAGATAGTGTTCATGACCCACCTGTGCTGATCTCTGTAGGAGTGTCCTCCTCTATAAATGTCCCCGTTATTCCATCCTCCTCCATAGACTGCTGATCATCCCTCACATACGCCTCTTCTTCTTCTGATTTAACCTCAACTTCTATATCGATGGGATCTCCACTCTAAATCAAGGAAATGAGAGGAAATATCATCTGTAAAATATAAGGTCACATAAAATATTTACACATCGTCTCTACAAGTCCATGTTCTAGATGCTTCATCCCACCAACCTTGTAATAGTGAGGAATGGTGTGAACTTCCTGTGTGGAATCCCGGGAATACAGAGGACGGGGACATCTCTCTGGTGGGTTCCTGGTATTAGGTGGCTCCATCATATCCTTGTGTCCTTCTGAAAACTCCTCCATCACTCCATACTCCTCATCCTCCTCTTTATACTCTTCTTTAACATCAATATTCTCATCCCCGAGGATTCCACTCTGAAAGATATAATAAAACATTCATTGTAACAAACATGCTGTGTATAAATCACAACTACCAATAATTGTCATCATCTACCTGATGATGGTGAGGGATGGTGTGACCTTCCTGTGTGGAATCCCGGGAATACAGAGGACGGGGACATCTCTCTGGTGGGTTCCCATGACTGGATCCATCTGTAGGAAACACACACACTGACTGAATCCATTGTTTCTATGTGTTTATCAGATGATGGGGGATCTAGGTGGATCCTCCGTACTGCTCTCTCCTTTACAATAAAGTCTCCTCTTACCCGGTGATGTGAGGGGCGGCTGATTGTCCATCATGACGTCCTTGTAGAGATCCTTGTGTCCTTCTAAACCATGTAGGCCAGCTTTGGGAGCAAGATATATTATCATCAACTCCTCCCCCTGAAGGGGTTCATCTACGTATTACCTACTTTGCTGCCAGATCCAACAATGTCTCCTCTCTGCTTCCTACTTACTCATGTTTCCCCTGGAACTTCCTGTCTGTACCTGACATCACTTCCTGTCTGTCTTTCATAGAGACTTCCTGTCTGGGTAGAAGTGAGATCCCCACCTTGTGGAGCTCAGAGGAACTGCAGCCCTGAGAAGCGTCTGGTAGTGTGACCCCGGCCTTGTGCTGGGTTTGTATGGACTGTAGATCCTTATAGAGGGGTCACCTCCACTCCCACCAAGGGGGACAGAAATATATGACTGCTCGGGGGAGGGGTTTGGGCCCCTTTGATTTTGCAGTAACATTGATTGCAGATTTAGTCCTGTAGAACATCTGGTAAATGGATACAAAGCCCCCCAGCTGGGAGTAAAGGGTGAAAATGGCTGGTGACCCCCAGATTTGGGCAATGATGTCATCACTATAAATGGATAAAACCCGCGCTATGTGTAACAACTCCAAACCTACAAAAACCTTCTAGCGGACTGCTGCTGTAACAAAGGGAAGGATTCCCTGTCATCTAGAAGAGCATTATGTGTCACAGCGCTGTCCTATTGTGTGTGCACAGAAATCATCACAAATACACTACAAATATGTGGAGACATTCAGAGATAAAGAGCTCGGGGCTCCAAATCCTATTCTCTGCACATCCACTGCTTCCACTTTACACCCACTTCATTGGTCTTATGGGGTTTATCAATAAATGAAGGAAACTAGTTTGCAGAGGAGGAGCCTGAACATGGCGCCAATTGGGAGATCAATGTGAGATCTCCCAGTACCAGGCGTCTCCAATGTCCCACTACAGCACAGGAGGAAATCCCCTAGGAGCAGCTGCCGTGACCTACCTGGGATCAGGAGTGGTCCCCTGTGGAGGAGAGCGAGGAGTGCGGACCCTTCCAGGTTTGACTGGCCGGCCGGTGATAGAGAGTGAGAGCGCGGCTGAGGCTGGAGGAGGAGAGCAGAGATCCAGCGTGGATGCCGAGCGGTCACATGACTCGCTGCAAAGGAGTCCTGGGAGGTAGGAGAAGCTGGTCGGTGTGAAGGAGTGCAGGAAGTGGTGAAAAATGTCAACAGGATGAAAAATAAAGGGATAAAAGGAGGAGGGCCAAAGGCCTCCCAGACAAGCTCAATTACAAAATATACCCCAACAAGAGAAACAGACCCCCGAGAGACAGCAAGGAATAAGTGGAAGAACAGAGATGGAGAACAGAGATGGAGAATGATCTATATTGTCCCTGGACATGACCAACGTTGGTCAGGATATAGAGGAAGGAGATACAGGAAAAACAGCGGATTTGGAGAACATAGAAGAACAAAAAAAGAACTCTCAATTACCCACTAAAACAGACATTGCAGAAATGTTTAAAGGGTTAGAAAAGTCAATAAAACTGGAGATGGAGAAACAGCACAAAGATTTGGGGCAGGTATTGAAGAGGGTAGAAGAGACGGAGGAAGAATTGGATAAACATGCCCAAGACATATTAAATTTATAGAGAAAGATGACGGAAATGAGAAAAGAACAGAGAAATCTGCTATATAAACTGCAAAATCAGGAGAACAGGGATAGAAGATGCAATTTAAGGATTCAAGGTTTCCCAGAGACCTCCCAAGGAGAAAATGTAATGGAAACAACAGGGAAAATGCTTGTAATAGTAATGGACAGACCTGCAACAGAGCCACTTAAAACTGATGAAGTATATAGAATCGGAAGATTATGGCAAGAAGGTAGAAGAGAACATTTGAGAGATGTGATTGTACAATTCCATTATTACCGGGATAAAGAGGAGCTTTGGAAGGAGATAAAAGGAAGGGCAGCAATAAAATATGGAGATATAAATTTGCAGATCTTTGCTGACCTAGCAGTGGAAACTTTAATAAGAAGGAGAATATTGAACCATTACTTGAACAAATGAGAAAGCAGAACGTTAGATATAGCTGGGGATTCACAGAGTGTTTAATCGGTTGGAGAAACGGTCCCAACTTTGATAAGAGATCATTGATCTGTTATCATAAAATGAGATCCGATGATCAGGGTTTACGTGTTAAATCTTCTCTTTCCCTTCTTGTCGGCAGTAGCTGGAGTTCAGTGTTTTGTGGCTGCAGTTATCAGAGAAGTAAAAACGGTGAATTTTGGGAAGATGGCCTATGATGATCCTATGGGTGAAGAACGTGTTGCTTTGGAACAGTTTATGAACTGTCATGACATTGTGATCACGCCTACTGACAAGGGGGGAAACCTTGTCATCATGGAGCAACAAAGATATGTGTTGATGTGTCAACAGATCATAAAACATAAGGAAAGGTACACTAAGACAACAACCATCAACCTGGAGAATGGTCAGAAGGTCCTCTCTGGTGTGACTGAGGAAGCTTCTGAGAAGGGTAACACTGATAAAAAGACCACAACCTTCTTTAAGGTATTAAATCCAGATATCATTTTAATAGACTTCCAAAAGTCCATAAATCAGTGGTTGACCCCTTCCTGGAAGAACTATTATCTCAGGGAGGGGGTCCCTCACAAGAAAGTCAATGAGTATATTGATGAATTGCTACAACCTTTTGTGGTGGCTTTACCCTCCTATGTGAGAGACACTTTGCACCTCCTAAAGTTGTAAATGATGTGTCAGTACCTGATGATGTCATCTTACATTAGATGTAGCAGCATTATATCCTGTGATGGAAGCGTAGGCAGGACAGAACGCACACGGAGGATGATAAACACACAAAGTATTATTGAAATGGGAAAGACACTCAATCAAGGTAATAAGGTAGCATCCGGGTACCCAAAAAAGGGGGGAAGAGGGGGGGAGGAGTCAGAACAGCGATAATCCGGCCCACAATAGGGTGAATTGGGTAACGATGGCCCAAACACTCAGTGGGGCAGTCCAGGTAGCTATAAAAATCCAGGCATGCAATAGGGCAGTCCGAGCAAGTATTAATCCAAGTGTTCAATGGGGTAGTCCAGGCAGGGAGAATGTGGGTGTACAATGGGGAAGTCCAGGCAGGGAGAATGTGGGTGTACAATGGGGAAGTCCAGGCAGGGAGAATGTGGGTGTACAATGGGGAAGTCCAGGCAGGGAGAATGTGGGTGTACAATGGGGAAGTCCAGGCAGGGAGAATATGGGAATTCAATAGGGCAGTCCAGACAAGGGCAATATGGAGATTCAACAGGGCAGTCCAGGCAAGGAAAATATGAGCATTCAATGGGGCAGTCCAGACAGGGCAATATAGAGATTCAATGGGGTAGTCCAGGTGGGGGAAATATGAACACTCATGGTTTTAGGCAGGGGTAACTTCCCAGAGTCAAAGCGGTCAGAAGGCAGGGGTAACTTCTCAGGCACACAGCAGCAGCAGGCAGGGGTAACTTCCCAGAGACACAGTGGTCAGTAGGCAAGGGTAACTTCTCAGGCACAGTGGCAGCAGGCAGGGGTAACTTCCCAGAGACACAGCAGCAGCAGACAGGGGTAACTTCTGAGGCACAGCGGTCAGCAGGCAGGGGTAACTTCTCAGGCACAGCGGTCAGCAGGCAGGGGTAACTTCCTGGGCACACAGCGATCAGCAGAGCAGGCAGGAGTAACTCCCCAGAGACACAGCGGTCATCAGGCAGGGGAAACTTCTCAGGAACACAGCAGCAGCAGGCAGGAGTAACTCTTCAGGCACACAGCGGAAGCAGACGGGTAACTCCTCAGGCACACAGCGGCAGCAGGCAGGGGTAACTTCTAGGCACACAGTGGCAGCAGGCAGGGGTAACCCCCAGGGACACAGCAATCAGCAGAGCACTCAGCGGGGTCTGGGCTATGGGGTCTGGCCTTGGCTCAGACCACACACAGCTGTTCTCTCTCTGAGCAGGGGACCAACAAACACCTGGGTCCTGCTCCTGTCCTCTTATCCCGGAGCAGGATGCTTCCTGTTTGCCCTGGTAAAGGCCAGCCCTGTGTCAGGTTGCCGGGGCAATGAGGTGAGCTCCACTCACTCTGGCTGCGCCCAGGGAGCGCGGCCTTTGTCTCTGGCAGGCGCAGAGCACGGGAAGCTTTAGGGCCACACTGCGCCCACCAGGACAAGGAAGGGGCGTGCGCAGAGACACCCCGGTGGCCTGCACATGAAGAATCCATGTGCAGGCACAGTGGGGTGTCAGACTCCTCCCTGGCAGAGCTGGGGAGAGGTGCTAACCACATCACAGGGAACAGTTCCTGACCTCCTGCACAGCCTTTGATGTAGGCTTGTGCGGGATGTGGGAACCTGTAAGGGGAAGGGAGGGGGGAGGATGAAAGGGATCGAGGGGGAAGCCGTGACAGGAGGGGGGAGGAAGATGAGGGAGAGTGAGGGGGGACCGTGACATATTCCTCTATCCCTCATAAGAAGGATTTAAATGTTATAGAAAATCACTCAACAGCAGACCTAGAATCATTTTGCACATAGACATTTTGTTCTCGGGTTACTCAAGTTTTTGTTGGAAAATAATCCATTCCTGTTGGATATAAATGTTATTGCCAAGCACAAGACACTACAATGGGGAATAATATGTGTACCGGCCTACACTAACCTTTATGTTGAAGAATGGGAGAAGTCAGTGCTTGGGGATTAGGCCTTGTCAGGGTACCTGAGCAACATCACTGGTTGGTTCAGGTACATCGATGACGTTCTCATTCTCTGGCACGGTGAACCTCAGGAAGATGAGAGTTTTGTAGATTTATTGGATTGTAGATTAATTAGTTCAATTTGAAATCCACGTATACCTACCATGCTAGGACCATTACACTTTTGGATTTGACTATCCAGAATATGGAGAATGGTACCTCTGTATTTGTGTTGGTATTGGGTGGCTTTGGGGTGTTTTGTATGTTTAATGTAAAGTACACTTTTTTGGCACTAGCATCTGGTGTTTATTGGCTCCCATGTTCCAGTTTGTTTGTCCTATTGGGATACCAACCAAACCAGTCACATGTCAGTCTTTTCCCATCTGATCCTATGATGGTGCTCTCTATATCTCTCCATGATGGATACACTTTGGTTCTTTCCTGGATCAAAGGTCCTTTGATCTGAAGCTCCATGACAGTGAATGGACTTTTATATCTTTTTATGGTCATCTGCTTTATGGGCTCCTAGTAATCTGGGTGCTATCCAAGCCATGCATAGATGGTATCAGTGGTCCCTGTAGAAATCCATATATATGGACATTTGTGCATTATTAATTACAGACTAAATCTACCTGGAGACCTGGGGACACTGTACAGGTTCTACATGTAGTCTCGGGGGTCCCTGTGGAAGTCCATGTGAGGACATGTCTACCTATGATAAATGACAGGCTAAACCCACCTGGAGACCTGGGGACACTGTGCAAGTTCTATATGTAGTCTCGGGGGTCCCTGTGGAAGTCCATGTGAGGACATGTCTACCTATGATAAATGACAGGCTAAACCCACCTGGAGACCTGGGGACACTGTACAGGTTCTATATGTAGTCTTGGGGGTCCCTGTGGAAGTCCATGTGTGGACATTTCTACCTATGATAAATGACAGGCTAAACCCACCTGGAGACTTTCTCCACACCTGGAGTGTGCTGAGTTCTTGGAGAACGTCTACACAGTGTTTCCAGATTGGCTTTATCACCCCAACGAGCTCGCTCCAGTTCATGGATGTCATCATTATGTTTGGAGGATGTCACCAGTCAGGAGCCTTTCCTGTCATCCTACATGTTCCCTTCTGAGGATTGTTCTATCCTTCCAAACAAATGTATGAAATCATGGATGAGTCCTCCTTCTATGTGATCTAGAAGATCTTCAATCACAATGTCTTTATGGATGAAGTGGATGGCCCAGTTTATATATTATTTATTGCTTTACAGCTTTATTCCCTCCAGGATTCATTCTTTATTTATAGAACCATTCAAGGAAGTGTTCTTACTTTGAGAGATCTCCACCACCATTCCTCTGTGACCATTACATCCTTGTCATTTATGTCTAACATCTTCATTATGAGTGGATTGATAGATATTCTTATACTTTAGGATGTATATTTGCATTTTCCTCAACAAAAATATACATTTCGGAGGTATCTGTTTCATTGGGTTTACCTTTTGTTTTTAACTTGTGTTCTGTGTCTTTAAGACTTTTCTTTAGATATTTTATTACATAAACAGTTGGTTGCAAAAGATCTAGATTTATTTTTCTTTATTTTTAAAATAATTGTTGATCTTCTGTGGTAGCCCTCAAAGGTAGATAATATACAGGAATGACTATTATGAGATATTTTGAGGGCTGCAGTTCCTCTGAACTCCACAAGGTGGTGATCTCATGTAAACCCAGACAGGAAGTCTCTATGGAATACAGACAGGAAGTGATGTCAGGTACAGACAGGAAGTGATCTGAACAAAGACAGGACATTTCATGTGGCTCAAAGAAGAGTAGACATTGGTGGAAGTGGCAGCAGAGGAGGTAATAAGATTTCCTATTTCCACCCAGTAACCCCCATCATGTCCATCTTCTTCCTCCATAGTCACGTCCGTCCTCTTCCTCCATATTCACGTCCGTCCTCTTCCTCCATAGTCACATCCGTCCTCTTCCTCCATAGTCACGCCTGTCCTCTTCCTCCATAGTCATGTCCGTCCTCTTCCTCCATAGTCATGTCCGTCCTCTTCCTCCATAGTCACTGTGACGTCTTTTATCTCCAGCAGATGATGATACACACATATATAGTGTGGGAACCCAGATGAACCCCTTCAGGGGCAGAACATTCCCCCACTTCCGGGGCCGGAACATTCTCCTCATTGTGGAGATAAATTCTAGTAATATGGTCCTCTAAACAAACAGCACTGACAATAAATAGACAAGACAAGGACCATCCTGACCATACATGGCCTACAAAGGGCAATGATGACACTACACAGGCAGCCAATGGGCAATCATTACACTATGCAGCCAACACAATGATGGAGTGCCGGGGTCAGGAGTATGGAGCATAGAGCCCCTTACATTGCTGCTCAGGAGGAAGGAAACATTCCAAATGAATGAAGAGTAATCACCACTGAATTGATATGTTCCCTCTTTTATACATTGTGGAGGGTCTGGTTTGAATATGTCCAAATAAAGGTGATTTATTTTTTTGGATGTGCAGCCAAACAGATTTTTCTTCTCTACCCAGAACAAAACATTCCCCAGCCTGCCATGAAGAATATGTTCCATCATTGGTGTCAGAGGGAGGAAAAAAATAAGGGGTCTGAGGGATGAAGGGGAGCTGAGAGGACTCACGGAGGTACTAAGGATGAGAGACTTTGGGACCCCTGAGGGTGTAGAGTAGATGGTGAAATCTGGGTTGATAGGGTTGGCAGGTAACATGTCTCTGAGGGAAGAGAAGGTTGTAGGGCTCAGGGGGACTCTGAGGTAGGGAGGGGGGCTCTTGGTCTCTGGTTGTCCTCCCACCTGCACTTATTTTCCAGACCTTCTTAAAGAACTCCAGCCAGGAAAGGAAAGAAACCTTCACCTTCTTATCATCTGACCAGTCAAGTAACATTTTCCAAGATACCAAGTGGAATGAAGAAGGGAAGTCTTTTGCCCCTTGGTGGGTACTTGTTCTTAGAGGAGGTCTGTTGGTGTATTATTGACTAAAAGGTAGTCAGGGGTCAGTGCTGAACATCTTCAGGAGACAGTCCAATACCTTCCCATGACACAGGCTCTGGCAGTGCCCGGTGCTGGAATTCAGAGTCCCAGGAACCCACCACCACTCTGTACAATGACCTGGATACTACAGTATACTTGCCAATGATGAAAACAAGACCCTACCCCCTGCCATTCTCCTCCTACCCATACTGGGCTACCATTGGAGGAAAGAGAACAGACCCCTCCCTCACAGCTCTCTACTCCACCAGCACCATCCTTCTATTCTATCCAATCCCTTCTCATACTGCAGAGAGTGACAGTGACATCACTCCTGTCAGTTAGAAAGCTGTCAGAGATTGGAGCCTTGCAGCCGGAGTTCTGGCAATTATCCTGATTAGCCAGTAAATCCAGCCAATAGACATCAAGTTCCCCTTCCTGGACACCACGATGACCCAACATTGACCTCACAGCACTGCCTCAGAGCAAACAAGTCATAGGAAGGATCAGATTTATCATTCCTTGTCTGCAGATCTAAAACTCATCAAAACCAGTTCAGAGACCAAACAAACCCAACAGAGAAAAGGGGATTTTTGATCTGGAAGGACAAGACGGTCCCGGGACCTCCAAGGTGTAGCAAATACTAAACAGTCCCAACTAAACATCTTCCCATGGGGGGAGTAGTTCTTAAATGTCCATCAACCCTCCTATTCCCCCCTCACATCCACATCCTATTATTGTGTGACCAATACCATCCAAATCATTCTTACTTTCAATTCCCAAAGTTATCCGTCTACAAGGAGACCTGTATAGATCACATGATGGCACCAATGAGGATGGAGGAGGACCGGAGTCACATGACTGAGAAGATACTAAACCTCACCCTGGAGATCATCTACCTGCTGACCGGAGAGGTGAGGAGGATTCTGGGAGGTCACATGACATCACTCTTATCTCTATTAATAAAACACAGACCTGACCAGAGAGGTGAGGAGGATTCTGGGAGGTCACATGACATCACTCTTATCTCTAGTAATAAAACTCAGACCTGACCGGAGAGGTGAGGAGGATTCTGGGAATCTAACATGATATTCCTATTGGTTCCTCAATACAGAGATTTCCTCCTCTGAAGTCAGGTGATCATATGACCATCACAGTGCCTCCATGTGACTCCCTAAACCCTGAGAGACACAACATGCAGAAGATTCTAGAAGTCACCAAGAAGATGATGGAGCTGCTGACAGGAGAGGTGAGCGGTGCCGGGAATTCTGGGACATTCTCCAGTAACAGACAAGGGATGTGTCTGGATGGTGACTGTATCATTGTGTGTGTCAGGTTCCTATAAGGTGTCAGGGTGTCACTGTCTATTTCTCCATGGAGGAGTGGGAGTATTTAGAAGGACACAAGGATCTCTACAAGGACGTCATGATGGACAATCAGCCGCCCCTCACATCACCGGGTAAGAGGAGACTTTATTGTAAAGGAGAGAGCAGTACGGAGGATCCACCTAGATCCCCCATCATCTGATAAACACATAGAAACAATGGATTCAGTCAGTGTGTGTGTTTCCTACAGATGGATCCAGTCATGGGAACCCACCAGAGAGATGTCCCTGTCCTCTGTATTCCCGGGATTCCACACAGGAAGGTCACACCATCCCTCACTATTACAAGGTTGGTGGGATGGAGCATCTAGAACATGGACTTGTAAAGATGATGTGTGGATTTTCATTTGAGTTTATATCTTACAGATGATATTTTCTCTCATTTTCTTGATTTAGAGTGGAGATCCAATCGATATAGAATTTGAGGTGAAAGCAGAAGAAGAAGAGGCGTATGTGAGGGATGATCAGCAGTCTATGGAGGAGGATGGAATAACGGGGACATTTATAGAGGAGGACACTCCTACAGAGATCAGCACAGGTGGGTCATGAACACTAAATCCATTCCTCCACCCATACTGCTCACTGATTGGTCCAGAGTAGGGCGGGGACTGGGTGATATCAGCCTGTAATCCCCTGGTCACTTTCCTGAGCTGTGTTCCCCGTCCTGTATTCCTGGATTTCTCTCGGATAATCTTCCTTCTCTGTGCTGCAGACACAATTTATGTCTCTAGACTGGATTTATGGAGGTTCTGGGGTTCAGCTGGCAGCAAAATGTTGATTTTTACCATAGACATCACTAGACCTAGGCACCTGGGGTGTGTGCTTTTGATCTTATTCCTCATGGTGGTGACATAGCAATTCTCCCAGTATTTGTTACCTGTGCCGGGTGGAGGGATATGTCTGTAGTGTCTCAGACCCAAGTCACTGAGTGCAGTCTCAGGAGATGGGAGGCAGCGGTGTGGGATCTCTGCAACTTGTCTACAGTAAACATTTAATCTTCCACTGATTATTGAATACCAATATTATGAGTCCTGACCCTTACACTGTATAATTTATATTGTACATTACATACTCCTGACCCCTGCACTATATACTCCATGTTGTACATTACATACTCCTGACTTCTGCACTATATACTGTATGTTGTACATTACATACTCCTGACCCCTGCACTATATACTCTATGGTGTACATTACATACTCCTGACCCCTGCACTATATACTCTGTGTTGTACATTACATACTCCTGGCCCCTGCACTATATACTCTGTTGTACATTACATACTCCTGACCCCTGCACTATATACTCTATGTTGTACATTACATACTCCTGACCCCTGCACTATATACTCTATGTTGTACATTACATACTCCTGACCCCTGCACTATATACTCTATATTGTACATTACATACTCCTGACCCCTGCACTATATACTCTGTGTTGTACATTACATACTCCTGACCCCTGCACTATATACTCCATGTTGTACATTACATACTCCTGACCCCAGCACTATATACTCTATGTTGTACATTACATACTCCTGACCCCTGCACTATATACTCTATGTTGTACATTACATCCTCCTGACCCCTGCACTATATACTCTATGTTGTACATTACATAGTCCTGACTTCTGCTCTCCCCCCTCCCCCCACTGCTATATATACACATAATATGGATTCTCTTTTGTTCCCCCCATTTCCTCCCAGCTGGACATTTTATATCGGATGATGTGATTGGAGCACAGACTTTTACATGGTGATAATAATGTGATAACATCCTCCAACTTTGGACCCTTAAACAGAAAGTGATAATGAGGGAGGAGTCAATACCCCAATGATGGTGGTCTTCAGGATCAGTCCAGTCTTCATCTTGGTTGTTCTCCCCCCATCCTCACTCTCTGACCTCTGGTGGGGCTCAGCCCCGCTGTTCTTCATGACTAAATCATGGACTAAATAAGGAAGTGCAGTACTTCTTGTGTTGGGAAGATGGCGATGAGTGATAGAGGGGGTGGGGACCCTCGTCCTATAATCCCCTCATCACTGTCCCTCCTATAAAAGACAGTTCTGGTTGTTTCCTCACTCTCTGACTAAGGTCCATGAATAAAGAAATGACCTGGTAGGAGATCAGAGGAGCCATTTCCTAGTTCCCTTGAGGGTGGAATTGTAAGCTCCTAAGAGCCCAAGCTGCCTGATGTGGGCGGAGTCCTGGTTTGGGGGAACCAATCAGCTCCTGTCTAGTAATCCTCTTTGTCTTTGTATTTTAGTCCATGGCCGGGAGATGAGGAAAACCTCCGAGGATTGTCTCACTTTGTCTCCAGACTGGAAAGTAGAAGATGAGGACATCACACAGTATAGTCCAGGAGAAAACCCGGCTCCCTCCAATGTCCATCCGGCACCACCCAGTGTAGATGGACCATCGGATTCCTCGTATCCTGAGGAACCTCAGACTGTGCGGGACCGGGCCGACCCTCCAACAGGGAAGAGGTTCTCCTGTACTGAGTGCGGGAAAGGTTTCCATTATAAATCCCATCTTAATTTGCATATAAAATCTCACACGGGGGAGAAGCCACATTCCTGTCCTGAGTGCGGGAAATGTTTTTCAGCTAGGTCCAGTCTGTACAAACATCTGAGATCTCACACGGGGGAGAAGCCATATTTCTGTTCTGAATGTGGGAAATGTTTTTCAGATAAGTCTAACCTTTATCATCATAAGAGATTGCACATGGGGAAGAAGCTGTATTCCTGTTCTCAGTGTGGGAAATGTTTTATAGAAAAATCAAAACTTGTTGGACATCAGAAGTCTCATGCGGTTGAAAAGCCATATTCCTGTCCTGAGTGCGGGAAATTTTTTTCAAGGAAAGCTAATCTTTACACACATCAGAGATCTCACACAGGTGAAAAGCCGTTTTTGTGTCCTGAGTGCGGGAAAAGTTTTTCACATAAATCCAATCTGTACACACATCAGAGATTGCACACGGGGGAGAAGCCATATTCCTGTCCTGAGTGTGGGAAATGTTTTTCAAAGAAGTCCCATCTTTACATACATCAGAGCTCTCACATGGGGGAAAAGCCATATTGCTGCCCTGAATGTGGGAAAAGTTTTTCACAAAAATCTAGTCTGTACAAACATCAGAGATCTCACACAGGGGAGAAGCCATATTCCTGTTCTAAGTGTGGGAAATGTTTTGTAGAAAAATCAAAACTTGTCGGACATCAGAAGTCTCATGCGGTTGAAAAGCCATATTCCTGTCCTCAGTGTGGGAAATTTTTTTCAAGGAAGGCTAATCTTTACACACATCAGAGATCTCATACAGGTGAAAAGCCACACTCCTGTTCTGAGTGCGGGAAATGTTTTTCACATAAATTTAATCTTTACACACATCAGAGATTGCACACGGGGGAGAAGCCTTATTCCTGCCTTGAGTGCGGGAAATGTTTTTCAAGGAAGTCCCAACTTTACATACATCAGAGCTCTCACATGGGGGAAAAGCCGTATTCCTGCCCTGAATGCGGGAAATGTTTTTCACAAAAATACAGTCTTTACAAACATCAGAGAACTCACACAGGGGAAAAGCCATATTCCTGTTCTCAGTGCTGGAAACGTTTTTCACAGAAGTCCGATCTTTCCAGACATCAGAGATCTCACACTGGTGAAAAGCCGTATTCCTGTACTGTGTGCGGGAAATGTTTTACACAGAAGTCTAATCTTTACATACATCAGAGAACTCATACGGGGGAGAAACCGTATGCCTGTCCTGAGTGCGAGAAATGTTTTTCAGACAGGTCCAGTCTTTGTAAACATAAGAGATCTCACACGGGGGAGAAGCCTCTTTCCTGTCCTGAGTGTGGGAAATGTTTTTCAGTGAAGTCCAGTCTGCACAAACATCAGAGATCTCACACAGGGGAGAAGCCATATTCCTGTCCTGAGTGAGAGAAATGTTCCTCTCTGAAGTCCTGTCTTCCGGTACATCAGGGGTCCCACACAACCCTGGAGGTGTATTAGTGCCCTGAGTGCGGGAAATGTCTTCTAGATGAATGTTGCTGGACATCCCAGCTCTCATATGGGGAAGAAGCACACCCTGATATACACCTCAGATATACTCCATGGCTGATCTTCATCATGGAAGAAACAGTTCATAAGGATATCGGAGGCCCCCAAAGACATGGATGAAGTGTGGGATCGGGTCGGCCATTGATGGCAGGAGAAGAAGTTTTCAATGTATTTTCCATGAATGGAAGACATTCCAGCAGCTCAGATGTGATCCTAATAACATTGGTTCCCCCATTCACACAGGAGGAATGGACATGAACTCTCACTGAGGGAATTGCTATACAAACATTCTATGAATAGACCCCCAAATGTCAGGAGACGTTTCTATAAAGACGGGAAGTATGGAGCAGAGAAATGAATAGACCTCCCAGCAATGTTATTACCAGGCTGCAGCTAGGGGGAGCTCTAATGTCACCCCAGCAGAGGGATCCCATCTAGCCCACATTAACCCTCTCACTGCCAGAGCTGTTTCTGCATGATTTTGCACACATGGGAAAATGCAGATTTTGGTCCTGAAGATGAGATAAACCCCCAAACATCTATTCTGTGACATCAGAGGCCCTGGAGAATAAAATGGTGGTAGTTCCCGTTTTGTATTTCACATGATTAAGCTCAATGATTTATCAAGATTAAATTTCAGTAAATAAATACATTAATGTAATATTAGAGAACACAAATGTAAGATTTTACTTTTTTTGTGGGGTAAAATACGAGGTTGTGCCGAGTAAATAGACACCCAACATGTCCATCCTTGGAATGGTGTGTGCTGATGAAATGATGGAAAATGTTGGTGCCCTAAAACCCCCCCGAGGTGATCATTAACCCTTGTGCTGCCATGGATGGGTGTTGTACTGACCTATAGAACTGCTTCCAGCTGGCCAGGTCAGTACGACATATGTCCATGGCTTTCCCCTTCTGCTATAACCTCATGGTCTCCTGAGCTTCCCTCCACTCCACAGACCCTCTGCCTGTCCTCTAGGATGGCTCCCTGCACCTCTAACATCCCCCTACAGCACCGATCCCCCCACGCAGTACCCATTGCTCGCCCACAGCACAGATCTACCTTTAGCTTCCCTGCTGCTGGCCTCTTCTCCTCTCCCCTCCCACCAGCTTCAGCTGCTGCAGGGGAGCCACGGGGAATCAAAATGTCTAAATATTTCCCTCTGCCGCTCAGACTCCCCCCTTGTCCTTAGACCTCTTACTGATCCTCTGAAGCACCTTCCCTGCAGTGCTGCTGGACGGCTTTCCCTCTACCCCCGCCCATGGCTGTAGCTGCTGCTGGAGTGGGAGATCAGTGTGGTGTTCAGGATGGAGAGTGGGGGGTGGGCATGTCATGTTTACCAGCCCCTTCCTGAATGAACACAAAGAGTGATCAGTACTGATCACTCCTGTGTTCATTCATCACTGAAGCATAGTAAAGAGTGTTTTCTGTGCTATAGTTTCATGAATGAATAGAAGCTTCTGTACAGTAGACTCCTATTTATTCATCTACAGTGCAGCTGAGGTTGCATTGAGGACTCTGAGGGTTTCTTTAGTCCTCTGATATCTAACCACCCCCCTCCCCCACAAAAAAATAAATACAATAAAATTATAAAAACAATTAGAATAATAAAACAGTGGGGCGTCATCCTTACAGAGCACATTACAGCATAGGCCCATGTCAGGCCTTGTTCACCCACATGTGTATACAGCGGTGCTCTGTGTATCCCTGTACAACCAGTCCCATTGATGCCAATTGGCACGCAGCGGCTGCACACACACAGCTGCTGATCTCAATCTGACATCCATGTGGATGCATGTCCCAGAAGTCACACTGTCTGCATTCAGGGCTGTGCACCCTCATGGATGTCAGGATGGGGGCAGCAGCTGTGTCCTCCATGCAGTCTCTGAATCCCCAATGACACCAATGGGACCGCACAGCACATCTGTCCATCACCCTGTGGGGAACCGAGGCCTGGCAGGGCGTACACTATAGGATTTCCTGTGTGAACGAGGCCTTAGTAGGACTATAGCAGGAATGTTGTACGTTGTGTTGTGTTTATGTCTCTAATAATGATTTTAGTGTATTTTTAGTGAAAATAGAGATTGGATAAATGTTTGCCCAACTATTGCGGGTCTAATATATCTGTAGCACTTTTTATTATTCCACTGGTTCTATGCTTCCAGAAAATGTCTGGTTTGGGGGTCGTTTACAAATTCTGGAAATATTAAGTGAAAAATTATAACCTTCAGATTTTTAGACTAAATTGCACATTTACAGTTTTGCAAATATTTGATTTTCACCATTTCCCAAAAAGGCGCAATCTAAAATGTACAAATATTTCTTATTGATTACCGCAGTCCAGTTTTAGATTTAGTGGGAAGTTAGCGGGAATTTTGTGAGTTTTGTTGTTTGTCTCGGCTAACAATGACTTTTATGTATTTTTTTTGTGAAAATATATATATATTTTTATTAACATTTGCACAAATATCACGGGACCTGAAAAATCACTAGCACCTTCTTTTATTCTACTGGTCCTAAGCCAGTGATGGGGAACCTATGGCACGCAGAGCCATCTCAGTGGGCACGCCAGGAGGAAGAGAGGAAGAGGAAGAGAACGCGCTCTCCTGCGCACCTCCGGGGGCGCGCACCGGGCGATCTCCGTGATCGCTGTGTCCTGCGGACACAGCTGATCACGTGACATGGTAAAAGGCCAATCACAGCGGCCTTTTACCACGTGATCAGCCGTGTCCAATGACACGCTGATCACCGGGAAATGCAAATGCCGGTTCTCGGCTGCACTTTTCTCACGCTGTCAGATCGTGAGGAAAGTACTGCCGAAAACCGGCAGTTGTCAGAACAGGGATCGGCACCGATCATCAGGGTCACTGATCATCAGTGCCCTGATGATCGGTGCCCACCTGTGCCACACACAAGTTCCGCCCACTTGTGCCCAGCAATGCGCCCACCTGTGCCCAGCAATGCACCCACGTGTGCCCAGCAGTGCGCCCACCTGTGCCCAGCAATGCACCCACCTGTGCGCAACAGTGCGCCCACCTGTGCCCAGCAATGCACCCACCTGTGCCGCCCACCTGTGCCCACCAGTGCCACCCACCAGTGCCCATCAGTGCAGCCCAGCAGTGCTGCCAGTCAGTGCCACCAGTCAGTGCCCAGCGGTTGTGCCAGTCAGTGCCCAGCAGTGATGTCAGTCAATGCCACCTATCAGTGCTGTCTATCAGTACCCATTATCAGTGTCGCCTATCAGTGCCACCTATCTGTGACACCTCATTAGTGCTGCCCATCAGTGCCACCCATCAATGATGCCCAGCAGTGCCGCCGGTCAGTGCCGTCTGTCAGTGCCTCCAGTTGGTGCTGTCAGTGCCTCTTATCAGTGCCCATCATTTCCTGCATATCAGTGCATCATCAGAGCCTCCTCATCAATGCTCACCAGTGCCGCCTCATCAGTGCTACCTATCTGTGCCGCCTCATCAATGCCCATCAGTGCTGCCTATCAGTGCAGCCTCACCAACGCACATCAAAGAAGAAATATTACCTGTTTGCAAAATTTTAGAATAGAAGCAAAGGAAACCTTTTATGTTTTTAATTTTTTGCTCTTTTTTCATTTATAGTGCAAAAAATAAAACACCCAGTGGTGATTAAATACCACCAAAAAAAGCTCTATTTGTGTGAAAAAATGATAAAAATTGCATATGGTTACAGTGTTGCATGACCGCACAATTGTCATTGTTAAGTGCAACAGCACTGAAAGCTGAAAATTGTCCTGGGCAGGAAGGGGGTAGAAGTGCCCAGTAGGCGAGTGATTAATTCCAGTGTTGGCACTTTGAAATAAAAAAGTTGGTTTTGTGTTGCAGTTTGGGCATTCGGGCTCAAAAAGGTTCGCCATCACTGTCCTAAGCCTTCATAAAATGTACCCAGTTAGGGACCCCCCCTTCTTTTTATTCTACCTGCCTTATGCTTTCAGAAAATGTATGATTTAGGGGGGGGTCACCTTTTTATTCTCCCGCTTCTATGCTTTCAGAAAATGTACGATTTAGGGGGGGTCATCTTTTTATTCTCCCGCTTCTATGCTTTCAGAAAATGTACAGTTTGGGGGAGAGGTCACTTTCTTTTTATTCTGCCGGTACTATGCTTTCATAAAATGTAGTTTGTGGGGGGGGGGGCAAATTCTCTTCATTCTACCAATCCTATGCTTTCAGAAAATGTGTGATTTGGGGGGTGTCACCTTCTCTTCATTCTACCCGTCCTATGCTTTCATAAAATGTACGGTTTTATACATTTTGGAAACTGTAAGTGAAAAATTATAATTTTTAGACAAAATTGCTCTTTGACAGTTTTGTGTAGATTTGATTTCTCAATTTTCAAGGCTGTTTGTAAAAAAAAAAAAAAAAATGGAAACATTTCAAAAATGGTCTGACCACCTGAGTTTAACCGCCTCCTGCCCACCGTACAGAGAAATGAGGGATGGGGGGGAGCTCTCTTGTTCTGGGAGGACATATGACATCCTCCCACTCTATCTGTGCATGCACACCCCCGGGGACACAGTGGATCACTGATCATGGTAAAGAGCCAATGATGTAGGCTCTACCATGTGATCAGCTGTGTCCAATCACACCTGATCACATGTAAACAGGAAATGCTGCTATCGGCAGTCCTCTCCTCTACACTTTTAATCAGGGCAATGATCATCAGTGCAGCTCCATCAGTGCTGCCTTTCAGTGCCCACCTTTGCCTCCAATCAGTGTCCATCAATGCCAAATATCAATGCCCATCAGAGAAGCCTTTCAGTGTCTACTAGTGATGCCTGTCAATGTCCATCAGTGCCTCCTCATCAGTGCAGTCTATCAGTACCGATCAGTGCTGCCTATCACTGCTGCCTATCAGTGCCCATCAGTGCTGCCTTTCAGTGCCTATCAGTGCTGCCTTTCAGTGCCCACTAGTGATGCCTGTCAATGTCCATCAGTGCCTCCTCATCAGTGCAGTCTATCAGTACCGATCAGTGCTGCCTATCAGTGCCCATCAGTGCTGCCTTTCAGTGCCCATCAGTGTTGCCTTTCAGTGCCCATCAGTGCTGCCTTTCAGTGCCCATCATTGATACCTGTCAATGCCCATCAATGCCTCCTCATATGTGCAATCTATCAGTACCCATCAGTGCTGCCTATCAGTGCCAGTTGGTGCTGCCTATCAGTGCCAGTCAGTGCCACCTATCACTGCCAGTCAGTGTCACCTAGCAGTGCCCATCAGTGCTACCTTTCAGTGCCCATCAATGATGCCTGTCAGTACCCATCAGTGTCACCTATCAGTACCATCTATCAGTGCAGCCTCATAATCACACATCAGTGAAGGAGAAAAATTACTTATTTACATTTTATAACAGAAACTTTTTTCAAAATTGTGTCATTTTTGAGTTTGTTTAGCAAAAAATAAAAGCCCCACGGTGGTGATTAAATACCACCAAAAGAAAAGAAAAGAAAGCTCTATCTGTCTCAAAAATGATGAAAAGTTGGTGTCATTCAAAGTGTGAGAGCGCTGAAAGCTGAAAACTGGCCTGAGCAGGAAGGGGTGACAGTGCACGGTAGGCAAGGGGTTAAAAGGGGATCTCAGGGCCCGGCAGAGAAAGGGTTAATGCACAGGTTGGATCTGATCTGCGCAGCCAGCGGTTCTGGTGCTAGAATGAATGGGGGAGGGGGGGTGACATCCCTGACATGTTCAATAACAAATCAGAAAGCAGGAAGACTGAACTCCATGGCATTGACTCATCACAGATGGGGGTTGTATAGAGCCATGACCCATTTCAGGAAGACATCACCTAGACCCCAGTGAGTTAGGGTGGGGGGTAGATAGGACCATGATGGTGTCTCATCTGCTTTGTACATATCCAAAGAAAGCAGCATCTGCTCTGATCTCTGATGGACTCGATGGTTCAGGAGGATTGTGTGTCAGACATTGTCGGCTGCTTGTCTATAGGGAACAAAGCCCACTTAGACTTTATAAATGAGGAGATTTGGGGATAAATTCAGCCATTTAGATAGAAATTGGATGAGGATTTAGACATCGACATTTAGGAAAGAGATGGGATGGAGATGAGTCCAGGACGGGGTGTCCTTATCAGGTTTGATCATCTTTACTCCCCCCAGGATGAAGGGATTGGGGTTCATGGGTAGTTTTTGGGGATCACTTTGGGGCCAACAGGGAGGTCTGTTCTGTTTCCTCCAACTCTGCGCTGATGTTATCTCTTTTATAGATTTTATATTTTAGATGAAAACAGAGCCTCAGTCATTCCATAACAAACCTTCTAGTAGCAACAGATCCATGAGGCCAACAATTTCCTGAGAAGAATATGCAGCAACATTGCCACTGGAAGGTGGAAGGAAGGAACAGAATCCACACGTTCCTACTAGACTCAAGCTGAGATGATACAAAGAGATCTTCACGTGTGACATTGTTACAGAAGAGCAGTCAGAAAAATGGGATTATAAAGAGCTGACACTCAGACAGTCAAATCATACATATGAATAGATATATATATATAGCTCAAAAAAATGAAAGGAAGACTTTTTAATCAGAGTCTACCACCAAGCCAATGAACCTCCTGGGATATTGATCTGCTCAGGTAAGTAGCAGAGGGGGTTGTTCATCAGTTTCAGCTGCTTTGGTGTTAATAAAATGAACAACAGGTACACTAGATGGGCAAAAATGAGACGACCCCCAAAACAGACATGGTTTTACAGGTGGAGGCTGTCACAATCATGCACACAGAGATGGGCGCGGTCATCCATTCTGCTCCAAACAACTACATTTTGGTATTTCTCTTAAACTCCCAAATCAGTCTCTCTCCTCTGATTTCCCCCTCCCTCAGGAATGCGTTCAGCGTACCTTGCTAAGGGGCTGTCTATACAATCCTCTTGCCAAATAAGGCTTGGCTTGTCCATCGTGGGAAGAGGTTTTGTGTAGGAAAAAGACGCAGTTAGTTCTTGTGAGGAGTCAGACAAGTGAGGACCGTTCAATATAACATCTATCGGACAGAAAGCAAAGGAGAATCTCACGGCAACAACGAAACCCAATGAGAGACCAGAAACCCCTTTTTTAGCTCATCAGACTTGAAACTGCTTAACAACAGGAATTTATTTGGCAAGTACTTACTTACCTAAACTTCTTTCTGTTATCTGTTTGCTATGCTGTATTGCTCTGTATATTTATATATATATATATGTTACATCTTCCTGTAAATATTTCTACTGCACCGTTTTGACCTTTTAGTAATAAATCTTACTTTCTGAAAGCGTTGAATTGTTTCTATAGCTCTTAATTGCAATTTACGAGTCCCTCCCGTGGGCGGCACAGTGGCTTAGTGGTTAGCACGTCTGCCTTGCAGTAAATGGGTCATGGGTTCGATTCCTGACCATGGTGCCTCCTGCATGGAATTTGCATGTTCTCCCTGTGCTTGCGTGGGTTTCCTCTGGGTGCTCCGGTTTCCTCCCACACTCCAAAGACATGCTGGTAGGTTAATTGGATCCTGTCTAAATTGTTCCTAGTATGTATATGTATGAATGTAAGTTAGGGACCTTAGATCGTACACCCCTTGAGGGTTAGGGACTGATGTGAATGTTCAATATAGGTATATATGTTGAAAGTGTTGTGTAAATTGACAGCGCTATATAAGTACCTGAAATAAATAAATGAGTGTATAACCCTCTGTATAACCAGTCTGTAGAGATAGTGGTATACTGTCAATTAACCAATCATCCTAGTGTATTGCTGAGTTTCCTCTTTCTCTGTATACAAATGAGGTGGTGGCAGTGTGAAGGGTTAATTGCGTAATTAACCTGACCCAGTAACAAATGCATTCAGGCTGCCGGTACGTCGATCTGCGGTCCATTAGCTGGAAAATCGTTGTGCTGGGTGTGGCATTGTTACGCACGTGACAGCATGGTTTTAGATTGGCTAGTCCTTTGGTCACGAGTTTGGTGAGAGGGACTGGGGTCTGACGCCGCAATCGTCACAGAGGCCACTGACATTTTTTCCCTACTCATCTTTTCTGACTGTTTTTCACTAGTTTGGCATTTGGCTAGGGTTGGTGTCACCACTGGTAGCATGAGGCCATACCTGGACCCTACAGAGGTTGCTCAGGCAGTCCAACTCCTCCAGGATGGCACATCAATGCGTGCCATTGCCAGAAGGTTGGTTGTGTCTCCCAGCACAGTCTCAAGAGCATGGAGGAGATTCCAGGAGACGGACAGTTACTCTAGGAGAGCTGGACAGGGCCATAGAAGGTCCTAAACCCATCAGCAGGACCGGTATCTGCTCCTTTGTGCAAGGAGGAACAGCACTGCCAGAGCCCTATAAAATGACCTCCAGCAGGTGTGAATGTCTCTGACCAAACAATCAGAAACAGACTTCATGAGGGTGGACTGAAGGCCCGATGTCCTCTAGTGGGTCCTATGCTCCCTGCTCGGCACCACAGAGCTGGATTGGCATTTGCCATTGAACACCAGAATTGGCAGGTCCACCACTGGCACCCTGTGCTTTTCACAGATGAGGCAGGTTCCCCCTGACCATATGTGACAGACATGCAATGGTCTGGAGAAGCCATGGAGAATGTTATGCTGCCTGTAACATGGTTCAGCATGACTGTTTTGGTGGTGGGTCAGTGATGGTCTGGGGAGGCATATCCATGGAGGGACGCACAGACCTCTACAGGCTAGACCAGCGGTGGGCAAACTTTTTGACTTGAGGGCCGCAATGGGTTCATATATTGGACCCGGGGGCCGGACCAAGAGTAGATGAATGATGTGTATGTGTCATTGTGTCATCCATAGTAAGTATAGTAATATTCCCCCATAGTAAGCATAGTAATTCATCCCCCATATAGTAATTCATCCCCCATAGTAATTCATCCCCCATAGTAATTCATCCCCCATATAGTAATTCATCCCCCATAGTAATTCATCCCCCATAGTAATTCATCCCCCATATAGTAAGTCATCCCCCATAGTAATTCATCCCCCATATAGTAATTCATCCCCCATATAGTAATTCATCCCCCATAGTAATTCATCCCCCATATAGTAATTCATCCCCCATATAGTAATTCATCCCCCATATAGTAATTCATCCTACCTATAGTAATTCATCCCCCATATAGTAATTCATCCCCCATATAGTAATTCATCCCCCCTATAGTAATTCATTCCCCATATTAATTCATCCTCCATATTAAGTCCCCAAGTCCCCCCCGTGTCAATTCACTTACCTTTGCTCCGCGCGTTCCTCTCGCCGTGTTCCCGCGCCGTTCCGGTGTAGCATGAAAATCTGTCTCCTATGAGGATCTGCCCCCCTCGACGTATCTGCGCATGTGCCAGTTTCAGGCATTAGCAGCCGATCGGCGATCTCCGGCACATGCGCAGATACGTCGATGGGGACAGATCCTCATAGGAGACAGATTTTCATGCTATACCGGTCTTCAGGGCGGACTGTGAGAGAAGCCTAGCGGGAGCCTAGCTCCGCGGGCTGGATTAAAAGGTCCGTCAGGCCGTATACGGCCCGCGGGCCGTAGTTTGCCCATTGCTGGGCTAGACATTGGCACCCTGACTGCTATTATGCCATTGTCAGACCCTATGCTGGTGCAGTGGGTCCTGGGTTCCTCCTGGTGCATCACAATGCCTGGCCTCATGTGGTGAGAGTATGCAGGCAGTTCCTGGAGGATGAAGGAATTGACACCATTGAATGGCCACCAAACCTAATCCAATAGAACACCTCTGGGATGTCATGTTTTGGTCCGTCCAACTCTGCCAGGTTGCACCTCAGACTGTCCAGGAGCTCAGTGGTTCCCCGGTCCAGATCTCAGAGGAAATCCCCCAGGACACCATCGGTCGTCTCATTAGGAGCCTCCCCCAACGTTGTCAGGCATACATACAAGCACGTGGGGGCCACACAGACTACTGAGTATCATTTTGAGTTGCAATTAAATTTCAGCACAATGGACTCGCCTGCTGCATCATTTTTTCACTTTGATTTTCATGGTGTCTGAATTCAGTCCTCTGTAGATCGATCATTTTCATTTCCTTCAAACAATGGGGCGTCCTTACATTGCCCTGTCCATATCAGTATACATATTCAGCAAGAGAGTTTTCCCCATTGAGATCTGATGGGTTTTCAAAGTGTACCTCTCATTTTTTGAGCAGTGTGTGTGTGTGTGTGTATATATATATAACGTTTTTCATCATCTCAATGGCACGCCCCATTGTAGGGCTGGACATGTTAAGTATCTATTGACTTGGCACAACCTCATCTTTTATATTTTACTAACAAATTGGTAAAATAATGTATTTGTATTCTCAAAAATTCGAAACTATCACCATTGTATTCTCCAGGGCCTCTGATGTCATGATATATATGTTTGGGGGTTTAACTAATCTTCAGGCCCAAAGTCTGCAGTTTAATATGTACGCAAAAGAAAAATGCAGAAACAGCTCTGGCAGTGAGAGGGTTAATGTGGGCTAGATGGGATCACTCTGCTGGGGTCACACTGTACACATTAGAGCGCCCCCTAGCTGCAGCCTGGTAATAACATTGCTGGGAGGTCTATTCACTGCTACATACTTCCCACCTTTATAGAAACATATTCTGCAGCACAGTGGCTCAGTGGTTAGCACTTCCTCCCAGCAGCTCTAATGTCATTGATTTGAATCCCAACCACTTTCCTACCTGTCTGGAGTTTGCATGTTCTCCTTACCTACCGATCAGTGACTGCTGCTACACTCATCTACCTTACCAACCAATCAGCGACTGCTGCTAGACTCATACACCTTACCAACCGATCAGCGACTGCTGCTAGACTCATCCACCTTACCAACCGATCAGCGACTGCTGCTAGACTCATACACCTTACCAACCGATCAGCGACTGCTGCTAGACTCATACACCTTACCAACCGATCAGCGACTGCTGCTAGACTCATCCACCTTACCAACCGATCAGCGACTGCTGCTAGACTCATACACCTTACCAACCGATCAGCGACTGCTGCTAGACTCATACACCTTACCAACCGATCAGCGACTGCCGCTAGACTCATCCACCTTACCAACCGATCAGCGACTGCTGCTAGACTCATCCACCTCACCAACCGATCAGCGACTGCTGCTAGACTCATCCACCTTACCAACCGATCAGCGACTGCTGCTAGACTCATCCACCTTACCAACCGATCAGCGACTGCCGCTAGACTCATACACCTTACCCACCGATCAGCGACTGCCGCTAGACTCATACACCTTACCCACCGATCAGCGACTGCCGCTAGACTCATACACCTTACTGACCGATCAACGACTGCTGCTAGACTCATACACCTTACCCACTGATCAGCAACTGCCGCAAGACTAATACAACTTACCGACTGATCAGCGACTGCCGCTAGACTCATACACCTTACCAACCGATCAGCGACTGCCGCTAGACTCATACACCTTACCAACCGATCAGTGACTGCCGCTAGACTCATACACATTACCAACCGATCAGAGGCTGCCGCTAGACTCATCCACCTTACCGACCGATCAGCAACTGCTGCCCCTCTCTGCCAATCCCTCCATTGGCTTAAACTAACCCAACATATAAAATTCTAAATACTAACCACAACTTACAAAGCCATCCACAACCCTGCCCCTAGCTACATCACCAACCTCATCCACAGATATCACTGGCTCTGCTCCTCCCAAGACATCTTGCTCTCTAGCTCCCTCATCACCTCCTCCTTCTACACTCACCTCCAGGACTTCTCTAGAGCCTCTCCCATCCTCTGGAACTCCCTACTGCAGTATGTCTGGTCAACCCTCACCCTGTCTGTCTAACTTATTCAAGGAAGCCTACCCCACCTCCACCTAAGAACTGTACGAGCCGGACCCTCCTATTCCTTCTGAACTGAAATGTGTTGTAATTGTACCGCCCCCCTTATATTGTACAGCGCTAAGCAAGCTGTTGGCACCATAAATCCTGTATAATAATAATAATAACCCCAGCTGGGAGTAAAGGGTGGAAATGGCTGGTGACCCCCAGATTTGGGCAATGATGTCATCACTATAAATGGATAAAACCCGCGCTATGTGTAACAACTCCAAACCTACAAAAACCTTCTAGCGGACTGCTGCTGTAACAAAGGGAAGGATTCCCTGTCATCTAGAAGAGCATTATGTGTCACAGCGCTGTCCTATTGTGTGTGCACAGAAATCATCACAAATACACTACAAATATGTGGAGACATTCAGAGATAAAGAGCTCGGGGCTCCAAATCCTATTCTCTGCACATCCACTGCTTCCACTTTACACCCACTTCATTCATCTCATCAGATCTGCTGCTATAGGAAATCATCTCAAATCCTGTGCAAATCCATGGAGACAGACAATATTGTGTGCTCAGTATAGTGTTCTCTGCAAGTCCACCGCTTCCACTTTGCATCTACTTCAATCACTCTCCACCCTTTACTCTGGGCTGGGGGGCTTTGTATCCATATACCAGATGTTCTACAGGACTAAATCTGCAATCAATGTTACTGCAAAATCAAAGGGGCCAAAATCCCTCCCCCGAGGAGTCATATATTTCTGTCCCCCTTGGTGGGAGTGGAGGTGACCCCTCTATAAGGATCTACAGTCCATACACACCCAGCACAAGGCCGGGGTCACACTACCAGACGCTTCTCAGGGCTGCAGTTCCTCTGAGCTCCACAAGGTGGGGATCTCACTTCTACCCAGACAGGAAGTCTCTATGGAAGACAGGAAGTGATGTCAGGTACAGACAGGAAGTGATGTCAGGTACAGGCAGGAAGTGATGAGAGGTACCCTCAGGACATTCTAGAGAGGTGAATCAGGAAGAAGCAGAGAGGAGACATTCCTGGATCTGGCAGCAGAGGAGGTAATACGTAGATGAACCCCTTCAGGGGGAGGAGTTGATGATAATATATTTGCCCCCAAAGCTGGCCTACATGGTTCAGTTTTATCGTTCAGCCAGCGGGATGACCATAAAAACTGAAGCGATTCCCCCATCCACACATTGGAGGTGGATGGGGGAATCCTCCCCGCTGCACTCTTGTATTCTGACAATGGGGGGACTCCTCCGCTCTCAGAATACACGGATCAGCACTGAAGCTATTGGCTGCAGCCGCTGGGGGAGTGGCTTTTATCCGGCAGTGGCCACACATGGATGGAAATGTGAGCGATCCCTGCTGAACCAGCTGAATTTCCATGGATCTATGGTCACCTTCAGTGACTTCCTCCCCTCCCCCTCATCTCCTTCATGATGGAAGTCATGCTGAGATCATCTCCCATTGGCTGAGCAATATTCTCATTTGTCTCTCAGCTCCTTCTTGCTATTCCTCGTCCTGCCTGTTGTTTCCTTGGATTGATTTTCTGTGTAGTGACCCCGGCTTGGTCTCTTGGATGCGCTCGTCTGTTGCTTGCCCTGACCTTTCTCCTGATTCCTGGATCTCCTCCTCATCTCTCCTCCATATCCTCTTACACAGCTTTTCTCCACACCTGCAGTGACCCTGGGGGGAGGAAACTTGGCACCAGCACGCCGCCAATTCCATCCCCACCATTAGGGGCTCTGGAGACAATTGTCTGCTATTTACACTCCGTTCCTCCGCACGTCACCTGATCACATGACAGCTTACTTCCACAGATTCCGGACAGATTTCTGGATGGTAAAGGTCAAAGGTCACTCTTCAGTTTAGGAGAGGTAGGACGCACCCAGGAACAAGGATTTGGTTTACATGGGAGCCTCATATAGAGGACCCCTCAAATCTCCCCATCCAAATGTCCCTCCATCCAGAGTCTATATGTCCTATGACATCACACTGACCTCACAGCTCCTCCTCCCAATGTCCCTCCATTCAGAGTCAGAGAATCCTATGACATCACACTGACCTCACAGCTCCTCCTCCCAATGTCCTCCATCCAGAGTCAGAGAATCCTATGACATCACACTGACCTCACAGCTCCTCCCCTCAATGTCCCTCCATCCAGAGTCAGAATCCTATGACATCACACTGACCTCACAGCTCCTCCCCCCAATGTCCCTCCATCCAGAGTCAGAGAATCCTATGACATCACACTGACCTCACAGCTCCTCCCCCCAATGTCTTTCCATCTGATTTTTTCTGATGCTCTTAGGATGTGGGGCCCCTTGGTATCCTCACATGTAAAGTGGGACTGTTGGTCCTGCGTTGTATGTAATGACATCAGAATGCTGCAACAAGCCTATACCCTGCGTAGTGTGGGGGTCCTGTGGGGGGGAATTATACCTCAGCCTGAAGTGGGGCTTTAATAAAATGGAGACCTGAATGGAGAGGTGAGGAGGATTCTGGGAATATCATTTGATGTGACTCTTTGTGTTCAGATGTAGAGTTTTCCTCCTGTGAAGTCTGGAGATCATATGACATCACATTGCCTCCACCTCCCTCCCTGATAGAAGAGAGAAAGAAGAAGAAGATTCTAGAAGTCACCAGAGAGATCACTGAGCTGCTGACAGGAGAGGTGAGCGGTGCCGGGAATTCTGGGACATTCTCCAGTAACAGACAAGGGATGTGTCTGGATGGTGACTGTATCATTGTGTGTGTCAGGTTCCTATAAGGTGTCAGGGTGTCACTGTCTATTTCTCCATGGAGGAGTGGGAGTATTTAGAAGGACACAAGGATCTCTACAAGGACGTCATGATGGACAATCAGCCGCCCCTCACATCACCGGGTAAGAGGAGACTTTATTGTAAAGGAGAGAGCAGTACGGAGGATCCACCTAGATCCCCCATCATCTGATAAACACATAGAAACAATGGATTCAGTCAGTGTGTGTGTTTCCTACAGATGGATCCAGTCATGGGAACCCACCAGAGAGATGTCCCCGTCCTCTGTATTCCCGGGATTCCACACAGGAAGGTCACACCATCCCTCACCATCATCAGGTAGATGATGACAATTATTGGTAGTTGTGATTTATACACAGCATGTTTGTTACAATGAATGTTTTATTATATCTTTCAGAGTGGAATCCTCGGGGATGATAATATTGATGTTAAAGAAGAGTATAAAGAGGAGGATGAGGAGTATGGAGTGATGGAGGAGTTTTCAGAAGGACACAAGGATATGATGGAGCCACCTAATACCAGGAACCCACCAGAGAGATGTCCCCGTCCTCTGTATTCCCGGGATTCCACACAGGGAGGTCACACCATCCCTCACTATTACAAGGTTGGTGGGATGGAGAATCTAGAACATGGACTTGTAAAGATGATGTGCGGATTTTTTTAGATGACCTTATATTTTACAGATGATATTTTCTCTCATTTTCTTGATTTAGAGTGGAGATCCAATCGATATAGAATTTGAGGTGAAAGCAGAAGAAGAAGAGGCGTATGTGAGGGATGATCAGCAGTCTATGGAGGAGGATGGAATAACGGGGACATTTATAGAGGAGGACACTCCTACAGAGATCAGCACAGGTGGGTCATGAACACTAAATCCATTCCTCCACCCATACTGCTCACTGATTGGTCCAGAGTAGGGCGGGGACTGGGTGATATCAGCCTGTAATCCCCTGGTCACTTTCCTGAGCTGTGTTCCCCGTCCTGTATTCCTGGATTTCTCTCGGATAATCTTCCTTCTCTGTGCTGCAGACACAATTTATGTATCTAGACTGGATTTATGGAGGTTCTGGGGTTCAGCTGGAAGCAAAATGTTCCCCATAGACGTTGCTTGACTTGGCACTTGGCGTTTGAGTCTTGGACCTTCTTTCCCATGCCTGGGACTAGCAAATCGCTGACAGAACAATTCTTCCTGGGTTATTTGTTCTGACTGCTTCTACAAACATTTGTGAAAGAATGGGTCGCTCTCAGGAGCTCAGTGACTCCAAGCGTGGTCCCGTGATAGGTGGCCACCTGTGCAATAAGTCCATCAGTGACATTTCCTGGCTACTAAATATTCCACGCTCAACTGTTAGTGGGATTATAACAAAGTGGAAGCAACTGGGAACAACATGAACTGAGCCACCAAGTGGTAGGCCACGTCACATAACAGGGCGGTGTCAGCACATGCTGAAGCGCACAGTGCGCAGAAGTCAATAGCTAAAGACCTCCAAACTTGGTGTGACCTTCAGATGAGCCAAACAACAGTGTGTAGAGAGCTTCATGGAATGGGTTTCCATGGCTGAGCAGCTTCATCCAAGCCTTCCATCACCAAGTGCAATGCAAAGCATCGGATGCCGAACTCTAGAGCAGAGGAGACGTGTTCTCTGGAGTGACCAATCACACTTCTCTGTCTGGCAATCCGATGGACATGTCTGGGTTTGGCAGTTGCCAGGAGAACGGTACTTGCCTGACTGCATTGTGCCAAGTGTAAAGTTTGGTGGAGGGGGGAATATGGTGTGGGGTTGGTTTTCAGGGGTTGGCTTGGTCCCCTAGTTCCAGTGAAGGGAACTCTTAAGGTTTCAGCATACCAAGACATTTTGGACAATTTCATGCTCCCAACTTTGTGGGAAGAGTTTGGGGATGGCCCCTTCCTGTTCCAACATGACTGCGCACCAATGCACAAAGCAAGGTCCATAAAGACATGGAGGAGCCAGTTTGGGGTGGAGGAACTTGACTGTCCTGCACAGAGTCCTGACCTCAACCCCATAGGACACCTTTGGGATAAATTAGAGCGGAGACTGTGAGCCAGACCTCCTCCCCCGACATCAGTGCCTGACCTGACAAATGTGCTTCTGGAAGAATGGTCCAACCTTCCCATAGACACCCTCCTAAACCTTGTGGACGGCCTTCCCAGAAGAGTTGAAGCTGTTATAGCTGCAAAGGGCGGGGCCAACTCCATATTGAACCCTACGGACTAAGACTGGGGGGCCATTAAAGGTCATGTGTGTGGAAAGGCAGGTGGCCCAATACTTTTGGCAATGTAGTGTATATACTGTATGTATATATATGAGTCGTGACACTTACAGTACATAATTTTTATTGCATATTACTTACTCCTGACCCCTGGACCTGTTCTACATTACATATTCTGATACTATTTTGTCCTAACTTTTGTATCCTATATAATAAGTTGTGCATTACATACTGTAGGTCTTGCTTATATTGCACTTATTTTCTCCCAGCTGGACATTTTATATCGGATGATGTGATTGGAGCACAGACTTTTACATGGTGATAATAATGTGATAACATCCTCCAACTTTGGACCCTTAAACAGAAAGTGATAATGAGGGAGGAGTCAATACCCCAATGATGGTGGTCTTCAGGATCAGTCCAGTCTTCATCTTGGTTGTTCTCCCCCCATCCTCACTCTCTGGTGGGGCTCAGCCCCGCTGTTGTTCATGACTAAATCATGGACTAAATAAGGAAGTGCAGTACTTTTTGTGTTGGGAAGATGGTGATGAGTGATAGAGGGGGTGGGGACCCTCGTCCTATAATCCCCTCATCACTGTCCCTCCTATAAAAGACAGTTCTGGTTGTTTCCTCACTCTCTGACTAAGGTCCATGAATAAAGAAATGACCTGGTAGGAGATCAGAGGAGCCATTTCCTAGTTCCCTTGAGGGTGGAATTGTAAGCTCCTCAGAGACCAAGCCGCCTGATGTGTTTTGGATGCAGTCACTTACCGACCACAGCTGTTGTGATCTACCAGTGAGTCTAATGTGAGAATACGTGCACGTGGAAGTAAGACACTGGCACATAAATGCAGCTTACCAACTTCCTAAAATTTTGTTTTATTGAGGAACTAAAAGTAACATTTATAGGTCTCATGATGCAGGCAAAGCATATACATTGATTGGGTGAAAAGTCCACTGGGTTTCTGTGTGTTCCTCCACACAGATGATCTTACTGATCATCTAATAGAACGTGGACTGTCTATCACAATCCACTACAGATGTGGGCGGAGTCCTGGTTTGGGGGAACCAATCAGCTCCTGTCTAGTAATCCTCTTTGTCTTTGTATTTTAGTCCATGGCCGGGAGATGAGGAAAACCTCCGAGGATTGTCTCACTTTGTCTCCAGACTGGAAAGTAGAAGATGAGGACATCACACAGTATAGTCCAGGAGAAAACCCGGCTCCCTCCAATGTCCATCCGGCACCACCCAGTGTAGATGGACCATCGGATTCCTCGTATCCTGAGGAACCTCAGACTGTGCGGGACCAGGCCGGCCTTCCAACAGAGAAGAGGTTCTCCTGTACTGAGTGTGGGAAGGGTTTCCGGTGTAAATCTGCTCTTAATGTGCATATAAGATCTCACACGGGGGAGAAGCCATATTCCTGTCCTGAGTGCGGGAAATGTTTCCATTCTACATCCCTTCTTAATAGGCATAAAATATCTCACACGGAGGAGAAGCCGTATTCCTGCCCTGAGTGCGGGAAATGTTTTGTAGAAAAATCAACACTTATCATACATCAGAGGTCTCACAGAGGGGAGAAGCCATATTCCTGTCCTGAGTGCAGGAAATGTTTTCATTCTAAATTCCTTGTTAATCGACATAAAAAGACTCACACAAGGGAGAAGCCATATTCCTGTCCTGAGTGCGGGAAATGTTTTTCAGTGAAGCCCTATCTTTACAAACACCAGAAATCTCACACGGGGGAGAAGCTGTATTCCTGTCCTGAGTGTGGGAAATGTTTTTCACAGAAGTCCCATCTTCACACACATCAGAGATCTCACACAGGGGAGAAGCCGTATTCTTGTCCTGAGTGCATGAAATGTTTTTCAGAGAAGTCCAGTCTGCACAAACATCAGAGATCTCACACAGGGGAGAAGCCATATTCCTGTCCTGAGTGTGGGAAATGTTTTTCACAGAAGTCTGTTCTTAACAGGCACCAGAAATTTCACACAGGGGAGAAGCTGTATGCCTGTTCTGACTGCAGGAAATGTTTTTCAGAAAAGTCCAGTCTGCAGAAACATCAGAGATCTCACAAAGGGGAGTAGCCATATTCCTGTCCTGAGTGCGTGAAATGTTTTTCAGTGAAGTCCTATCTTTACACACATCAGAGATCTCACACGGAGGGAGAAGCTGTATTCCTGTCCTGAGTGTGGGAAATGTTTTTCACACAAGTCCTATCTTTCCAGACATCAGAAATCTCACATGGGGGAGAAGCCGTATTCCTGTCCTGAGTGCGGGAAATATTTCACTTGTAAAAACGATCTTAATAGGCATAAAAGAACTCACACAGTGGAGAAGCCATATTCCTGTCCTGAGTGTGGGAAATGTTTTTCACACAAGTACAATCTTTCCAGACATCAGAGATCTCACGCAGGGGAGAAGCCGTATTCCTGTCCTGAGTGCGGGAAATGTTTTTCACAAAAGTCTACTCTTAAAATACATCAGAGATCTCACGCAGGGGAGAAGCCGTATTCCTGTCCTGAGTGCGGGAAATGTTTTTCACAAAAGTCTACTCTTAAAATACATCAGAGATCTCACACGAGGGAGAAGCCACTTTCCTGTCCTGAGTGAGGGAAATGTTCCTCACTGAAGTCCTGTCTTCCTGTACATCAGGGGTCCCACACAATCCTGGAGGTGTATTAGTGCCTTGAGTGCGTGAAATGTCTTCTAGATGAATGTTGCTGGACATCCCAGCTCTCATGTGAGGAAGAAGCACACCCTGATGTACACCTCAGATATACTCCATGGCTGATCTTCATCATGGAAGAAACAGTTGATAAGGAGATCAGAGGTCCCCAAAGACATGGATGAAGTGTGGGACCGGGTCGGCCATTGATATCAAGAGAAGAAGTTTTCAATGTATTTTCCATCAATGGAAGACATTCCAGCAGCTCAGATGTGATCCTAATAACATTGGTTCCCCCATTCACACAGGAGGAATGGACATGAACTCTCACTGAGGGAATTGTATACAAACATTCTATGAATAGACCCCCAAATGTCAGGAGACGTTTCTATTAAGACAGGAAGTATGGAGCAGAGAAATGAATAGACCTCCCAGCAATGTTATTACCAGGCTGCAGCTAGGGGGAGCTCTAATGTCACCCCAGCATCCCATTTTGCACACATGGGAAAATGCAGATTTTGGTCCTGAAGATGAGATATACCCCCAAACATCTATTCTGTGACATCAGAGGCCCTGGAGAATAAAATGGTGGTGATTGTTAAGGTGTTCCCCGTACACAGATTCCCCTTCATATCCGCCTTTCTTTCCTCCTTTCCCCCATTTTCTATGTTGGGATCTTTTCTACAATACTTTGTTATAATAATGGAACACGTTGTGTATTGTATTGTACACCAATAATAATGACTCCGCCCCCACATTCCAGACAAGGGATCTTCCTGTCCAATCGGATTCCTTCCTTTACCATTTCCTGATTTTTATGCTTCAATCTTGTTAAATGTAAAATTATAATAAAACATTTATTGAACAAAAACTATTGTGTGTGTCGGTGCAATGACGGCAAACTTCAATATAGAACATTGCTCCTCGGTGACACCTCACACCCTTCAATAACGGCGCAGAGTGCGGGGGTCAGCAGTATATCATATACAGCCCACCATACAGAGTGCAGAGGGGGGCTGTAGTGTGCCCCCCCCTCCTGATCCATACCAGACCACGTGTCTGTGGGTGGGGGTCATATTGGATTCTGGAAACCCCCTTTAATAACAAGGGGCCCCCATTTACCGTTCCCCCATGTGAATGAGTATGGGGTATATAGTACCCGACAATAGCACCAGCCCAATGACAGCTCCCTAAACTGTCATCATCTACATAAGTGAAGGGACAGGGATGGTGGGACCTCATTTCCCAAATGTGCCAGTGACCATATTTGGTCAGTGATGTCACTGCTATCCCCGCCCCCTTCCTTACATGGCAGGGATTCCCAATGACATCACTGATTCCTGGGGGTGTGGCCGCTGTACCCATCCATGTCTTCCTCAGGCACCAGTGACAACGGGAAGCTGTTATATATAGAAGTGGTAGAAATGTCTCTTCTATATGTGATGATCGGCTCCTGCAAAACACGGGACCGGAACAGGCAAAGTTTGGTTTGTACTGTCGTCTCATCCCTACTCTCCGACAACTAAACCCAGAGATCATCCCAAGTGGTCATTGTATTTGTCCTTTACATTGGTGACCAATGGGAGAAGGACCCCCTTATATCAGTGGTCAGTGTAGTGGTCCCTTACATTGGTGACCAATGGGAGAAGGACCCCCTTATATCAGTGGTCAGTGTAGTGGTCCCTTACATTGGTGACCAATGGGAGAAGGACCCCTTATATCAGTGGTCAGTGTAGTGGTCCCTTACATTGGGGACCAATGGGAGAAGGATCCCCTTATATCAGTGGTCAGTGTAGTGGTACCTTACATTGGTGACCAGTGGGAGAAGGACCCCCTTATATCAGTGGTCATTGTATTTGTCCCTTACATTGGTGACCAATGAAAGAAGGATCCCCTTATATCAGTGGTATTGTAGTGGTTCCTTACATTGTTGACCAATGGGAGAAAAATCCCTTTACATTATTGACCAGAATAGTGGCCCTTTACATTGATGACCAATGAGAGAAGGATCCCTGTCACAGAGGGCCAGTGCCTCTCCCATCCCCCTCTATATCCCTCCACCCCTCCCTTCCCCCTTGCACATTCCGATGAAGGTGTAGCTTTCATGGACAGTGCTGGGCCAGCCATTGCCGAGGCAACCTAGCTGCATCCCACATGGTTTTCAAAAGACTCACACAGGAAGCAGCCCTCTTTTCTTTGTTCCTGTCCATGCTGCTGGAATCATCTTGCTCCCAGAAAGATGCTGGGAGGCATGGGTGAGGGGGACCGAGCCTCCCCAGCCATCCCCGCTGTGCACTCTGCAGAACCCCAAAAGGTCAGGACTGTAGCCCTCTACAATACCCTAGGGTTTGGAATCTCCACAGCTCTGCATGAGCCTTCTCCTCAAAGGTCAGACCCCACAGCTGAGACCCTGCCAGACCCTGCAAGTCTGTAAGCCTGTCTACTGAGCACCCTTGTACCCTATCGGCTGCTTAGTGCCCTGAGAGCTGCTGCTGGGGGACCCTGCATGTTGTCCGTGGCTGCGTGTCCCTGGAAGCCGTCTGCTGCTGAGTGCCCTGGGAGCTGCTGCTGAGGGACCCTGCACACTGTCCGTGGCTGCGTGTCCCTGGAAGCCGTCTGCTTAGTGATCCCTTACATTTGTGACTGATTGGAGAAGGATTCTCTTTTATCAGTGGTCAGTGTAGTGGTCCCTTACAAAAGACTAGAAAGTCTAGAAAAACTTAATAGGAACAAATCACCAGGACCAGATGGCTTGCACCCCAGAGTCCTCAAAGAATGTATCCAGGTCATTGACTGTTATTCCTAGTCTTCAGGAAAGTTTACTGACCGGAATGGTGGCAGCAGATTTGTGAAAAGCTAACATGGTACTAGTATTCCAGAAAGGACCAAGATACATATCTGGAAGCTACAAGCCAGTCAGCCTAACATCAATAGTTTGTAAACTATTGGAGGGATGATAAGGGACCATACCCAAGAATGTGCTGATGAACATAGTATCATTAGTAGTAACCAGTATGGATTTATGGGAAAAGATCGTTCTTGTCAGACCAACCTATTAACAATCTATGAGGAGGTGAGCTGTAATCTGGATAAAGGAACCCCCGTGGATGTAGTGTATATAGACTTCACCAAAACATCTGACACGATACCCCATAAATGCTTAATCCACAAATTGAGGCATGTTGGTGCTGACAATAGTGTATGTACATGGAGAGAAAACTGGTCACTGGGTGCATACAAAGGGTGATGATAAATGTACCTCTTAATGGTCTGAGTTATAAGTGGGGTACCCCAGGGCTCTGTTCTGGGTCCAATTCTGTTCATAAATGATATAGAGGTCAGTATAAGTAGTTCAGTCTCCCACTTTACAAAATGCTGGTTTGGACACATCTGGAGTATGACGTCCAGTTCTGGTCACCAGTCCTCAGGTTGGATGTGCAATGACTACAAACATGAAACGTATCCTCCTTGGAGATGAGACCTTCAGAGGAGATATGATAATGATATAGAAATACAGTTATGTTCAAAATAATAGCCGTCAGACATCACTAACCGGATCAATCACTGTTTTTGGTAGAAATGATATTTCTACATGGCAAATAATTTCCTAGCAGGTGTAGTAGGGTCATAGAAATCCAACAAACCCAACAGTCATGACATGCATGCCGCTGATTCTGTGTCATTGAATCACTCATTGAAAGGGGCGTGTTCAAAATAATAGCAGTGTGGAGTTCTATTAGTGAGGTCATTCATTCTTTGATAAACAGGTGGCAATTATTGCCCTTATTTAAGGAAGGAAGGCAGCAAATGTTGTATATGCTGGTTACAGTGTATTTCTCTCTGAAATTCTGAGGAAAATGGGTCGTTCCAGACATTGTTCAGAAGAACAGCGTACCTTGATTAAAAAGTTGATTGGAGAGGGGAAAACATATAAAGGAGTGCAGAAAATGATCGGCTGCTCAACTAAAATGATCGCAAATGCTTTAAAATGGCAACCAAAACCTGAAAGACGTGGAAGAAAGCGAAAAACTACCATTGGAATGGATAGAAGAATAGCCAAAATGGGGCGGACTCAGCCAACAATCAGCTCCAGGAAGATGAAAGAAGGTGTGACGTTCCCTGTGAGGACTCAGCCAACAATCAGCTCCAGGAAGATGAAAGAAGGTGTGACGTTCCCTGTGAGGACTGTTACAATTAGAAGACGCCTATGTGAAGCCAAGCTATCTGCAAGAAGTCCCCGCAAAGTCCCACTGTTGGGAAAAAGACGTGTGCTGAAGAGGTTACAATCTGCCAAAGAGCACATTGACTGGCCTAAAGAGAAATGGCGCAACATTTTGTGGACTGATGAAAGTAAGATTGTTCTTTTTGGGTCTAGTGGGCGGAGACAGTTTGTCAGACGACCCCCAAACACTGAATTCAAGCCACAGTACACTGTGAAGACAGTGAAGCATGGTGGTGCAAGCATCATGATATGGGGATGTTTCTCATACTACGGTGTTGGGCCTATTTATCGCATACCAGGGATCATGGATCAGTTTGAAGACATCAGAATACTTGAAGAGGTCATGCTGCCTTATGCTGAAGAGGAAATGCCCTTGAAATGGGTGTTCCAACAAGACAACGACCCCAAACACACCAGTAAATGTGCAACATCTTGGTTCCAGACCAACAAGATGGACGTTATGGAGTGGCCAGCCCAATCCCCGGATCTTCATCCAATAGAAAACTTGTGGGGTGACATCAAAAATGCCGTTTCTGAGGCCAAACCAAGAAATAGAGAAGAACTGTGGAATGTGGTCCAATCATCCTGGGCTGGAATACCTGATCACAGGGGCCAGAAGTTGGGTGACTCCATGCAACACAGATGTACAGCAGTTCTCAGAAACAGTGCGACTACAACCAAATATTCATGAAGTCATTCAAAGGAAAGCAAAATCTTCAAACATTTCTCAGTTTATATAGTGAATGTTTGAGTTTGTAAAGAAGAATACAAACACTGCGAATTTTTTGAACCGTCTAATAGTCACTTTTCTTCCATTTTTTTAGAGGAACAACACAAATTTGATCTATTTTTCTTCATGTTGTGATTTGGAATAGAATGTGTCGTGTTCCCAATGCATTTGTGTGGATGGAAATAAAAGCTACTAGAAGGATTTTCAGCTTTAGTCACTTTTATCAACACACTGCTATTATTTTGAACACAACTGTCTATTTACTAGTACCATCATTATTATCATTACTGTTAGATACTGTCCCCTCTCTATTCTGTACCCCATATTAATAATGATTCTATGTTCCATCTATTGTAGTGTGAACTGTGATAATGCCATACTTGGTGCTGCAAGTGTCATTGTGTAAGTCCTGCACTGTAATTATTGCTGCCTCCTCTATTGTTTTCCTCAAGCAGGATTCTCTCAATATCATTTTGATTTCTATACAATTTCCACTTCAGTGTATTATCCCCAACAGCAAACAGCTGTACACGAGTTCCTGTGTCTCTCCTCCCTTACTTGTGAGGGGTTCACTCAGCATAAGACCCCTCCCATTGGAGGCACTCCCTGGGAAGACCAGAAGTCACAGCTGGAACACATCTCACAGCCGTCCTTCCGGGATGTCCGGAGTGCGCTCCACTAGGTAAATGAGGAGCCAGCTTTAGCGCACAATGCCACCTCATGAATGTGTGATAGCCTGTCGGAGGCCCATCTCCATGACTACTCCAGCGTGCCACCTCCTCACTGTGCATGTGCGATAGCCCATTGGAGGCCCATCTCCATGACTACTCCAGCGCGCTGCCTCCTCACTGCGCATGTGCGATAGCCCATCAGAGGCCCATCTCCATGACTACTCCAGTGTGCCGCCGCCTCACTGTGCATGTGCAATAGCCCACAGGAGGCCCATCTCCATGACTACTCCAGCGCGCCACCTCCTCACTGCGCATGTGCGATAGCCCGTCGGAGGCCCATCTCCATGACTACTCCAGCGTGCCACCGCCTCACTGCGCATGTGCGATAGCCTGTTGGAAGCCCATCTAGATGACTACTCCAGCGTGCCGCCGCCTAACTGCACATGTGCGATAGACCATCGGAGGCCCATCTCCATGACTACTCCAGCGTGCCACCGCCTCACTGCACATGCGCCCCCACAGCCACGCACCTTTTGGCGTGCATTCCAATTCACCTCCAGAAGCTATATTTGGCAATGGCAGCACTTGATCTCCCTCTGCTGCCAGTATAGTAACACTACTCATGAATACTCCATACATCTAAAGACAAAGATCTGCCCAATGACCCCACTGACAGCCCACACAAAGCAAGGACATTCTGGCTGCCATTGAAATGTATGTGTATGCCTACTTTGTGTTCACATTTATCTCCATGGAAAGAAGCCAACAATTGAGGAACCAGCAGGCTTTTATCCAAAGGAATTATGTATTCAATTCATTCATTTTTACTTTTTATACATTGTGCTGATCCAACAATATTATCCCCATGAACCCCAATGCAGCATTCCCAATATGTCATTATTTATTATATGGGGATATATATATATACACAGACTATATGACCTCCTCATGTATATATTACACTGCCCTGCGTTTCTTACAGCTTTAATGCCGGTGAATGTTTCTAATGTCTCTTACTATACCTCTTGATGTGTAATGTATTGTTGCTTGTGTGAGCATGTTGTGATGTCACCTTTGTCCCGCCTCCTTTCCCGGGACTGCCCAACCCAAGTGGGAGGGTCCAACCTCTGTCCCAGGGTATATATTGAAGAGGGCTCTCATTGCCAAGTCAGCTCTGATGAAGAAGGGACTCCCTTCGAAACGCGTCAGCCTGACTCTGAGAACCTTCCCTCGTGTTTAGACTCGCGCTGGTCTCTGATTGGTCAAGTCTCACCAAGGACTTTACACGCTTGTTATACTTCTCTGTTTGTGAGGATATTTTCACATCCAATAAAATCACATTTTACTGAGGTAATGCGCAAGGTTGGTGCACTTTTTGTTTCACTTTCCAGTATTGGTGGGGCTTCCCCAGCCTTGTTTAGAGCCGCACAACCTTTGATGCCTTGGTGGGGAATTTCTTCCAGTTCCGGGTCCATCTATCCACCCTTGTTCTGGGCCATAGAGGGCAGGAGGGGTTGTTTTGTGTTTACACCCGCAGTACCATTACTCCAGTCACTTTCTGGGTCGTTACCATCCCCCATTATTATCACTGTCCCAGCCCTTGCAGCCCTTTCCATCTGTGGGAGGAGCTGAGTCTCCACCTCCTCATTAACACTGGAAGGCCTATAACAAACTCCAATGATGACCTTTGTAGTACCGCCCCCCATGTGCAGCTCCACCCATAATACTTCAGCCTCATCACACTCTCCATCAACTAGGTCCACTTTCACACTCGCTCTGAGATCACTTCTCACATAGAGACAGACTCCACCACCTTTCCTATTTCCCCCGTCTCTCCGAAAGAGAACCTAGCCAGGAATATGAATGGCCCAGTCATGTGAGGAATGAAGCCAAGATTCAGCAATACCAATTCAATCCTAGTTCTCTTCATGCACCAAACCTTCCAACTCACCTATTGTGCTGGGCACACTTCTGGCATTGGTGAGCAAACACTTTCATTCACTGACACCTTGTCCATTCACTGACACCTTGTCCATTCACTGAAACCTTGTCCATTCCCTGACACCTTGTCCATTCACTAACACCTTGTTCATTCACGACACCTTGTCCAATCACCGCCACCTTGTTCATTCACCGACACCTTGTCCAATCACCGCCACCTTGTCCAATCACTGCCACCTTGTCCATTCACCGACACCTTGTTCATTCACCGACACCTCATCCATTCACCGCCACCTTGTTCATTCACTGACACCTCGTTCATTCATTGACACCTTGTCCATTGACCGCCACCTTGTCCAATCACCGACACCTTGTTCATTCACTGACACCTCATCCATTCACGGCCACCTGGTTCATTCAATTCATTGACACTTTATTCATTCACCGACACCTTATCCATTCACTGACACCTTGTTCACATGGATTTTGAGCATTTTTTATTTTCATACAAATGGTACCAATTCCACTGTTTTTTTGTAACACCAACAAGTACTGACCTGTCTGATCTGTCTACCCCGTTAAAACTGAAGTCTCCCTCCCCCCTCCATCCTAGTTTATATACTCCTCCAGCCTTCCCATAAACCCCTCCCCCAGCACAGCAGACCCCCTTCCATTTATATGCAGACCATCTCTAGCATATACAGTGCAGGAAATACGTATTTGCTCCCCTGCTGATGTTGAATGTTCGCCCCTCACACAGAAATGATCGGTCTAACATTGGAATGTTCGGTGTAACACTGAGAGACAGAATACAACAACAAATTCAGCAGAAATGCGTCTAACAAATGATGACTGATCTGCATGTGATGAGGGAAATAAGTATTTGATCCCCTTCACAAAACATGACTTAGTACTTGGTGGCCAATCCCTTGTTGGCAATCAGGTCATATGTTTCCGGGAGTTGGCCCCCAGGTTTGCACACATCTCAGGAGGGATTTTGTCCCTCTCCTCTTGGCAAATCCTCTCCAAGTCATTAAGGTTTGGTGGATGATGTTTGGCAACTCAAACTTTCAGCTCCCTCCGCAGATTTTCAATCGGATGAAGGTCTGGAGACTGTCTAGGTCACTCCAGGACCGTAATGTGCTTCTTCTTGAGCCGCTCCTTTGTTGCCTTGGCCATGTGTTTTGGGTCATTGTCATGCTGGAACACCCATCCACCACCCATTTTCAATGCCCTGGCTGAGGGAAGAAGGTTCTCACCCAAGATTTGATGGTACATTGCCCCGTCCATCGTCCCTTTGATGCGGTGCAGTTGTTCTGTCCCCTTAGCAGAAAAACACCCCCAAAGCAGAATGTTTTCACCACCATGTTTCACAGTTGGGATGGTGTTCTTGGGGTCATAGGCAGCATTCCTCCTCCTCCAAACACGGCGAGTCGAGTTGATGACAAAGAGCTGGATTTTGGTCTCCTCTGACCACAACACTTCCCACCAGTCCTCCTCTGCATCATTCAGATGTTCAGTGGCAGACTTCAGACGGGCTGGACATGTGCTTTCTTGAGCAGAGGGACCTTGCGGCACTGCAGGATTTCAGTCCTTGTCGGCGTAGTGTGTTACCAATTGTTTTCTTGGTGACTGTGGTCCCAGCTGCCTGGAGATCATTGACAAGATCCTCACGTGCAGTTCTGGGATGATTCCTCACTGTTCTCATGATCATTGAAACTCCACGAGGTGAGATCTTGCATGGTGCACCAGACCTAGGGAGACTGACACTTGTTTTGTGTTTCTTCCATTTGTGAATGATTGCACCAACTGTTGTCACCTTCTCACCAAGCTGCTTGGCCATAGTTTGGTAGCCCAGTCCAGCCTTGTGTAGGTCTACAATCTTGTCCCTGACATCCTTGGACAGCTCTTTGGTCTTTGCCATGGTGGAGAGTTTGGAATCTGATGGTTTGATTGCTCCTGTGGACAGGTGTCTTTTATACAGGTAACACAATGAGATTAGCAGCACTCCCTTTAAGAGACTGCTTCTAATCTCAGCTTGTTACCTGTATGAGAGACACCTGGGAGCCAGAAATCCTGCTGAATGATAGGGGATCAAATCCTTCTTTCCCTCATGAACATACAGATCAGTCATCATTTGTTAGACGCATTTCTGCTGAATTTGTTGTATTCTGTCTCTCAGTGTTACACCGAACATTCCATTGTTAGACCGATCATTTCTGTGTGAGGGGCGAACATTCACCATCAGGGGGGAGCAATTACGCATTTCCTTCACTGTAGGCTACACCCCAATGAAAAGTCAGCCCAGTGCTCTATATCAGGACTCCATTTTTTTTTCTTCTCCTGCCATCAATAGCCAACCCGGTCCCACACTTCATCCATGTCTTTGGGGACCTCTGATCTCCTTATGAACTGTTTCTTCCATGATGAAGATCAGCCATGGAGTATATCTGAGGTGTATATCAGGGTGTGCTTCTTCCCCACATGAGAGCTGGGATGTCCAGCAACATTCATCTAGAAGACATTTCCCGCACTCAAGGCACTAATACACCTCCAGGGTTGTGTGGGATCCATGATGTACAAGAAGAAAGGACTTCAGTGAGGAACATTTCCCTCACTCAGGACAGGAAAGTGGCTTCTCCCCTGTGTGAGATCTCTGATGTTTGTAAAGATTGGACTTCTGTGAAAAACATTTCCCGCATTCAGGACAGGAATACGGCTTCTCCCCAGTGTGAGATCTCTGATGTGTGTGAAGCCTGACCTTGTATAAAAAACATTTCTCGCACTCTGGACAGGAATACAGCTTCTCCCCTGTGTGAAATCTCTGATGACTGAGAAGATCAGTCTTCTGTGAAAAACATTTCCCGCACTCAGGACAGGAATACAGCTTCTCCCTCCTGTGAGATCTCTTGTGTCTATGAAGACTGGACATATCTGAAAACCATTTCCGGCACTCAGGACAGGAATACGGCTTCTCCCCCGTGTGAGTTCTCTGATGTATATGAAGATTGTACTTTTTTGAAAAACATTTCCCGCACTCAGGACAGAAAAATGGCTTCTCCCCCGTGTGTGATCTCTGATGTAAATGAAGTTTGGCTGTATCTGAAAAACATTTCCCGCACTCAGGACAGGAATTTGGCTTCTCCCCTGTGTGAGATCTCTGATGCATGTAAAGATTGGACTTCCTTGAAAAACATTTCCCACACTCAAAACATGAATACGGCTTCTCCCCCATGTGCAATCTCTGATGATTGTAAAGATAGGACTTCTGTGAAAAACATTTCCCACACTCAGGACAGGAATACGGCTTCTCCCCCGTGTGAGATCTCTGATGTGTGTTAAGACTGGGCTTACTTGGAAAACATTTCCCGCACTCAGGACAGGAATACGGCTTCTCCCCCGTGTGAGATCTCTGATGTGTGTGAAGACTGAACTTCCTTGAAAAACATTTCCCACACTCAGGACAGGAATACGGCTTCTCCCCTGTGTGAGATCTTTGATGTTTGGAAAGACTGGACTTATCTAAAAAACATTTCCCGCACTCAGGACAGGAATACAGCTTCTCTCCCGTGTGAGATCTTTTATGCACATTAAGATGGGATTTATAACGGAAACATTTCGCGCACTCTGTACAGGAGAACCTCTTCCCTGTTGGAAGGCCGGCCCGGTCACGCACAGTCTGAGGTTCCTCAGGATACGAGGAATCCGATGGTCCATCTACACTGGGTGGTGCCGGATGGACATTGGAGGGAGCCGGGTTTTCTCCTGGACTATACTGTGTGATGTCCTCATCTTCTACTTTCCAGTCTGGAGACAAAGTGAGACAATCCTCGGAGGTTTTCCTCATCTCCCGGCCATGGACTAAAATACAAAGACAAAGAGGATTACTAGACAGGAGCTGATTGGTTCCCCCAAACCAGGACTCCACCCACATCAGGCAGCTTGGTCTCTGAGGAGCTTACAATTCCACCCTCAAGGGAACTAGGAAATGGCTCCTCTGATCTCCTACCAGGTCATTTCTTTATTCATGGACCTTAGTCAAAGAGTGAGGAAACAACCAGAACTGTCTTTTATAGGAGGGACAGTGATGAGGGGATTATAGGACGAGGGTCCCCACCCCCTCTATCACTCATCACCATCTTCCCAACACAAGAAGTATTGCACTTCCTTATTTAGTCCATGATTTAGTCATGAAGAACAGCGGGGCTGAGCCCCACCAGAGGTCAGAGAGTGAGGATGGGGGGAGAACAACCAAGATGAAGACTGGACTGATCCTGAAGACCACCATCATTGGGGTATTGACTCCTCCCTCATTATCACTTTCTGTTTAAGGGTCCAAAGTTGGAGGATGTTATCACATTATTATCACCATGTAAAAGTCTGTGCTCCAATCACATCATCCGATATAAAATGTCCAGCTGGGAGGAAATGGGGGGAACAAAAGAGAATCCATATTATGTGTATATATAGAAGTGGGGGGAGGGGGGAGAGCAAAAGTCAGGAATATGTAATGTACAACATAGAGTATATAGTGCAGGGGTCAGGAGTATGTAATGTACAACATAGAGTATATAGTGCAGAGGTCAGGAGTATGTAATGTACAACATAGAGTATATAGTGCAGGGGTCAGGAGTATGTAATGTACAACATAGAGTATATAGTGCAGGGGTCAGGAGTATGTAATGTACAACATAGAGTATATAGTGCAGGGGTCAGGAGTATGTAATGTACAATATAGAGTATATAGTGCAGGGGTCAGGAGTATGTAATGTACAACATAGAGTATATAGTGCAGGGGTCAGGAGTATGTAATGTACAACAGAATATATAAAGCAGGGGTCAGGAGTATGGAATGTACAACATAGAGTATATAGTGCAGGGGTCAGGAGTATGGAATGTACAACATAGAGTATATAGTGCAGGGGTCAGGAGTATGGAATGTACAACATAGAGTATATAGTGCAGGGGTCAGGGGTATGGAATGTACAACATAGAGTATATAGTGCAGGGGTCAGGAGTATGTAATGTACAACATAGAGTATATAGTGCAGGGGTCAGGAGTATGTAATGTACAACATAGAGTATATAGTGCAGGGGTCAGGAGTATGTAATGTACAACATAGAGTATATAGTGCAGGGGACAGGAGTATGTAATGTACAAACTAGAGTGTAAAGTGCAGGGGTCAGGAGTATGTAATATACAACATAGAGTATATAGTGCAGGGGTCAGGAGTATGTAATGTACAACATAGAGTATATAGTGCAGGGGTCAGGAGGATGTAATGTACAACATAGAGTATATAGTGCAGGGGTCAGGAGTATGTAATGTACAACATAGAGTATATAGTGCAGGGATCAGGAGTATATAATGTACAACATAGAGTATATAGTGCAGGGGTCAGGAGTATGTAATGTACAATATAGAGTATATAGTGCAGGGGTCAGGAGTATGTAATGTACAACATAGAGTATATAGTGCAGGGGTCAGGAGTATGTAATGTACAACATAGAGTATATAGTGCAGGGGTCAGGAGTATGTAATGTACAACATAGAGTATATAGTGCAGGGGTCAGGAGTATGTAATGTACAACATACAGTGGATATAAAACATCTGCACACTCCTGTGAAAATGTCGGGTTTCTGTGATGTAAAAAAAATGAGATAAAGATAAATAATTTCAGAACTTTTTCCACCTTTAATGTGACCTATAAACTGTACAACTCAGTTTAACAAACTGAAATCGTTTAGGGGGAATTAAGAATAAAAAATGAAATTAGTCTGGTTGCATAAGTGTACACACCCTTACACTAATCCTTTGTTGAAGCCCCTTTTGATGTGATTCCAGCACTCAGTCGTTTTGGGGAGGAGTCTATCAGCACGGCACATCCTGACTTGGCAATATTTGCCCGCTCTTCCTTGCAAAAACACTCCAAATCTGTCAGATTGCGTGTCATCTCCTGCGCACAGCCCTCTTCAGATCACCCCACAGATTGTCCATCGGATTCAGGTCTGGGCTCTGGCTGGGCCATTCCAAATCTTCCATCTTCTTCTGGTGAAGCCATTCCTTTGTGGATTTGGATGGATGCTTTGGGTGGTCGTCATGCTGAAAGGTGAAGCTCCTCTTTGTTCAGCTTTCTAGCAGAAGCCGGAAGGTTTTGTGCCGATATTGACTGGTATTTGGACCTGTTCATAATTCCCTCTACCTTGGCTAAGGCCCCAGTTCCAGCTGAAGAAAAACAGCCCCAAAGCATGATGCTGCCACCACCATGCTTCACAGTGGGTATGGTGTTCTTCTGGTGATGTGCAGTGTTGTTTTTATGCCAAACATATCTTTTGGAATTATGGCCAAAAAGTTCAACCTTGGTTTCATCAGACCAGAACACATCTCCCCACATGCTTCTGGGAGACTTCAGATGTGTTTTTGTAGAATGTAGCCGGGCTTGGGTGGTTTTCTTCCTAAGAAAGGGCTTCCATCTTCCACTCTACCCCATAGACCAGACATATGAAGAACACGGAGATTGTTGTCACATGGACCACACAGCCAGGACTTGTCAGATATTCCTGCAGCTCCTTTCATGTTGCTGTAAGCCTCTTGGCCACCTCCCAGACCAGTTTTCTTCTCATCTTTTCATCCAATTTGGAGGGACGTCCAGTTCTTGGTGATGTCACTGTTGGCGAGGTCACTGTTGGCGATGTCACTGTTGGCGATGTCACTGTTGGCGATGTCACTGTTGGGGATGTCACTGTTGGCGATGTCACTGTTGGCGAGGTCACTGTTGGGGATGTCACTGTTGGCGATGTCACTGTTGGCGAGGTCACTGTTGGCGATGTCACTGTTGGCGAGGTCACTGTTGGTGATGTCACTGTTGGCGATGTCACTGTTGGCGAGGTCACTGTTGGCGAGGTCACTGTTGGTGATGTCACTGTTGGCGATGTCACTGCTACGCCATATTTTCTCCATTTGATGATGACTGTCTTCACTGTGTTCCATGGTATCCTAGATTGTAAGCTCCAAGGAGCAGGGCCCTTGAACCCCTCATGTTCTGTTACTGTCCTGTCTCATGTACCATCCCCCACTATAATGTACAGTGCTGAGCAAACCTTTTAGCGCTATATAAATACTGTATAATAATAATAATGGTACATCTAATGCCTTGGGAATTCTTTTGTTCCCTTCTCCTGACTGATACCTTTTAACAAAGAGATCCCTATGATGCTTTGGAAGCTCTCTGCAGACCATGGCTTTTGCTGTAGGATGCGACTAAGAAAATGTCAGAAAAGACCGACTAGAACAGCTGAACTTTATTTGGGGTTAATCAGAGGCACTTTAAATGATGGCGGGTGTGTACTGACTCCTATTTACTATGATTGTGAATGTGATTGCTTCATTCTGAACACAGCTACATCCCCAGTTATAAGAGGGTGTGCACACTTATGCAACCACATTATTTTAGTATTTTTTGTTTTTTACCCCCTAAAAGATATCAGTTTGTTTTTCAATGCAGTTCTTTATAGCATGCATTAAAGGTGGAAAAGTTCTGAAATTATTTATCCTTGTCTAATTTTTTACATCACAGAAACCTGACATTTTAAGGGGTGTATATCCACTGTAGAGTATATAGTGCACAGGTCAGGAGGATGTAATGTACAACATAGTGTATACAGTGCAGGGGTCAGGAGTATGTAATGTACAACACAGAGTATATAGTGCAGGGGTCAGGAGTATGTAATGTACAACAGAGTATATAGTGCAGGGGTCAGGAGTATGTAATGTACAACATGGAGTATATAGTGCAGGGGTCAGGAGTATGTAATGTACAACATAGAGTATATAGTGCAGGGGTCAGGAGTATGTAATGTACAACAGAGTATATAGTGCAGGGGTCAGGGGTATATGTTTTGCCTCCATTGTAAAATCTTTGTCACGTTCCAAACAAGAAATCGCTTGAAATGACTCCTCTTATGTATACATGGGTTGGACTTTACTGTAAAGCAATTGTCACTTCCAGAACACTGAAATGACTTTTCTCATGTTGTCCTCTGAGGTTGGATCAGTGTTGAAGAGGACCCAAAGCACTTATGACATTTAGAACACGGATATGACTTGTGTCCTGTGTGACTCCTCCAGTGAACTGCAATAAAAACTTTCCATCAATTAAGACACCCAGATGTTTGGTTTCCCATGTGACTGAGTTGTATTCACGAAGACCAGCATGACCGAAAACGTGGCTCATCAATCCACCTGTACAAAAAAAAATAAAAAAATCAGAATTCTATATAAAGGGCTAAAGTTGGTTTTTATTTTTAATGATCATTAATAAATATATCTTATATATCATCGCAGGCTGTGTCAGCATTATGGTTGTCCTCAAAGGGCCAGTTGTAACTGTAAGACTAGATCTCCAGAGCACCTCACCCCCCCATTACATCAGATGCCAAGAACCCCACACCCACCCTAACATCACCGTGCACCTCCTTTGGGGGCAGAGCTGGAAAGCAGAAAGTGAAGGGTCTGGAGGAGGTCCAGAGGAGGAGTGGAGTCAATTACCAGAGTCTGCTGAATGCTGAGACCAATGGAGACGAGGATGAGGGGATGCTGCAGCTGCACTGAGAGGTGCAGGATTTGGCAGAGGAGTTCTATTCTCTTCACTGCTGCCAACTGCTGAGACAAGGTGGGGGAGGAAAAAAGGGGGTACCTGCAGGAGAGGTGCAAGGGCCACATGAAATAACCTAGAGAGCTGATATAGATGTTTGACACGTATGATATATATTGAAAGCATATGTACAATGTACATCATTATGTATATATACAGTGAGGAACAGAAGTATTTGAACACCCTGCGATTTTGCAAGTTCTCCCACTTAGAAATCATGGAGGGGTCTAAAATTCACATTTTAGGTGCATTCCCACTTTGAGAGACAGAATTTTTTTAAAAAAAATTAGGAAATCCCATTGTATGATTTTTAAAGAATGTATTTGTCTTGCACTGCTGAACAGAAGTATTTGAACCCCTGAGAAAATCAATGTTAATATTTGGTACAGAAACCTTTGTTTGCAATTACAGAGGTCAGACGGTTCCTGTAGTCCTTGGCCAGGTTTGCACTGCAACAGGGATTTTAGCCGACTCCTCCACACAGATCTCCTCTAGATCTGTCAGGTTTCGGGGCTGTCGCTGAGCAACACGGAGTTTCAGCTCCCTCCAAAGATGTTCTATTGGATTTAGGTGTGGAGACTGGCTAGGCCACTCCAGAACCTTGATATGCTTCTTACGGAGCCACTCCTTGGTTCTCCTGGCTGTGTGCTTCGGGTCGTTGTCATGTTGGAAGACCCAGCCACGACCCGTCTTCAATGCTCTGACTGAGGGAAGGAGGTTGTTGCTGAAAATCTCACAATAAATGGCCCCATTCATCCTCTCCTTAATACAGTGAAGTCGTCCCTGTCCCCTTCGCAGAAAAGGACCCCCAAAGCATGATGTTACCACCCCCATGCTTCACAATAGGGATGGTGTTCTTGGGATGCAAATCATCCTTTTTCCTCAAAACACAACGAGTGAAGTTTAGACCAAAAAGTTCTACTTTGGTCTCATCTGACCACATGACTTTCTCCCATGCCTCCTCTGGATCATCCAGATGGTCATTGGCAAACTTCAGACGGGCCTGGACATGTGATGACTGGAGCAGGGGAACCTTCAGACGGGCCTGGACATGTGATGACTTGAGCAGGGGAACCTTCAGACGGGCCTGGACATGTGATGACTTGAGCAGGAGAACCTTCCGTGCAATGCATGATTTGAAACCATGACGGCGTAGTGTTCTATTGACAGCGACCTTTGAAACTGTGGTCCCAGCTCTCTTCATGTCATTGACCAGCTGCTCCCTTGTAGTTCTGGGCTGATTCCTCACCTTTCTTCTCATCAGTGATACCCCACGAGGTGACATCTTGCATGGAGCCCCAGTCCGAGGGAGACTGACAGTCATCTTTAGCCTCTTCCATTTTCTAACAATTGCTCCAACAGTTGATCTATTTTCACCAAGCTGCTTGACAATTGCCCCGTAACCCTTTCCAGCCTTGTGGAGGTCCACAGTTTTGTCTCTGGTGTCTTTTGACAGCTTTTTGGTCTTGCCCATGGTAGTAGTTGGCGTCTGACTGACTGTGGGGTGGACAGGTGTCTTTAAAGAGCTCAGACAGGTGCTACTAAGTTAGATTAATGAGTGGAGTAGAGGGGGGCTTTTTAAAGGCACAGTAACAGGTCTCTGAGAGCCAGAATTCTTGCTGTTTCTTAGGTGTTCAAATACTTATGTTCAGCCGTGCGAGACAAATACATTCTTTACAAATCATACAATGGGATTTCCTGAATTCTTTTTAAAATTCTGTCTCTCAGAGTGGGAATGCACCTACAATGTGAATGTCAGACCCCTCCATGATTTCTAAGTGGGAGAACTTGCAAAATCGCAGGGTGTTCAAATACCTCTGTTCCTCACTGTATGTATGTATGTATATATATATATAGAGATGAGCGAAGAAATGAAAAATTCGATTCGACTGATTCGGCGAATTCGTGGACAATATTCGATTCGAGTCGAATAAATTCGCTGTGAATTTAACTTAAAAAAGGGTGTTTCTAGGCTTCAGAGAGACTTAATATTAGTGCAGAACACTGTACCTTTAATTTAAATGCCCTTGGAGTCTGCTGGGGAAGAGAAATAATACTGTCAGTCAGTATGACATGCAGATGAGTGCCGTCGATCTTAGAATCACCGCACACTTCACTCATTTGGGCAGTCACGGGGCCAAAACCAGAGTGTGGAGCCACAGTGTGGCGGTGGAGGCAGCAGCAATGGGAGGCCATACAGCACCCTATGACAAAAATGGAAACCACCAGCAGTGTGAGGAGACCTGAAAGTGGCACATGGCAGAGTGTGGCGATAGAGACAGCAGCAATGGGAGGCCGTACAGGGACCCATGACACACTCTGGACCTGGCAGCAGCATGAGGAGGCGGTACAGGGGCCCATGACAGATTACGGGCCTGGCAGCAGCATGAGGAGTCGGTACAGGGGCCCATGGCAGATTACGGGCCTGGCAGCAGCAATGGGAGGCCGTACAGGGACCCATGACACACTCTGGACCTGGCAGCAGCATGGGGAGGCGGTACAGGGGCCCATGACAGATTACGGGCCTGGCAGCAGCATGAGGAGTCGGTACGGGGGCCCATGACACACTCTGGACCTGGCAGCAGCATGAGGAGGCGGTACAGGGGCGCATGACAGATTACGAGCCTGGCAGCAGCAACTTGGACAGGAGGACGTTCAGCTTCTGCACCGTCGGGTGCGTGCTCGCAAACTGTTGTCTCTTGGAAACGGATTCCAAGAAAGACTGCTGACGGAATCCGTGAAGATGAGTAGCAGGAGAAGGAGCATCTGAACGAGCGGAATATGCCAACAAGCGACAACAGGGGCCCATGACAGATTACGGGCCTGGCAGCAGCATGAGGAGTCGGTACGGGGGCCCATGGCAGATTACGGGCCTGGCAGCAGCTATGGGAGGCCCGTAATCTGCCAGCACCCTATGACAAAAAATGGAACCCACCAGCAGTGTGAGGAGACCTGAAAGTGGCACATGGCAGAGTGTGGCGATGGAGACAGCAGCAATGGGAGGCCGTACAGGGACCCATGAGAGACTCTGGACCTGGCAGCAGCATGAGGAGGCGGTATAGGGGCCCATGGCAGATTAGGGGCCTGGCAGCAGCTATGGGAGGCCCGTAATCTGCCAGCACCCTATGACAAAAAATGGAACACACCAGCAGTGTGAGGAGACCTGAAAGTGGCACATGGCAGAGTGTGGCGATGGAGGCAGCAGCAATGGGAGGCCGTACAGGGACCCATGAGAGACTCTGGACTTGGCAGCAGCATGAGGAGGCGGTATAGGGGCCCATGGCAGATTAGGGGCCTGGCAGCAGCTATGGGAGGCCCGTAATCTGCCAGCACCCTATGACAAAAAATGGAACACACCAGCAGTGTGAGGAGACCTGAAAGTGGCACATGTTTGGGGCATGATTCATGGCGGATTTAGTCAGTTGTGTCAGGAACTGGTGGTTTGAAATCCAGACTAATCCACGCCTGATTCATTTTCACAAACGTGAGTCTCTCCACACTTTGGGTGGACAGTCGTGTCCTCCGCGGAGTTGCAATACCTCCTGCCGCACTAAACACGCGCTCCGATGCCACGCTACTGGCCGGGCATGACAGCCTTTCAAGGGCAAATTCAGCTAGTTGGGGCCAAAGGTCAAGTTTCGTTGCCCAGTAGTCAAGGGGATTGTCTACCTCGGTTGGCAGGGTGCTGTCCAAGTAGGCCTAAGCCTGTTGTTTGAGGTCCTGCTCCAGGTCCACCTGATGCTGCTGCTGCTGCTGCGGCTGGTTAGTAGTTTCCTCACTGCGCTGGTGAAGAAAGCTACTCATCATCGACTGCAGACTGAGGCAGCCGCTGCTGGTGGAGCTGCCACTGCTCCTACCACCCCACCCCTCCCCTGCTGCCATGGCAGCGGAACACGAGCGCACAGGGCCCACAGTGTCTGAGGATGGACGTTGGCGCAGACAGGCAGAGACCAGCTGACTACATAGGTGTTTTTTATAGTACGTTATTTTGGCCTCCCTCTCAGCAGGTGTGAAAAAGGCCACCATTTTTGAACGGTAGCGAGGGTCCAACAAGGTGGACAGCCAAAAGTCATCCCTCTGTCTGATGGTTATTATTCGGCTGTCGCTACGCAAGCAACCGAGCATGCTATGGGCCATTTGTGCCAAGGAATGCGAGGGACTCCCTGCCTCCATCTCCACAGCATACTGCCACGGTGCGTCTAGGTCCTCTGTCTCCTCTTCCTCCTCCTCTACCAGATGCTCCTGCTCCTCCACTCCTGTCCGCTGAGTGGAAAAACCACCCATTTCACTCAATAATTCCTGAGCACCAATGTCCTCCTCTACCTCCTCCTCTTCTTCCAGTCCTGCCCCCACAGGGGCCATGTGGCGTTGAGATCTGTGCGCCACGTCTACCGCACCCTGACCAGCCATTGTTAACAGCATTTGTTCCAGGACGTGCAACAGAGGAATGACGTCGTTCATCCCATAGTCCTGCCGACTCACGAATAGCGTGGCCTCCTCAAAGGGCCTGAGCAAGCGCAGGTGTCACGCATGAGCTGCCAATGGCTGACATCTAAGTTACACAGGGAGTACCTTTATCTGCTTTTAACATCAGGAAATCTGTGATGGCCTTTTGCTGTTCGTAAAGGCGGTCTAACATATGTAGGGTTGAATTCCACGTTGTTGCAACGTCACAGCATGAGGAGTCGGTATAGGGGCCCATGGCAGATTAGGGGCCTGGCAGCAGTTATGGGAGGCCCATAATCTGCCAGCACCCTATGACAAAAAATGGAACACACCAGCAGTGTGAGGAGACCTGAAAGTGGCACATGGCAGAGTGTGGCGATGGAGACAGCAGCAATGGGAGGCCGTACAGGGACCCATGAGAGACTCTGGACCTGGCAGCAGCATGAGGAGGCGGTATATAGGGGCCTACGGCAGATTAGGGGCCTGGCAGCAGCTATAGGAGGCCCGTAATCTGCCAGCACCCTATGTCAAAAAATTCAACACACCAGCAGTGTGTGAGGAGACCTGAAAGTGGCACATGGCAGAGTGTGGCGATGGAGACAGCAGCAATGGGAGGCCGTACAGGGACCCATGACAGACTCTGGACTTGGCAGCAGCATGAGGAGGCGGTATATAGGGGCCCATGGCAGATTAGGGGCCTGGCAGCAGCTATAGGAGGCCCGTAATCTGCCAGCACCCTATGTCAAAAAATTCAACACACCAGCAGTGTGAAGAGACCTGAAAGTGGCACATGGCAGAGTGTGGCGATGGAGACAGCAGCAATGGGAGGCCGTACAGGGACCATGACAGACTCTGGACTTGGCAGCAGCATGAGGAGGCGGTATATAGGGGCCCATGGCAGATTAGGGGCCTGGCAGCAGCTATGTGAGGCCCGTAATCTGCCTGCACCCTATGTCAAAAAATTTAACACACCAGCAGTGTGAAGAGACCTGAAAGTGGCACATGGCAGCAGAGTGTGGCGATGGAGACAGCAGCAATGGGAGGCCGTACAGGGACCATGACAGACTCTGGACTTGGCAGCAGCATGAGGAGGCGGTATATAGGGGCCCATGGCAGATTAGGGGCCTGGCAGCAGCTATGTGAGGCCCGTAATCTGCCTGCACCCTATGTCAAAAAATTTAACACACCAGCAGTGTGAAGAGACCTGAAAGTGGCACATGGCAGCAGAGTGTGGCGATGGAGACAGCAGCAATGGGAGGCCGTACAGGGACCCATGAGAGACTCTGGACTTGGCAGCAGCATGAGGAGGCGGTATATAGGGGCCCATGGCAGATTAGGGGCCTGGCAGCAGCTATGTGAGGCCCGTAATCTGCCTGCACCCTATGTCAAAAAATTAAACACACCAGCAGTGTGAAGAGACCTGAAAGTGGCACATGGCAGCAGAGTGTGGCGATGGAGACAGCAGCAATGGGAGGCCGTACAGGGACCATGACAGACTCTGGACTTGGCAGCAGCATGAGGAGGCGGTATATAGGGGCCCATGGCAGATTAGGGGCCTGCCAGCAGCTATGTGAGGCCCGTAATCTGCCTGCACCCTATGTCAAAAAATTTAACACACCAGCAGTGTGAAGAGACCTGAAAGTGGCACATGGCAGCAGAGTGTGGCGATGGAGACAGCAGCAATGGGAGGCCGTACAGGGACCCATGAGAGACTCTAGACTTGGCAGCAGCATGAGGAGGCGGTATATAGGGGCCCATGGCAGATTAGGGGCCTGGCAGCAGCTATGTGAGGCCCGTAATCTGCCTGCACCCTATGTCAAAAAATTTAACACACCAGCAGTGTGAAGAGACCTGAAAGTGGCACATGGCAGCAGAGTGTGGCGATGGAGACAGCAGCAATGGGAGGCCGTACAGGGACCCATGACAGACTCTGGACTTGGCAGCAGCATGAGGAGGCGGTATATAGGGGCCCATGGCAGATTAGGGGCCTGGCAGCAGCTATAGGAGGCCCGTAATCTGCCTGCACCCTATGTCAAAAAATTTAACACACCAGCAGTGTGAGGAGACCTGAAAGTGGCACATGTTTGAGGCATGATTCATGGCGGATTTAGTCAGTTGTGTCAGGAACTGGTGGTTTGAAATCCAGACTAATCCACGCCTGATTCATTTTCACAAACGTGAGTCTCTCCACACTTTGGGTGGACAGTCGTGTCCTCCGCGGAGTTACAATACCTCCTGCCGCACTAAACACGCGCTCCGATGCCACGCTACTGGCCGGGCATGACAGCCTTTCAAGGGCAAATTCAGCTAGTTGGGGCCAAAGGTCAAGTTTCGTTGCCCAGTAGTCAAGGGGATTGTCTACCTCGGTTGGCAGGGTGCTGTCCAAGTAGGCCCAAGCCTGTTGTTTGAGCTCCTGCTCCAGGTCCACCTGATGCTGCTGCTGCTGCTGCGGCTGGTTAGTAGTTTCCTCACTGCGCTGGTGAAGAAAGCTACTCATCATCGACTGCAGACTGAGGCAGCCGCTGCTGGTGGAGCTGCCACTGCTCCTACCACCCCACCCCTCCCCTGCTGCCATGCCAGCGGAACGCGAGCGCACAGGGCCCACAGTGTCTGAGGATGGACGTTGGCGCACAAAGGCAGAGACCAACTGACTACATAGGTGGTTTTTATAGTACGTAATTTTGGCCTCCCTCTCAGCAGGTGTGAAAAAGGCCACCATTTTGGACCGGTAGCGAGGGTCCAACAAGGTGGACAGCCAAAAGTCATCCCTCTGTCTGATGGTTATTATTCGGCTGTCGCTACGCAAGCAACCGAGCATGCTATGGGCCATTTGTGCCAAGGAATGCGAGGGACTCCCTGCCTCCATCTCCACAGCATACTGCCACGGTGCGTCTGGGTCCTCTGTCTCCTCCTCCTCCTCCTCTACCAGATGCTCCTGCTCCTCCACTCCTGTCCGCTGAGTGGAAAAACCACCCATTTCACTCAATAATTCCTGAGCACAAATGTCCTCCTCTACCTCCTCCTCTTCTTCCTGTCCTGCCCCCACAGGGGTCATGTGGCGTTGAGATCTGTGCGCCACGTCTACCGCACCCTGACCAGCCATTGTTAACAGCATTTGTTCCAGGACGTGCAACAGAGGAATGACGTCGTTCATCCCATAGTCCTGCCGACTCACGAATAGCGTGGCCTCCTCAAAGGGCCTGAGCAAGCGGCAGGTGTCACGCATGAGCTGCCAATGGCTGACATCTAAGTTACACAGGGGAGTACCTTTATCCGCTTGTAACATCAGGAAATCGGTGATGGCCTTTCGCTGCTCGTAAAGGCGGTCTAACATGTGTAGGGTTGAATTCCACCTTGTTGCAACGTCGCAGATCAGGCGATGCTGTGGAATTCCGTTCTGCCGCTGCAGCTCAATGAGGGTGTTCTTTGCGGTGTAGGAATGGCTGAAATGCATGCACAGTTTACGTGACATTTTAAGGATGTCTTGCAGTGGGATGGTGGATTTTAGGAACCGCTTGACAACCAGATTGAACACGTGAGCCATGCATGGCGCATGGCACAACCTTCCTTGACGCAGAGCAGACACCATGTTCTTTCCGTTGTCAGTCAACATGGTTCCGATTTTTAGTTTGCGCGGAGACAGCCATCTGTCGATTTCTCTGTTCATTACACTCAGCAGTTCCTCCCCTGTGTGACTACGTTCGCCAAGGCATACCAGGTGCAGCACAGCGTGACACCGTTGCGCCCTGCACATGTGATATGCCGGTCGGGTAATGGGACTTGGCACGGGGGTGGCGGCTGAGGACACGGCGGAAAAAGAGGTGGTAGAGGCGGACATGCTTGCTGGACCAAGGACGTGCAAACGTGGAGGCAAAAGCGTCGTGACCTGTCCAAGTTGCTGGTGCGGCTGTGCCGGCACCACGTTCACCCAGTGGGCCGTAAATGACATGTACTGTCCCTGACCGTAGTTACAGCTCCACACGTCGGCGCTGCCGTGCACTTTGGCAGAGACCGACATGCTCAAAGACTGGCCCACCATCTCTTCTACATGTGAATGCAGGGCTGGCACTGCCTTTTGGGCAAAGAAATGACGGCTTGGCACTCTCCACCGCGGCGCGGCACAAGCCATCATTTCTCGGAAAGGTGCTGAGTCCACCAGTTGGAAAGGGAGGGACTGCAGCACCAGCAACTTGGACAGGAGGACGTTCAGCTTTTGCACCGTCGGGTGCGTGCTCGCAAACTGTTGTCTCTTGGATACGGATTCCAAGAAAGACTGTTGACGGAATCCGAGAAGAGGAGTAGCAGGAGAAGGAGCATCTGAACGAGCGGAAGATGCCAATGAGCGACAACTCCCCTCAGCAGAGGTGTTGGAGCCTTGACTGGCTGATAGAGGGCGATTGACGACGTCGGGTGACGGAGCAAGTAACGGAGCGGGTGATGGAGCGGGGGCTGGGGCAGGCAGAACCGCCGTATGTTTATCACGGTTTTCCCAGGCCACCGAATGGTGACGCTGCATATGCTGACGCAACGCTGTAGTCCCAACATGGGCCCCCTGGCCACGCTTGCATTTCTGGCCACATAGTCGACATACGGCTACGTTTACTTCCTCGGGCGGCTTGAGGAAAAATTGCCACACCACCGAGTAGGAAACTTTGCCCCCGCTACTCTTCACTGGCTGACTGCTACTTCCTCCGTGCGCACCGGCACCACTACTGGCCGTGGTGGTAGGCTGCAGTGGAGCTGGTGCTCTACTCCGTGGACGTTTGGCTCCACTGACACTGATGCGACCCTGCTGCTGTCTCCTGGGCAACCCACCGACTGTTTTGCTCGCTGCCAAGCTGCCACCCTCTTCTCCTGATGATGCGGAAGAAATTGCCTGATGACGACGAGGCTGCCAAGTGCGATCAACCTCCTCATCATCAAGTAGGGTCTCCGCCTCACTACTAGCCCCCTCGGCTGCGTCTGGGTCAGGAGACAGACCTGTCTCTAGACCGGCTACCGAGCCACTCTCCTCGCCAGTACTTGTTCGCTTGGCTGCTGAAAAGGCCGATGTCTCCCCCCGTTCCTGACCGCCCTCTGTTAGCTCTTCCTCACTGTACAGTGGGGCTGAGCCCACAGCATGCGATACTTCGCTTGGTGAGGGAACAGCAAAGGACAGGGGCAGGTAGAGGACACGTGATTTCAGTGGGCTTGGTCCCGGGCCATGCCAACTAACGGTTGTGTCTGACGTACCCACCGACCGTTGGCTGTAGGTGTCAGAGGTGACCTGGGAAGAGGAAGACGACCGAGCCAACCAATCAATGACGGCAGGGTTGTCGGTGGAGACACGACCGCTGGATGACACCGGGAGCACTGGCCTCTGGCTGCGAATACTGCTGCCTCGACCCCTTCCTCTGCTGCCACGTCTGCTCGCTCCTAAAACATTGCCTCCTCTGCCACTCCTCTGCATGTTGTCTGACATACTATTTAATTCAACGATTAGGTGTCCCTGAGTAACAATTCTCTGGCACTCAGTAACAATTCTGTCTGTCCCTGAGTATGAATTCTGTGGCCCTGAGTAACAATTCTGTGTCTGTGCGAGTAACAATTCTGTGTCTGTGCGAGTAACAATTCTGTGTCTGTGCAAGTAACAATTTTGTGTCTGTGCAAGTAACAATTCTCTGGCACTCAGTAACAATTCTGTCTGTCCCTGAGTAACAATTCTCTGGCACTCAGTAACAATTCTGTCTGTCCCTGAGTAACAATTCTCTGGCACTCAGTAACAATTCTGTCTGTCCCTGAGTATGAATTCTGTGGCCCTGAGTAACAATTCTGTGTCTGTGCGAGTAACAATTCTGTGTCTGTGCAAGTAACAATTTTGTGTCTGTGCGAGTAACAATTCTCTGGCACTCAGTAACAATTCTGTCTGTCCCTGAGTAACAATTCTCTGGCACTCAGTAACAATTCTGTCTGTCCCTGAGTAACAATTCTCTGGCACTCAGTAACAATTCTGTCTGTCCCTGAGTATGAATTCTGTGGCCCTGAGTAACAATTCTGTGTCTGTGCGAGTAACAATTCTGTGTCTGTGCAAGTAACAATTTTGTGTCTGTGCGAGTAACAATTCTCTGGCACTCAGTAACAATTCTGTCTGTCCCTGAGTAACAATTCTCTGGCACTCAGTAACAATTCTGTCTGTCCCTGAGTAACAATTCTCTGGCACTCAGTAACAATTCTGTCTGTCCCTGAGTAACAATTCTCTGGCACTCAGTAACAATTCTGTCTGTCCCTGAGTAACAATTCTCTGGCGCTCAGTAACAATTCTGTCTGTCCCTGAGTATGAATTCTGTGGCCCTGAGTAACAATTCTGTGTCTGTGCGAGTAACAATTCTGTGTCTGTGCAAGTAACAATTTTGTGTCTGTGCGAGTAACAATTCTCTGGCACTCAGTAACAATTCTGTCTGTCCCTGAGTAACAATTCTCTGGCACTCAGTAACAATTCTGTCTGTCCCTGAGTAACAATTCTCTGGCACTCAGTAACAATTCTGTCTGTCCCTGAGTAACAATTCTCTGGCACTCAGTAACAATTCTGTCTGTCCCTGAGTATGAATTCTGTGGCCCTGAGTAACAATTCTGTGTCTGCGCGAGTAACAATTCTGTGTCTATGCAAGTAACAATTTTGTGTCTGTGCGAGTAACAATTCTCTGGCACTCAGTAACAATTCTGTCTGTCCCTGAGTAACAATTCTCTGGCACTCAGTAACAATTCTGTCTGTCCCTGAGTAACAATTCTCTGGCACTCAGTAACAATTCTGTCTGTCCCTGAGTAACAATTCTCTGGCACTCAGTAACAATTCTGTCTGTCCCTGAGTAACAATTCTCTGGCGCTCAGTAACAATTCTGTCTGTCCCTGAGTATGAATTCTGTGGCCCTGAGTAACAATTCTGTGTCTGTGCGAGTAACAATTCTGTGTCTGTGCAAGTAACAATTTTGTGTCTGTGCGAGTAACAATTCTCTGGCACTCAGTAACAATTCTGTCTGTCCCTGAGTAACAATTCTCTGGCACTCAGTAACAATTCTGTCTGTCCCTGAGTAACAATTCTCTGGCACTCAGTAACAATTCTGTCTGTCCCTGAGTATGAATTCTGTGGCCCTGAGTAACAATTCTGTGTCTGTGCGAGTAACAATTCTGTGTCTGTGCAAGTAACAATTTTGTGTCTGTGCGAGTAACAATTCTCTGGCACTCAGTAACAATTCTGTCTGTCCCTGAGTAACAATTCTCTGGCACTCAGTAACAATTCTGTCTGTCCCTGAGTAACAATTCTCTGGCACTCAGTAACAATTCTGTCTGTCCCTGAGTAACAATTCTCTGGCACTCAGTAACAATTCTGTCTGTCCCTGAGTAACAATTCTCTGGCGCTCAGTAACAATTCTGTCTGTCCCTGAGTATGAATTCTGTGGCCCTGAGTAACAATTCTGTGTCTGTGCGAGTAACAATTCTGTGTCTGTGCAAGTAACAATTTTGTGTCTGTGCGAGTAACAATCCTCTGGCACTCAGTAACAATTCTGTCTGTCCCTGAGTAACAATTCTCTGGCACTCAGTAACAATTCTGTCTGTCCCTGAGTAACAATTCTCTGGCACTCAGTAACAATTCTGTCTGTCCCTGAGTATGAATTCTGTGGCCCTGAGTAACAATTCTGTGTCTGTGCGAGTAACAATTCTGTGTCTGTGCAAGTAACAATTTTGTGTCTGTGCGAGTAACAATTCTCTGGCACTCAGTAACAATTCTGTCTGTCCCTGAGTAACAATTCTCTGGCACTCAGTAACAATTCTGTCTGTCCCTGAGTAACAATTCTCTGGCACTCAGTAACAATTCTGTCTGTCCCTGAGTATGAATTCTGTGGCCCTGAGTAACAATTCTGTGTCTGTGCGAGTAACAATTCTGTGTCTGTGCAAGTAACAATTTTGTGTCTGTGCGAGTAACAATTCTCTGGCACTCAGTAACAATTCTGTCTGTCCCTGAGTAACAATTCTCTGGCACTCAGTAACAATTCTGTCTGTCCCTGAGTAACAATTCTCTGGCACTCAGTAACAATTCTGTCTGTCCCTGAGTATGAATTCTGTGGCCCTGAGTAACAATTCTGTGTCTGTGCGAGTAACAATTCTGTGTCTGTGCAAGTAACAATTTTGTGTCTGTGCGAGTAACAATTCTCTGGCACTCAGTAACAATTCTGTCTGTCCCTGAGTAACAATTCTCTGGCACTCAGTAACAATTCTGTCTGTCCCTGAGTAACAATTCTCTGGCACTCAGTAACAATTCTGTCTGTCCCTGAGTATGAATTCTGTGGCCCTGAGTAACAATTCTGTGTCTGTGCGAGTAACAATTCTGTGTCTGTGCAAGTAACAATTTTGTGTCTGTGCGAGTAACAATTCTCTGGCACTCAGTAACAATTCTGTCTGTCCCTGAGTAACAATTCTCTGGCACTCAGTAACAATTCTGTCTGTCCCTGAGTAACAATTCTCTGGCACTCAGTAACAATTCTGTCTGTCCCTGAGTAACAATTCTCTGGCACTCAGTAACAATTCTGTCTGTCCCTGAGTAACAATTCTCTGGCACTCAGTAACAATTCTGTCTGTCCCTGAGTAACAATTCTCTGGCACTCAGTAACAATTCTGTCTGTCCCTGAGTAACAATTCTCTGGCACTCAGTAACAATTCTGTCTGTCCCTGAGAATGAATTCTGTGGCCCTGAGTAAGAATTCTCTGGCACTCAGTAACAATTCTGTCTGTCCCTGAGTAACAATTCTCTGGCACTCAGTAACAATTCTGTCTGTCCCTGAGTAAAAATTCTGTGGCCCTAATAACGTTTCTGTGGCCCTAAGTAACAATTCTCTGGCACTGAGTAACAATTCTGTCTGTCCCTGAGTATGAATTCTGTGGCCCTAACTAGCGTTTCTTTGTCCCTAAATAACGATTCTGTGGCCCTCATTAACAAGTCTGTGTCCCTGAGTAATGGTTCTCTGTCCCTAAGTAACTTCTCTCTGTCCCCAATTCTCGTTTCTGTGGCCCTAACTCTGTCCCTGTCCCTAGTACAGAGCGGTCTGCCTCTGTTCAATGACTGCAGGCAAATGAAGATTTCCAAAATGGCCGCTATATATACCTCGACCATTACACAGTGCTGGCTGGCTGGCTGCTGATTGGCTGATGCGATCACATGTCGTTGAGGAATGCATTATGGGGCAGCGCGCCTTGTCTGCGCGCCTTCCCCGACATCCCCGCTCCGTCGCCGCACATGTCAGCCGCCATTTTCGGAAAAATTTCGATTCGCGCGTCCGAATTAGGCTGTTTTTCGGATTCGGCACGAATCGAAATTTTTCCGATATTCGACTCGAATTCCACTTCGGATACTTCGATTCGCTCATCTCTATATATATATATATATATATATACTGTATATATATATATATGAGTATATACAGAGGGGATGGAAAGTTTGGGCACCCCAGCTAAAAATTTGTATTAATGTGCATAAAGAAGCCAAGGAAAGATGGAGAAATCTCCAAAAGGCATCAAATTACAGATTAGACATTCTTATAATATGTCAACAAAAGTTAGATTTTATTTCCATCATTTACACTTTCAAAATAACAAAAAACAAAAAAATGGCGTCCGCAAAAGTTTGGGCACCCTGCAGAGTTAATATCTTGTACTGCCCCCTTTGGCAAGTATCACGGCTTGTAAACGCTTTTTGTAGCCAGCCAAGAGTCTTTCAATTCTTGTTTGAGGTATCTTTGCCCATTCTTCCTTACAAAAGTCTTCCAGTTCTCTGAGATTTCTGGGCTGCCTGTCACGCACTTCTCTTTTAAGGTCTATCCATAGATCTTCAATTATGTTGAGGTCAGGAGATTGTGAAGGCCATGGCAAAACCTTCAGTTTACGCCTCTTGATTTAATCCCCCGTGGATTTCGAGGTGTGTTTAGGATCATTACCCATTTGTAGAAGCCATCCTCTCTTTAACTTCAGCTTTTTCACAGATGGCATCAAGTTACCATCCAAAATTTGCTGAAATTGTATTGAATCCATTTTTCCTTCTACTCGTGACATGTTCCCTGTGCCACTGGCTGCAACACAACCCCAAAGC